>NC_134206.1:122783356-123086387 GCF_965140235.1 Caretta caretta | reverse complement strand
CAGCAGAAAGGCCCCCTTCCAGAAAGGTGAAATCTGACCTAAAGCAAGACAAGACAAAACTATTATTTATGCCCTGATCCTGCATGCGCTTAACTTTAAGGCCATGAGTAGTTATGCATCACCTAGTGGTAGGTGGGTTAGGCCTCTGTTCCTGCCAGCTCCAATTTTTCTCTCAGGCCACAGTCATGCCATTTGACCATCTGCCTGTTAGTGGGTGTTGACTCAACCCTTCGGTCAGATCCCCCATCCATCTTCTTTCTTCCTGGGGTAAGGAAGATATGGGATCCCCTGGCCTCATGACTGGGGAGAACTTCAACCCACTTGTTGACCCCTATGGGTGTCCCATACCAGCCGTGTGGTTCTAAAGGTCTTTACCCTCTCCTTCCTTCCCCAAGAGAGAGTCAGGAAGTAAGGGTTTTCATGCCCTTCATAAGGAGGGGGTTGGTGGGAAGACTGGGCCCTCCCACTCCATTAGGCTCCAGCCCAGGACCCACTAAGAGGCACCAATGTCCAGAACCCAAGAATGCCTTAACTGTCTACCTGGGCCACTTCCTACCACCTACTCTCTCACCAAAGTCTTACAGTTTGCCTCAAAGTAGTAAAATAACTGAACCTTCAGTCCTTCTGGGTTCAGTAGGAAAGCTCTCTCTCTCCAGGAAAAGGTTTCTCTAGCATCCTTCCTCAAGAGCTCTCAGGACAGATCTCTCTCTCTCTCTCTCTCTGTCCTATTAGGTCCCTTTTGAGCCGCCGGCTCCCTTTTAAGCTTCGCCACCAGCTGAAGCATGCTCTCCAGGTGGGACTGGGTGGGGTCGCCTGGGTCCACAGTTGCTCCTTAACCCCTTCAGTTCCAGTGTGTGTGTGTGTGGGGGGGTGATATACTCCCTATCACAATAGTCCCATTGAAGTTAAAATATGTGCATGCACCATTGCCAGATCAGGGCATTATTGCTTCAAGAACACAAGAATCTAAATTAAAATGGGCCTGATTCTGATCTGTTTTGCACCATTGTAACTCTATTGACTCAATAGATTTACATCAGAATCAGTCCCAGTCATCTATTTTCAACCTGATTTTTAATGAGATTTAACTTTCCCAAAGTAGTTAAGTTTTAAAAATTACATTAATCTAAAACTTGCAATCTGATTTTTCTACTCACCTAAGTATGGCACAAAATGCTGGAAAAAGAAATTACAAGCTCTGCACTATATATCCTAGAGGGAAAAAGAATTTCAAGCTCATTGTTATTTCCTCTGTAAAAATACATTTGAAAGGAGAATGAGTTGTATCAAAGTGTTCTTTATATAGAATTGTGGACAGATTTTTGTTATTATTTTGTGTGAAGCAGAAAATCTTATTCACATAAAGAACCCCCCCCCCCAACATTTATTACTTAGTTATTACATGAATTTAGTACTTGTTTTGGTAATTGTTAGATGAGGTTACAAATACTTTTCCAGCTATGCTTTTACTCATGCACAGTTACATTTATTTTGATGGCATTAAAGGCATAAAACACTTGTGTAATAGTTTGCTGCTCAAGCATTTTGCAGCAGTTCAAATCTGGAAACTGGTTTCTTTGAGGTGGACACAGGGTACGCTACAGCCTTTACATAATCACCTTAATCCTAAACTGACAGTGTCTAAGAATTGGTAATTAGGAGAACATAAAAGAAGTTGCTAATAAATAGAAGAGGTTTTGCAATTTATGGGCATTTATCTTCAGGAGGTGGGACCCATTTGCTTTGTAGTTATGAAAAATCAAATGAAGACAAAGGGGAAAGAAATTGCCCTAGGGAAGTTTAAAAATGAATTTTTATTTCACACAGACTGGTAAAATATAACCGTTGAAAACATTGCTTGCAAATGATTTATTTCTTACCGAGATGGGAGCTCTATCCCAAAGAAGAATTGTTCATCATTATTCCTTTTAATTTATATTTGAAGATAACAAAGCCTGAAGGACAGATTGTAAAGCTTCTAAGTTCAGTGGTGCCCACACAAGTAAAAACCATTTTGGGTAATATGGAAGTTATCTAAAGCAATCTTTTATCTTTCGTAAGTCTAAATAAATCATTCCAGCCAATAGGACAATGTTCATCTTCTTGCCCTTCAGTGCATTAAGGATGTTGGTGCAAGCGTCAGTGAAAAATCTTGTTTCATAATGCTGCAGTTCACATTTATTGGAGTAAAAATATTACATCTTCTGCTGGCATTTTCCTTAGCTGAGGAAGCCAAATTCAGAGACATAGGAACCTAAAATGCAAAATGGTATAAATGCACTGGAAACAATGGACAGACTCAAACCTGATATTCAAAAAAAACCCCAAAAAAGATTATGCTATGATCTTGTGGTGGGGGAATTTAGGGTCTATTTGGAATAACTAACCACATGGTTGGTTTTCCCAGTTGTAGATAAGAGTAACTTGACAGGTAAGAGAGTATAGACAATCCAGGAAGTTTTTGGAAAGCGTAGGGGACAATTTCCTGGCGCAAGTGCTAGAGGAGCCAACTAGGGGGGGCGCTTTTCTTGACCTGCTGCTCACAAACCGGGTAGAATTAGTGGGGGAAGCAAAAGTGGATGGGAATCTGGGAGGCAGTGACCATGAGTTGGTTGAGTTCAGGATCCTGACACAGGGAAGAAAGGTAAGCAGCAGGATACGGACCCTGGACTTCAGGAAAGCAGACTTCGACTCCCTCAGGGAACGGATGTCCAGGATCCCCTGGGGGACTAACTTGAAGGGGAAAGGAGTCCAGGAGAGCTGGCTGTATTTCAAGGAATCCCTGTTGAGGTTACAGGGACAAACCATCCCAATGAGTCGAAAGAATAGTAAATATGGCAGGCGACCAGCTTGGCTTAATGGTGAAATCTTAGCGGATCTTAAACATAAAAAAGAAGCTTACAAGAAGTGGAAGGTTGGACATATGACCAGGGAAGAGTATAAAAATATTGCTCGGGCATGTAGGAATGTTATCAGGAGGGCCAAATCGCACCTGGAGCTGCAGCTAGCCAGAGATGTTAAGAGTAACAAGAAGGGTTTCTTCAGGTATGTTGGCAACAAGAAGAAAGCCAAGGAATGTGTGGGCCCCTTACTGAATGAGGGAGGCAAACTAGTGACAGAGGATGTGGAAAAAGCTAATGTACTCAATGCTTTTTTTGCCTCTGTTTTCACTAACAAGGTTAGCTCCCAGACTGCTACGCTGGGCATCACAAAATGGGGAAGAGATGGACAGCCCTCTGTGGAGATAGAGGTGGTTAGGGACTATTTAGAAAAGCTGGACGTGCACAAGTCCATGGGGCCGGACGAGTTGCATCCGAGAGTGCTGAAGGAACTGGCGGCTGTGATTGCAGAGCCATTGGCCATTATCTTTGAAAACTCGTGGCGAACCGGGGAAGTCCCGGATGACTGGAAAAAGGCTAATGTAGTGCCAATCTTTAAAAAAGGGAAGAAGGAGGATCCTGGGAACTACAGGCCAGTCAGCCTCACTTCAGTCCCTGGAAAAATCATGGAGCAGGTCCTCAAAGAATCAATCCTGAAGCACTTGCATGAGAGGAAAGTGATCAGGAACAGCCAGCATGGATTCACCAAGGGAAGGTCATGCCTGACTAATCTAATCGCCTTCTATGATGAGATTACTGGTTCTGTGGATGAAGGGAAAGCAGTGGATGTATTGTTTCTTGACTTTAGCAAAGCTTTTGACACGGTCTCCCACAGTATTCTTGTCAGCAAGTTAAGGAAGTATGGGCTGGATGAATGCACTACAAGGTGGGTAGAAAGCTGGCTAGATTGTCGGGCTCAACGGGTAGTTATCAATGGCTCCATGTCTAGTTGGCAGCCGGTATCAAGTGGAGTGCCCCAAGGGTCGGTCCTGGGGCCGGTTTTGTTCAATATCTTCATAAATGATCTGGAGGATGGTGTGGATTGCACTCTCAGCAAATTTGCGGATGATACTAAACTGGGAGGAGTGGTAGATACGCTGGAGGGGAGGGATAGGATACAGAAGGACCTAGACAAATTGGAGGATTGGGCCAAAAGAAATCTGATGAGGTTCAATAAGGATAAGTGCAGGGTCCTGCACTTAGGACGGAAGAACCCAATGCACAGCTACAGACTAGGGACCGAATGGCTAGGCAGCAGTTCTGCGGAAAAGGACCTAGGGGTGACAGTGGACGAGAAGCTGGATATGAGTCAGCAGTGTGCCCTTGTTGCCAAGAAGGCCAATGGCATTTTGGGATGTATAAGTAGGGGCATAGCGAGCAGATCGAGGGACGTGATCGTTCCCCTCTATTCGACATTGGTGAGGCCTCATCTGGAGTACTGTGTCCAGTTTTGGGCCCCACACTTCAAGAAGGATGTGGATAAATTGGAGAGAGTCCAGCGAAGGGCAACAAAAATGATTAGGGGTCTGGAACACATGAGTTATGAGGAGAGGCTGAGGGAGCTGGGATTGTTTAGCCTGCAGAAGAGAAGAATGAGGGGGGATTTGATAGCTGCTTTCAACTACCTGAAAGGGGGTTCCAAAGAGGATGGCTCTAGACTGTTCTCAATGGTATCAGATGACAGAACGAGGAGTAATGGTCTCAAGCTGCAGTGGGGGAGGTTTAGATTGGATATTAGGAAAAACTTTTTCACTAAGAGGGTGGTGAAACACTGGAATGCGTTACCTAGGGAGGTGGTAGAATCTCCTTCCTTAGAGGTTTTTAAGGTCAGGCTTGACAAAGCCCTGGCTGGGATGATTGAACTGGGAATTGTTCCTGCTTCGAGCAGGGGGTTGGACTAGATGACCTTCTGGGGTCCCTTCCAACCCTTATATTCTATGATTCTATGATTCTATGAGTAATGGAGAAGTGCCATTTCACCTTATTCTGAAAAATGATAAGGAAAGTGTAATGCTTTGTAAAGCTCTAAAGCATAACAAGACTATTCCAATAATCTCTTCATCTTAATCCCTCTGTACTCATTATAGCTGTAGGCTTGAGTAATATTTATGACTTTCTTTCTCAAAAAAACACTTGAAAACATAAAGGCCTGCATTTTAAAGAGTTACTAGTGATTTAAGGTGCTCAGTCTGAGATGCCTTAAAGGGGCTTGATTTTCAGAATGTGCTGAGCACCCATCCTTTCAGTCCCTATAGATTCATGTTTACACCATGTACCTTAACAGCTCTGTGTTAATCAATCTAATTGGTTCCAGTGAATGTATCAAAACTGTGCAAACTGAATTTTCTAATATGGTTTGCTACTAAAAACAACAAGTTTTCACACACATAATAATGTCAGGAGTTTCAGAAAGTAGATTGATCTCTTTCCACCCACATCAACGTAATGATGCCACTGGCAATAGTATTGTGTTGCAGAGAAGAAGTTCTGTATGTGTTATCTAGCAAATCTCCCATGATGATGTTCATCTCACTAGCAAATGGATGCTGGTAAACATATAATGACACTGTAGCTTTCTAAAGGCACTGGAGTCATTTCTTTATATTTACATTTTCTAACTGTTGGAACTGTGTGAGACTTTGATAATGAAACCAGAGGAAATTGAAAGACTGGAAGAACATATGCCAAGTCTGTTGTGGGGTGTGGTTAAGGGGTGGTCACATTGCCTGCCTCAAACATTGGGCCATGCAATCTTTTGCAAGCAACCCTTAAAGATATATTGTGTGTGTGTGTGTCTACATACCTGCACAGTACATAGAAAGCTAATACATGATAGTGTGGTTTAGCAGTGGCATAAGGTTGAGTATAACGTACAAGCAGTGAAGCTATGAAAACCATCTCAGATCTCCCATATTAAAACATATTCTGTGTATTTTGTGTCACAGCTCCTTTGCTGGTAGCCAGGAAAGGGACTAGTCAGCTGTTCCTAGAAGGCGTAATGAGCTAAGAGCACCATTCTATGGCACCAGGTAGCAAACCCATTGAGAGAAATTTGGGGCCTCCATACATCATTTGCTGGGGACCCATCCCCTCCCATTTCACTTCAATTTTACCCCAGTTACTGATGGTTCAGGGGCCTCCTGAGTTCAAGTCCCTAGTACAGTTATTCCGCCCCCGGCTCCTCTCTTGTCAGCCCTGCTGGTAACAGTGCTTATGGGGCACAGGAGTATTTTGATTTGAATGTGTAGGTTTAAATTAACGGGCCTGAAACTCATATGAACAGAAACCATGCAAAGTGAATTTGCCTATAAAGTCACTTGGCTCAGTCCTGCTACCTAGATACTTCTGTCTAAATATATAGAGCCATTATAGATGATGTTTCAATTGACTATATAATATACACTTGGGTGTTAAACTTTTTTCCCCCTCTGTTTAGTATACAAACATAAGAAACAAAAGGAAGTTCACATACAAACCGTTAGAATAACATTGAACATCTGGCTTAAATTACAAAACCCAGGAAATCCAGAGCTAAGGGTAAAATTCAATACTTGACCTAATCCAATATGCTAACATATGGCATATAAGATTGCTCATATTTAGATACCCGTAATACTGAGGTATGCTCAATTGGCTGGTAACGAATGGACTATAAATTTGCTTGCTTCTGGCTGCTCATTTTGGAGCCTTAACATTTTTCAGTAGTACTGTATTTTTCCTTGGGAATATTTGTTGATATAGAACAGGGAAAATGTATTTTTAAGTGGAGTCAGCTGAATAAAATGCTGCAAACAAGTAGATATAAAGCAATTTAGATTTTAAAGGACTCTGTAGATTTTAGCAGTATTAAAACTCAGGGAAATCTGCTTATGGTACAGAGCTGTCTAGTAAAAGTGATTGAAGCACCTTTCTGTCTCTAAAGCCACTGAAAAAGACCATATGCATGATGGAAAATAGAAACAATGGATGCAATATTGGGCCACTGTTAATGGGTTGTGTGTTGTTTCCTCTAGTTTTTTTTTAATGTAGTTGATATTTGAAGGAAAAATCTGAATGACAGACACCAAAGGTATTCTGAAATAATTAAACCAACCTACCCCCCAGCTAAATAACTAGAATTTGGAGAATGACAAATGTAACCTAAATTCCATTAGGTAAGTAGTTAATAATTGTGCTCTTTATTTAAAAAATCACTTATTCTT
Source organism: Caretta caretta (assembly GCF_965140235.1). NCBI lineage: Eukaryota > Metazoa > Chordata > Testudines > Cheloniidae > Caretta > Caretta caretta. Next base: position 123,079,306 of record NC_134206.1, on the reverse strand, counting down.
TCAGGCTGTCACATATTTCTGAGTAATGTTACATAATGCAGGTGTTAATTGTTCAAAGTCCAATATAAATATTCCTCTGGTGGTCAAAGCCAAAGAATGTCGCTTTCTCTTTTAAACTCACTCACTCTTTTTCTCTTTCTCTTACACTTACACACACACACACACAGAGGTTTAAAAATATTAAGACATAGGAAGACGAGAAACTGAATTGCTCTCATTATCTGCCTTATGGTATAATGTCTGAAAGTGAATTTATAGTTCACCACTGGAGCAAGAGCAAATCACCAGAATCTTGACTTTGTAAAGGGCACCATCTTTATTTTTAAATATATATTTGTTCCCACTGGCCCCCTAGAAGCTAAAATGTGCTTTGTTGATGGACATTAGAGTTCTTTCTGTGGGGAAACTAAGGAAAAACTTTTTCACTAGGAGGGTGGTGAAGCACTGGAATGCATTACCTAGGGAGGTGCTGGAATCTCCTTCCTTTGTGGTTTTTAAGGTCAGGCTTGACAAAGCCCTGGTTGGGATGATTTAGTTGGGGATTGGTCCCACTATGAGCAGGGGGTTGGACTAGATGACCTCCTGAGGTCCCTTCCAACCCTGATATTCTATGATTCTATGAAAGATCAGTCTCCTTCATGTCAAGTTGGAACCAGTCAAGAAAAGGACATTGGGTCATTTGCATTAGTGGTAAAAAAGGTGGTAACTGGTTATCATAGTGGAAAGTAGGTATTTTAGGGTGTTCTTGCAGTGTGATATTTTGTCTATTGCAATTAGTAAAGATACTTGAGATAGCTGCTCCCAGTTTAAGGGCGAGGAGCTTACCCTGTGAGCTGTCCTCAGCATTAGAGCTCACTTTTTTTCTGTTGGCCTGGCCAATCCCAGATTTGTTCAGGGTTCAATGCAAGACTCCTCTGTTATCTCAGGTTTTTCAGGGAGGAGTGACTCTGAGGGATTTAAGATGGTTGGTTGAGGGGTATGGTGGTGGATTAACTGGTTATTGGTGATAATAATGGGCTATCTTGTGAATTGACTTTGGACAGTAAAGTATTTGCATTAAAGATAGCTATCTTTTTGGTTTTATGGGAATGTGTAAGAACTTCTGCATCAACCGTGGCTTTCCTTTGAGGAGCAGCTTCTACATTGCTGATGGCAATGTGTGTGTGTGTGTGTGGGGGGGGGGGGGTTAGTTTGTGTTTTAGCCAAAGAAAATGAACCCATTAGGAAAAAAAAACAAATACTTCTAAAGGATGCTTTGTTGTTTTTTTCCTGTTTTTGCTTGTTTGCTGAAGGAGACTGTGCAAATGAAATATAATGCCTCTTGACCACCTCTTTGTGCTTAAGTGCTTTGCTGAATAGGGGTGGGTTACTCACATACTTGAAGCTAAACACATGCTTAAATACTTTGCTGAATTGCAGCCTTGAATCCTGAAATCTATGCCCAAAGCTACTCTTTACTAGCCCGTAGGTAGTCTTTGGCTACCTATTTTTCCACAGTATGAAATCACTAAGGACTTGTCCATAGAGGAAGAAATGTTGAATTGGTGTGATATACAGATTTAGCACTGGCCATGATAACATACACCAGATCTCAGAGTAGCAGCCGTGTTAGTCTGTATCCGCAAAAAGAAAAGGAATACTTGTGGCACTTTAGAGACTAACAAATTTATTTGAGCACAAGCTATCATGAGCTACAGTGAGCTGTAGCTCACAAAAGCTTATGCTCAAATAAATTTGTTAGTCTCTAAGGTGCCACAAGTACTTCTTTTCTTTATACACCAGATCTGTACCCAGCCTAAATTATACCCCTCTTCGCACATCAGTGAACACATCTCAAAAAGTTTAAACCTGGTAGTTTAATTTAGCCACAGTTTATACGTGGAGAACTGAACCGTGGCTCATTGTATTTTCTGCACTCTCATCCAGATATGGTGAGGTTCAGCTTCTGATACATTTTTCTCACTTCTTTATACTGATATGATAACTTCAAATAAAATCATCTTCAGATACAAAAGGAAAGGAAGAAAAGTTACACAAATGCGTCTATGGTATGTTCCTTCCCAACATCAAACTACTGACATTCTCTCTCTTTTTCATTACAATTTGTTGGCTTTCATTTTTAACATTCTACCCAGGGGTCAGCTGGACCTAATAATTTCCTGTGGGAGGCAGACAATTAATGCCAACAGGAAGGTCACTATATTCATCAGCTGCTGTTGCTATCTCACCGTCAATTTGTTGCAGTCTTTTGAAGTCATAACTACCCTGCTTTTCTCTATATTTCAGTGGGCCATTCATAGCTTTTAGTATTTCCCCATGGTGTTTCATACAAGTATCTACCATCACCATCCCTGCCTTCTCAGGCTTGAATAGCTTTTGAATAGTTATTATACAGGCATTTGTTTTTCTGAGACCACCTATATTTCACATGAACTGCACCACAGAGACAGTAGAGCTAGGCAAATACTGCAAAAACATGTCTGTGGCTATTGATTTGAACATTCAAGTTGGAACTGGTATATTAACCATTTTCTTTACAGTGAAGGACTACACTGACTGCTTTTTTTCTTCAGATAAGCAGATTTTGGAAGGCCAGCAAAATGCTCACTACAGGTAATGTTTGGAAAGCATGACGTTTTTTGTCAAAAAGAATTCAGGAGGCTTTTTTCCAGAACGTAGAATGCACAATTTAACACCATTTATTTTTCTCACTTGAAATTTAATTTTTCCTGACCTGAGGTTCATTATTTGAAGGGACTGTATGGAAAATCTTGGCACAGACTCAAAACCAAAAGAAAACTGGGAGAAATTATTGTAATTTTAGCAATCAGAAGAAAATGTGGTTATAGGTTACGTTCAGTGTTTTCAATTACACGTTAACTACTATGTATGGTAACTGGTAGGTAACTACACTATAATTTTTATGTAATTCCAGGCTATGTGCAATTCACGGTAATTTTAGTGTTTCCTGAATGATCATTGGCAGTGTTAGCTAGCTGCTATTTTAGAAACAGGTGTCCAATTGTGAAGGTGTCATAGTCTTGTGGATAAGCAGGAGCATCTCTTTTTTAGACCTTTTCTTTAAATGGGCACTAGAGCCAATACCAGCCTGTTCTTTCAAAGTATGGAAATAACAGTATTTTGTGGACGTGGGATGATGGAAAGTTGAGACAAACAAAAAGGCAGGAGACACAGAGGTCAGCATGCAGTGGAAGACAGCAGAGAAGGAGGAGATAAGGGAATAGCAGAGGGACTAAGAGAAATAGAAGGGATAATAAGAACAGAGAAAGAAAGGGGGAGATGAATTCCTAGGACCCTGACGACCAGGGGACCACACATGAAAAATATATCCCAAATTAGGGCATCCGATGAAGTGGGCTGTAGCTCACGAAAGCTCATGCTCAAATAAATTGGTTAGTCTCTAAGGTGCCACAAGTACTCCTTTTCTTTTTGCGAAGACAGACTAACACGGCTGTTACTCTGAAACCTATTATAAAAAAGTTTCCCACCAGTATTCATTCAGATTTTTAAATAGATTTACTTCAAGTGTGTTTGCACATTTGTGTGTGTTAGCCTTATATGTTTTCTAGTGAATCAATATACTTGTAGGAATGGTTGCAGAAGCAGATAGTTTTACGTAAATGTTGAAGTATTCTGAAAACTTTCTTCTACGGGTTATGTTTATCCAGTCGGAGAACAGAAAATATACCACGTACTTTTGGTGACCAATCATATGCTCAGATTTTAAATATCAAATGTGAAATTTTCTGTTTGTGACACAATTTAATGAACAGTACTAAAACTCTATTGGCTTACTCTGGCAGAGAATTTGGCAGCAAACACTCAGAATGAGTTCCTTGAAAATGAGCTGCATACCAAAGATTATTTGCAAAAATTATTTAGCAAGTAATTTTGGATGAAGAGTAAATCTGAGAAAATTGAAGTGTTCACAGATTATTCACAAATGCAAAAAAATGAAATTTGTACAAAAAAATCTTGTCTCAGTTCTGGATGAGATGTAGAACGTGGACTTGCTCCTTGAAAATATGAGTGGTTTTCTTCATATTTAAATAAGTATAGACCCACAACTCTTTTGTAAGAAAACTAGTTAACAGCTGCCATTCTTCATCCATGATAACTGTTCTCCCTTCCTCCCCACAAAAAAGGTGTGTGTGAGTTAATGTTTAAATAAAGAGGATTACAAACATATCCTTTTGATTAAGAATCATGGATATTGCTATCGTTATACATTCCTTTTGAAAGGAAATGTAAACGAGCCACCTTGTAAACCGAATGATAGAAACTTCATTAACAGGAGTGAATTGCATCTAGAAGCTTCAACACCCAAATCCAATTTCTGAGGCAGCTTTTGTAATTTCAAGATGTGAATTTTTGAAATGAGCTTGTCACTGTAGGATTTCCAAACCAAAGTGTGGCACATGTTCAGGGTCTGGCCTGAAATGACAAGGACTCATACTGTATCTTCTGCTAGGTTAAACATCTTCTCGTATAACATGGCACTTGCCAGGTGTGCAACACATTTCCTTATTGTGTGTACAGGTGTTGATAATGGAGAGGCCAGTAAGTGGGAGAGAAGAATTTTCAAGAAGTTCTCTAGAATGCTCCATAAATTACATTCTTAAAAGGATATTCAGGTATAGATTAGGGACGAAACTCAAGCCTCATTTTAAACCAGTGTGCAACCCCACAGCAGTCAGTTGAGTGACACAGAAGTGAGAGCAGAACTTGGCACTCAATGTTCATATATACTACCACATGATCCATATTTGTAGCAGCTTGAACCACTGCTGCCAATGGTTTGATCTTGGAGGATTGCTGGTATCATCTTGCAACTCCAGAACTGACGAGAGAACTTCACCTTCCATTTTGAGAGATGTCTCTGCAGATCCTCTAATGATTCACTACCCTTGGTGCTATGTGCTCAGAACAATCTAGAAGGCAGTGACTGTTGGGTCTGTCTTTTCTTCAGGGTAAATCACTTTTCTAGTATATCCCACTGTAAGCCACCCCCCCCCCACCCAATTTCTCTGAATGATTCTGATGTCTCTGCCTCATTTTAGAGAGAGCTGTATTATGCTATGACTTTTGCATAAAATGTTTCGTTTAGGTGGCAAGGTACATAATCGGTTCATTAACTGTAGGTGTATTGTTATAACAGGAAAATGACTCCCTACATAACTAGCCTTATATTTAATATACATTTCCTTTTTTAATTACTTAGGGGAACAATGAGAGAGATGTTGCTCCCTTTCATATTTCTCCCAAGTGCTGGTGTGCTCGCACACATTTGAAGTGGTGGTGTTGGGGTAAGGAAGGGTTGTTTTGACTTCTGAGATCTGCTGATCTGTGGTGTTATGGTTTGGAGTAGCCTCAGATTAGCACACTACCAGCCACAACCCTAGCTTTGCTCTGGAGGAGCATACCGTGACTGCAATATAGTTTCTGATCTGGTCCCCTCTTTATTCCTGTCCCTAACAAACCGTGGTTCGATTTTCTCTTGTTTTTATATTCTCCCTCTCCTAAATACACTGGATGAAATTCTGGCCCCACTGATGTCAAAGGGAGTTTTGCTATTGATTTCCATGGGGGCCAGGACTTCACCCTCTATTCCAGCAGTTGCCTGAGGCCAGTGTTCGTTCTGTACACTGCACAGCAACAGTAATGTTGTAGTTTTTATGTTCTGTGAAATATGTTCTTAGATGGGGTGTTTTTTTTTAAATGAAAGTACCTATAAATTACATTGTAAATGTTTTGGGGCAGGTACCGTGTCTTCCTGTTTGCCAGTACAGCACCTAGCATTGTGGATCCTGGTCCTGACTGGAGTCTTCCAGCACGACAACTAATAAATACTATTAATCATTTTTTTGTTCACAACTATAACACTTCTCTCATCTGCACAGAGATTAGCAAAGCGAAAATGGTAGCAGTAAATTCAGGTCCATCAGATTACTGTTCAGGCCACTGGTAAAATCAAGTCCCACACTACACGAGTAGTTGTGTGAGTAATAAAAGTCAGTGGAACTACTTGCGTGAGTGACTATGCATTGTTGTGGCCCACCGCAAATGCCCCAAATAAATCAATGAAGTAAGGTATTACGCAACATGAGTATGGGAGGCAGAACCAGACCTTTGACTCTTACTGTTAAAGCAAAGGTATGATTAAAAATCCTGCATGTTTGCATGTTGTTCTGCATAATTCATGTACTTCCCGTGCAGAATTGCACAAAGCTGGAACCAATTTTTCAATTCTTTTTTTACAGAAAGGATAGCAATTATTGCTTTTTTAAATCCCCTCTCTTCTTCTCCTTATGCATCCAGGTATTAAGTGCCCTTCATCTCTGAGCTCTTGTGTATCCGCTTGTGAGACCCAATAAGTTATATTAGTACAGGACAGGATCTGGGCTTTGCTAAGTCACTGGAGCTTACCCAGCAGCACTGAATTTATTGTTCAGTAAGTGCAAGGTCTAATGTAAGTCTGCAGTTTCTTTTCCTATGAAATCCTTAGCAATCTCACCTTCACCAGACCCTTGTTTGGAAATTCACTGGATGCATTTACATTTGTAGAAGGACTTTTTTACAGCACCATTTTATTTTTAAAGTGAATTTGTCAGATCTGAGCACTTTTAAAAGTGAGATGGCAAATCTTAGGAAGATCAAATGAGCTCAGAAAGAAAAAGACTGATATTGTCTGAAAAGCAGTTAGGTGACCATATAATTATTTTTTTCTAATTTCAAAGGCAGCTTTAAAACTCAGAAAGCTGTTTGGCAATGCCATGAATTTAATAATACAGTAATTTTGTGAAAGGATAATTGTGCAGCTTTTTAGAATAAGGAATCATTCAAAAGCTAACACCGGAACAGTCTAGCTGGGGGAGAAAATATACTAGGATATACTCCAAATCAAATTTAGACATAAAAAGGAAGCCATGCCTTCTGGGTAAACTTTGTGACAAGCTATTGCATTCTTATCTTACCAAAAATCACTAGGATTCTGTGTCTCTTTTGTTCACATGCATAAATGAGAATTACCATACACCTTCCTCAGGGAATATTTGGAAGTCTTGGCAGCCTGGTTGCCCTGTCTAACAATCCCTCATTCCTCTTCTGTTCTTCCAAAAACCTCTTTCTCCCCACAAATAAGCAAAAACTTAACTCTGCTGTTGCTAACCAATGTTTTGAGAGCTCTGATGATGCATGGCCCCTACTGCCATCCTTAAATCCCAGAGTGACATGGGGCCTCCCAACCTCCTCCCATACAGGGGAGAGTGGCTGGCATCATACGTAGGAGTTGCCATAATGGATCAGAGACTATTGTCTAACATCCTGTCTCTGACAGTGATCAACACCAGGTGCTTCAGGGAATGTGCCAGAAATCCCACAGTAGGCAGATGTGGAATAATGTGCCCGCCAAGGAAGTCTTTACTTTTACACTCACTCAGTTTTGTGGATAACTTCTATTTTTCTTGGGTTGCCTCAGTTTCTGTGGGGTGGTCAATGGGATGAAAGGCTCACTGGGACATTGGGTCCAGAGTGGTAAAGCAGGCTGGTGGGGACATATGGACAATGAGGGGTGAAAAAGCAGTTTATTTTTAACAGAGGTAGTTCTAACTAACATTTTTTTTAATGCTATCTGCCTGTTATTGCTAGTCTACCTTGTCTAAGCTTCTTTGGCAGGGGCTGTCTGTCATTATGTGTTTATACACTGTCTAATGCCATGGATTTCCAATCCTGACTGAGGCCTCTAAATGCTACCGTAATAAACTGCTACTAATACTAAAGCTCCTCTAATGCCATTGGACCTGTCCTGCTCAGATCACTCTACGTGGCAATGAAACAGCATTAGAAAGCGTTACATAAACCCTGGACAGAATAGTGTTGCAGGTGCAGGTATGGAGCAGGAGGAAGAGCAGATTGCACCACACGCATCCCAAATGTTATTTTCTTTTAAAATGTGTATATTTGCATATGGAGAAAGGGAAGATAAGGAGATTTTAAAGCACATGAGACTTGAGAGTTTTCTCTCCCTGTCAGCAGCTACACATGCGTTCCTTTGCTGTCTGAGTAATTAATGGTGGATGAAGGGTGACGTCTTGAACCCTCTAGAGGCTGCCTAACATGATAAGCAAGGCAAAAAGCATCACTAATACATTCACATATACTAGGTACATCCTTCTTCAATTGCCAGTGAGGACAATGAATGAAATATTGGCACTTCAAAGAACACTATCACACTTTGATCATGCTTAGTAAAAGAGGTGGATGAATATGAACCTTGAGAATATGAGTAAAAAGGTCATGTGTATGAAATATTGTATGACACTGCAGGACACACAAAGTCCTGCCCAGTCTTCAGTTTCTGTCATTTTGAATTTTCTGTCAACAGAAGCTTTAAAAGCTTAAGTTCATTCTGCAAAATCGTACTGTGGGATTTACCTCTGCTGAAAGAAGTGTTTTGACATGAAAACAAATCTTTTAACACTTTCCACACAGGCCAAAGAGATTTCCTCAGATACTCTCAGAAGTTGGTGCATCTTGTAGAACTACAATACTTTTCAGCTGACACTCAAGACCATTCCGCATTATGGGGATAAATACAGTACCAGCATGATGAGGTTTATTATTTAAATGCCATTGGAAGCCAGCTAAACGAATGTCAGCCATAAACCAGAGTTATAAAGGACCTTATTAAGGTTAGAGTGTACACACAGTATGAAGACATAAGTAGTGAATGAGCTATCCTACTGCTTGCTTACCTTGTGAGAACTGATATAATCCACGTAATTGCGTATTGACTGGCACATGACCAAGACATTCAGTTCTAGATTCTCAGTTGGCATAAATTGCTGGAGATCCATTGAAGTCAATGGAGCTATGCTGATTCACCCCATGTGAGGGTCTGACCCACACTTTTCTAAATGTCATAACTGGAAGTAGAAAGTCTCAACTTGAATATTAGCTCACCAGGGATCACTGTCATAAACCCGCCGTACCTAACGTTCTTTCATTTTTTTGAAATGTTGTAAAGGTATCAAAAGCTAAGGACTTGTATGATAACTTTTACTTTTGCTTTCAAAATCTGACTGCCATGTTATTGCATAGTGTTGCATTCTTATTGATCTTTCTTTATTTTGTTGTTTCAGGTTGGGTTTCCCAATGATGATTATGTCCTGTACTATTGGGATGTGTTACCTGCTTGTTGCTCATGTCGTACTGGGTTTGAACACTTAATAATTTGTACTTTCAAGACAAAAAGAAGATTTCTGTCTCGTTCAATCTATACATCAGAGCACTAAGACGACACCATAGAAAAGAAGAAGAAAAAAACCCCACTTTAAAAAGCGATGTATTGATTAAAATGATTGGCAGTCTCACTTTTTGTCATTCATAACCTTATCTTCTGTGAACAATTTGCAGAGCTGAGTATTGAAGTTTAAAGGATTCAAAGTGTTTGTCATGGTCAATATTAATAAGCACATAAAGAGATACCATCACAAGGGAATATGTTGTGTCCTGAAACTTTGTCTTGCCACAATCTGAGTACAGTCATAGATGAAAAAGCCTCATTCACAATGGAAGATGTTCAGTAGTTTCTTCTTAGGGGTTCATTTGTCTTTCTCAGTATATTTAGCTATTTGTATTAAAGTAACTAACATTCAATCTGTACAAGCTGTAACAATTGACATATAAGTAGACAATCTGTACACTATAAGTGATGTACCATTATCTAGGTTCAAAAATAAAAACATCCCAATAAAAATTTGGTATGGAAGAAATTATTCTTTTGAAATTGACTAATAAGTCATACGCCATAATGTGTTTTCATTTTAAAATTTCTTGTTCTTTCTAATCTTGTTGGCCATAGAATGTGCAAAGCAATTTACATTTTTTTTTCAATTATTAATTCAGTTCTTTGGTGGATTACCCTAAATCTTTTAATAGGTTCAGATACTACCTGAAAAATGGAATCATACTTTGGCTGTGCTTTTGTTTTCTTTGATAATACTGTGTTCACTCATGTATATTGATTTTTATATTTGGCTATTGGACCAGGTCACATTATTTATTATGAAAGCAATTTCAATCTTCATCTTAAAAAGAAAAGGAGTACTAGTGTCACCTTAGAGACTAACCAATTTATTTGAGCATAAGCTTTCGTGAGCTATAGCTCACTTCATCATGAAAGCTGGTGCTCAAATAAATTGGTTAGTCTCTAAGGTGCCACAAGTACTCCTTTTCTTTTTGCGAATACAGACTAACACGGCTGCTACTCTGAAACCAATCCTCATCTTCTAAGCCTTTCCTGGGACTGGCCCAAATTACCCAAAGGTCTGTCTCATCCTGTGTAACACTAGAATTGACATGCTGAAGAGTGAAACTCATGTGAATAGGGGTGAATTTCAGTGAGCGAACGCAGAAGAACAAATGATGTCATTTGCTCCTGTTTCTCATAAAATGATCTGGCAAGTGAGAAAGGAAACCAGTAATAGTATCTTTCCCCCAGAGGATTTAATATTAATAATAAAACATATAGCTTGACCCACCCAAGTAGCTGGAGTAGCTGATCATTTGCAGGTTGCATTCCTTGACTAAATGCCTTTGACTTAAAAATCTAATTTAATAAGCATAATTCAAATTAGCTACAATGTTCCTTCAAAGAATGATTATCCCTCCTCCATGTTCCCTCATCTCAATAATGAGTGCAAATCCCAGACCCCCTTTTCAATATGTTGCTTTATAAACAAACAGAACAAATAAACCCAGCCTGAAACACATACTTATGGGACTGAACTGGGCCTAACTCCCATTCAAATCCACAGGAAAGCTGCAAAGTTTTTCTTTGGAGGAGTGCTTTACTCTGTAATGAATGAAATTCTGTTAGCACTCGAGAAACGTGTGTGCTAATTTGTGTTGATCCATAGTTTTAAAAAATCATGGTAGTTTCAATTGCCCTCCACATTTCTCATGTCATGCTTATGATAGTGAGGTCGAGGGGTTGCCCTTTACATGCTGAATAAAGCAAGTGAGATAGTTGATTCAAAACCCCTTAAATGCATTTGTTGTTACATATTGCCTTTTACTCACCAGTGTATATAATATGTTTCTTTTTCTTAGCTATAAGAATCAGTCTTACCTTTTGAGGGCCAAGCCTTCTACATAACTTTAAAAAAAATTGTAATAAAAATAAACCCTTGTTTGAGTTCCTGCAACACCAAACATAGTTAAGCCAATAATGTGATTGCATGACCACACATGAAAATACCTGGCCCCATTTGCAACTTCCTGGAAAGGGATGGTGGGGCATTGGGTCACATTACCACCTACCCATCACATCTACTCATCCAAAATACTGGTGTGGGTAGGAGGTCTCATTGGTTTCTATCTAGGAAGCTCTGCCAGCAGAACTGTTTTGAGATTTTCTTTGTCCTAAACTACTCGATCTGCCAGTGGTGGGTGTATAGTACACAGGGAATAAAATATTATGTTTAAACAGTTATCCCATATTCTGAGGCAACCAAAAGTTTTGGAATAAATGCAGTCTTTTTCTAGAAGAAGTTTGCTATGCTGTAATATTTTTCTGATAATTTCCTTGAAATAAAACTGACTTATTACCTGGATCATCCTTGCTGCTTCATTTGTATTGTGAGACCAGGCTTACTGAGAGCACAGAGGACAAAACAAATGAGGAACATAAGATAATGTTGTTTGTTTGCACAGGGTTTTATGCAATTGTAATCGAGTGCTCAGCAACCAAGGGAAGAATGGTGATACATCAACACGTTTTTCTGCCATATTACTCTTGTTTCTCACTTCAGCAGACAATGTACTTAAATGAGAATTACACACGTACTTCCGAGCATTTCAAGATAATGCAATAATTTTCATTGACATCCTTCATAATTATCAGAGTAATCTGCACAGCAGAATGGCTACATGCTCAACATAACTAGTGCACGGGATTGGTTGGAATACTATTTACAATGAAAATGAATTTAAAAGTTTGAAAAACAGAGTAGTTTAGTAATACATTATATAATTAGATCATCTCTTGTATGCTTGGGGCGGGTATCTGTGAGGCTGATTCTCATTTTCACGAAGGCCCCTTTACATCACTCTGGCAATGAAATAGGTTTTAGAGTGAATGTAAATTTATGCCTAGTTTGAGGCCCTTTTACCAGAATGGTGTAATGAAAAAACTAGGCCCTGTATGTACAATTTCCACCCCTTTGGCCTGACAGGAAGTATGCGGTGACCTAAGATTTAAGAGACATGGATTAAATTCCTGGCTTTGGGGAAGTCACTTAACCTCTCTCTGTCTCAATTCCCCATCTGTAAAATGGAGATGATAGCACTTCCCTACGTCACAGTTTGTGAGAGGCTCAGATAGTATAGCAATGAGGATTACATTAGTACCATAGATAGATTCACTGCTACATTACTCTATTGAAACCAATGTGGACACAGAAAATTTTTAGAACCTACATTGCAAGATAATTCAGAAATAACTAGCCACCAAAGAGAGGATATCTTACTGTTTGTCCAGAAGACCTGCCTACTGATCTAATTCATTATTATTAATCAAATAATATTTTAATATGTTTATCACCATGGTAACCAAGTGTCTTTGAATGCATCACTTCAGTTCAACCAAAATAATGTTTAAAATCTATCATAGTTTTTTCAGAGAAGATTCCAATGTTCTTCCTGAAAGGACAAGTACTATATAATTTACTTTGACTTTTTATGACAAACAGAAAGTATTAAAGCATGGGAGGTTTCAACAGAAGTATCACTCCTCTCGACCTGTAAATTTCTCTAGAATTGTAAACATCAAGGATAATATTATGTAAATTTAAAGAAAGATTATCTTTTGTGAATTTGTTATTCATTTTTCACCCATTTCAATAGCTTTGTACGTAATTGAAACGTAACAGTAAATCAGGACTTTTTTTTCCTTTCTGCTCATTGTGGGCAATTTTAACATTTAAAAGCAGAAATGCATTTAACTCTTGATTGTAAGCATCTCTCATAAATCATAGCCCAATGGGGAATTTTGCCACTAATTTCAATAAAGCAAGGATTTCACCCTTGATTCACAATCACTATAAGAATGAAATGTACTGCAGTATGATATTTGTGATACTAACTTCAGACAATGGAAATCCAGCAGAAGTGAGGCCAATAGAAAGGAATATAAACTATGGCAAGTATTGTGTAAGAAGGAAGGTTAAGATGGAATTTGAAGACCAAATAGTCAGAGATAAAAACAAATAACTATATCAAAACTAGGAAGACAAGGGTGCATTGGACTGCCACTGGATAAGGGGAACAATTAAAGAAAGGGGACCATACAAAATAATGAATGGTATAGAACAGGTAGAGTTGGCACGTTTATTGCGCCTTTCTCAAAGTACAATACAAGGGGACAGTCAATGGAAATATTAGGCAGAGATTTTCAAACTGATTAAAGGAAATATTTTTCACATCATGCACAATTTGGAACTCACTGCAATAGGATATCACTAAGGCAAAATTAAACAGAAGTAATTGTTATTTACATGTGAGCATCCAGAGTTACAATAATAAGGATTAGTAAACCTCAGAGGATTTTGAAAGAGATATAATACCTTATGCTTCAGGACATAAGTCAAATTCTAACTCATAGCATAGGAAGAAATTTTCCTTGTTGGGTAGGTTATTTCTAGAGCTGGTTAGGAAGTCTCCAACAAAAACTGGCTTTTCTTTGGAAAAATGCTGAGTTTGTGTAAAATTTCAAGGTTTTGGAATTTTTCATTCCATCTTGAAACAAAACGGAGACCTTTCCATTTTTTTCATGGAGACAGAGACCCACTGCAGAATACCCCATACCATCGTAGTTAGAGCACTTGTGTGGGATGTGAAAGACCCAGTTTCAGGTCCCTGTTGTGCCTGATTCCATTTCAATCTATATATTGGGGGTAATGACATCTACTTTTGTAAACACAGAAATCTTCACACGCTATATAGCTACTAAGTACTTATTTTTATAAATAACATAGGATTAGGATTAGCTGCAAACACCATCTATTATTTTAAAGACCCAGGTGTGGAAAAAATGTGGAAGCGCCCTAGTTGATTCGCTCAGTCTCTTCTCTGCCCGCCTTAACAGCTCTATCAGTCCATCCGGTGACTGCAGTTACCTCAAACTCCCTTCTGGCCACAAATCAGTTCTCTGTCTCCCCTCCAGCAACTCAATCCTCGGCCTCACCACAGCCTCATTAGCAAAATTCAACCATTAGCTTCCCAGACCTGCACCTTGCGCCTCTGCTTTCTAGCAAAATGAATTCTCTGCCTTCCATCAGATGATGAGATAGGGTGTGAATTGGACAAGGGCCACTCTGCTCACAAATTCCCTGATCCTATATTCCACCCAACCTCCTTCAAATCCAATTTTTTTTCACTATAGTTTCTCCATTACAGACACGAGACACCCTATTAAAACATAAATCGTCTAAAAAAGGAGCCACACATTCTGTGCAATTCATGCAAGCCCATAACCTTATTTATATGAACCTCTTGCCCTTGCTACATGTCATCTGGCATTCACACTGAGGCCTGAAATTAGAAAAAGAATATAGAGAAGCAGGGGGATTGTTGGTTCATGGGATTAATAGGCTATTGAGCCTTTCACCTCAAGGGCACTGCTCAAACCTAACTAAGGTAAGTATTCACTGTAAATCATTTCTATTTGATGTCTGGTCTGTATCGTCTGTGAAATGAGTTTGGTGGTCTTGGCCAGGGAACAAGTGCCACATAATACATAGCGCTCACAGATAGCCTGAGAAAAAGGACCAAAGAGCTGACACGGCGTCATGGCTGGAGCAATAGAGCTGCTACCAGAGCCGGCTCCAGGCCCCAGTGTTCCAAGCAGGTGCTTGGGGCGGCAGAGTTTCCGCGGCAGTGGCAATTCGGAGGCAGCTCCTCTGTCCCCGGCAACTCGGTGGCAGCTTCTCCCTTTTGTTGTCCGCGGCGGCAGTTTTTTTCACTGCTTGGGGCGGCAAAAACTGGAGAGCCGGCCCTGCCTGCTATTAATTCTTCAAGAAAATGGATTTATATTTGTTGATTAGGAGCGTGCAGACCTGGCCCAAACTAGGTGAAAAAAAAAAAGAGGGAAGGGGACTGTGCAGTTCTGTAGGGAGGCAAGGGAACAGTTAGTGGGGATGTCTGGGTGTCTTCAGCCTCCTCATTCAATCCATCTCCCAAGTCAATGGAAATGTTCCCATTAACTTCCCTGGGAATTGGCTCAGGCCCTGTGTGTGGTGCTTCCCTATCAAGGTAGAGAGACATTACTGAGGAAGTGTGGAGAAGGTTGAAATGTTGCTGCTTATGTTCTACGTCCTTTGTGACCACATACTGACTTCCAGTCGTCAGGGCTGTTAATCTAGCCACTGTTCAAAACTCTAATAAATCAATACATGGAAATAAAGGAAATTTATTCCTAAATTTGCCAATGTCAGAGGTATGTGTTCAGTTAATCATTGATCTAGCTAGCCATCTACCATCTCACATATTTAATAGTGTGGTGGGAGAGCAAAATGCTACAGCCATTGAGTTGAAGGTTTAAACCCTCAGCAAGTCGGAGACTGCTTTGGCTTGTGAGGTAAATTGAAAACGAAAGTTTTTTCCAGAATTGACTCAGGAGTGCTTAAGGCTCAGGGTGCCTTTTTTGTTTGTTTTGTTTTGTTTTCCTCCTCACTGTCCCTCTTGCATTTACTGTTGAGCTCAAAGAGCTAACAGCTACAGCCACCAAAATTGAATTTTTAGCCCCTCAACAATCCTGAGAGTGGGAGATCCGCAAACTGAATTTTTTCTTTCTTTGTTTTATATATAAAAAAAAGTTATTTGATTTCTTTTTGTGAGGAGGAAGTATTTAAAGCTTTGGGTTGCTGGTTATTTTCTCTGGAACAAGAAGTTTATTAGTAGATGGATGCTGGGAATGAGGCAATGCATTTCAAGTTTGCCTTGAAGGTTCATGCACTTTCATTGAGTCTGGTCAGTACATGTCTAAGCACTGTAACATAAGTGGTAAAAATGATAGACCTGAACGGTATTTCTTCACCTCTCGACCTCATGAGAGTGAGGAAAAAAAATACTCCTCTAAGACTACAGAAGTCAGGGGTTTCTGACCCTAAAACTTGAGGTAAGAAAGGAATGGAAAAACACCAGCTGAGAAAACACCTCTGATAAACCACAATAA
Source organism: Caretta caretta (assembly GCF_965140235.1). Lineage (NCBI taxonomy): Eukaryota > Metazoa > Chordata > Testudines > Cheloniidae > Caretta > Caretta caretta. The sequence continues at coordinate 123,063,051 of NC_134206.1, read as the reverse complement.
ATCTTGTACTGTGTTCACATGCGTAATAGATAACAGTTGCCATTAAAATCTTGACAATTATTGTTTGAAAGTAATGAATATTACTACATACTTGGTGGGTATAGGCAACTCCACCTATAGCTAAGTTTCCTGGTACTTCCTATTACAAGACTCCTGGGTCCAAAGCCAGTTGCTTATAATTTTGTGAAACTTTAACAGTTTGGGTTAAAAATTTCACTGCTGAGTGTTTTCCTCATGCTAAATTTTTGGCAAAAGTTTCAGCAAAAATGGTTCAGCTGTTTCGAAGAACAAGATTAGGGGGAAATAGATTTTTAAGCCCATATTTTAAAAAAAAAATAATCATGCCACCTTTTTAATTGAGATGATCTAGTGCCCCCGAGGTTTTGAAGCAGGGACTTGAAAACTGGCAGAAAGCCACCGTGGTGTCAGGGATATGTTCTTTTTCTGGCCCATGAAAAACTGCACAAATTTGGCCATGTTAAAACACTTCGAAAAATCTCAGTTCACACCTGCTCAGTAGACACTGCTTAGACTTTGACAGCTAAATTCTCAGCGGATTTTGCCTGCCTTGAGCATGCTTTATCCTAGGATTGCATGGGATGAACAGAACTTTCCCTGCAATCTCTGGTCCAAGCTGCTGTGGCTCTGGACCCAGGAACGGAGAACAGGCAGACTCTCTCGTGCTTTCAGTGCTGCCCTTGCTATTGACCAGGCAGTGTGGGGGAGGAACAACCTAACTGAAATACAGAGGACAGGAGCAACCTTAATGTTGGCATTTCCTAACTTCTACCTGTTTCACTTTGCAACCTTAATGCTCTTTTCATATTTTTTGCATGTAATAAGTGTGTCTATAGTAAGTGTATGGAAATGAATTGAGCTAAACTCAAATGGAGGCCACTTTAATGCTGAATGAGAGTCTCCACACAGGGGTTTAATGCAGTTTAACTAAGCCACTTTAAATTCACATTTTTAGTTCATTCTGATTCAATTTTCCTGAATGTCCCCATGTAAACAAGCCCTTTACGTCTTCCCTGCCCTAAAAATAGGGAAGATGGGTATTGTGTTGTAGGGAGAGCTTTTGACTGTCTGAGAAAGACTGACTGTCTCAAAGCAAGAGAGAGCAGCTGAGGATAACAGGTTTTTTGAAACAGACAGTGCCCTTGTTATGTTAATAGGTTTTCTGCTAAAACAAAAGTTCTGCATTAAAGTGTTGGATTTTGTAAACAAGTCGTCAACATCCTTTTTAAATGTATTTACATTACAGTTTTGGCTTCTTATTCCTAGTAAAATTGATGCCAACTTGCATTTCATTTGATTGTGGAATGATACAGGCATCACAGTGATAAAACATAAAGGAACTCACACATTTCTTCCCACTAACACTGATCAAAACTCTTGTGTAGCTTAAACACATTTGCCTCGTCAGTGTGTTTAAGAGGAAAACAACTTACGTTTGCAGTAGGTGAGCAGCAGTGAATGTAGCCTGTTCTTAAACAGTCTCCAGGACACATCCTTTTTCAGAAGGGAGGGGGGCAGTGTGATGGATCTGAAGTCAGGGATTACAATTCCCATCAGCCCACTCCCCCTTCCTCCTGACTAAAGGGGAAAGGCCCTGAGCCGGGAAGTGACTGGGTTTTATTTGGGATCTGCAGCCATGTGGCAAGGAGGAACTGCGGGGAAGATGAAGCAGGAGATACATGGTGAATAGGGAGCTGGAGAAAAGACCCAGAAACTGTCTGCAGAGCGGCATGTAGAATAGAATGCGACTGCCGGGCATCACAGCTGGGTGCAGGGCTGGGTGAGGCTTCTGGGGGAGCAGCAGCAGATGGTCAGGAAGCCAATGCATAGGGACCCCAATGGGAGGCATTACCTGAGCCTGGCTTGGAAAACTGTAAGCTCCTATTTGCTTGAATAGAGACTGGACTGGAGAGAAGAGCCCTGACTCATGACTGGACTGCCCTAGGAGCCCAAACAGGGAACAGTGAGGGTTGCCAATTTTGTTTGGATATATTCCTGGAGGTTTCATCAAACGATATAACCTTTAATATTAAAGATTAATCTTTAATTCCTGGAGACTTCAGGACAATCCTGGAGAGTTGGCAACCTAAAGAACTGCTACTTTCAACTGTAAAGGTTTAGCCTCTGTACATATGGTATCTTCAATCATTCCCTTTCCTGACAGCCCTGGTAAAACACTCTTTCCCTTAGTCAGGTGTCTGAATGGTCATTGGGACCCACCAGGGCTAGCGTACACCAGGCCTAGAGGCTGTAGCATCTACTGTGGCTGCCTCTGAGCTGCAGTACAGCTGAGGTGCAGCGGTCTGGTGAACTATAGAGCCTCAATAATTACAGGACCCTGGAGAAGAATGGTAAAAAGGGATGATGCTGGTGATAGGAACATGTTTTCAATTTGCAGGTTCAACGCTGTTTAACAGGGTGCATAGCGTTATGTTGGCTTTCTCCTGGCCACCCTTCCAGTCTCTAGTCAGGTGACGCATAATGGCTATCAAATTCAGTCACAGCAGTTTCAAACAGCGTGATAGTGATACTGATTTGTTACCTGACAATAGCTACATCGCTAAACCGGCAGTGCCAGATCACGCATGAGCTCCCACTTGTGTGTTGGCTGTCCTCTTGGCTGACACCCTGGGGATTGAACTGGGGACCTCCAGAGCTAAACGGCAAAATCACTGCAGCTGAGGGGCTGTACAACTTATGCCCTCTGCAGCCTGGCACACTCACCCATGGATTACATTGAGACTCTGCAGCAGCAGTGATGTTGTGGAGCAGAAATATCTCACAGCATGACTTCCCTCATTGCTGCAATAGAGACTAAGGGGAGAAGGAAACTGTTAGGGGCTTATTCCTTCACCCGCTCACTTCCCTGGTCCTTCTTGCATGAACAGAAAGCAACGATACCCGAAGTCCAAAGGTGCAAACAATTCAATGTTTATTGGGGTGAACTTCCAGCAAGGAATAATTCCAATTTCCTTCCTTAGTGTCCCCCTTCCCAGCTCTGACACCACAGAGCCTTACCTGTGTCCCTGTTCCCGTTCCCCACCTTAGCAAAACATGATTCCAATTTCCTCACCCTCATTCCCCGTTCCCATTCCCCGCCCCCATTCTTCCTGATTGACTGCAGACTATATAGTAAAACTTGAGTTCTGCTTAGCTATACCTTAACCAATCATTTTACTGAAATTGAACTCACCAATCCTAACATATTGTAACGTGATTTTTTAACCAATTATATCCCACCATCTTAATTAGTTTACACCCAACAAAATTAATTATACAGCAGACAGGAACAATCACAGAACCAGACAGAGATTATACAGACAAACAATGGGAAAATGGGGACTACAGTGATAGAACAACAAAGAAATGAGGATTTCACATCCCAGCTATTGAGAAGTGCGTTCTTGCCAGACAGGATGCTATCGAACTAAGTTTCCTTTTACATCTTCTAGGCTCTTCCCTTTCTCTGGCAGTGATAGGCACTATCAGGACAGGATTGTATTCCTAACAGCCCAATAGCACCTTATTTCAATGTGATCTGTTTGGAATGTGAGGATGTGACCGTTCGCTTCCCAGCTTATGGCTGCCTCTGCTGCTTGGCCAGAGGCCTTAGCCTAAGAACAGGGCCTCAGTCTGTCACAGTGAGAGAAGGCCTTATACAGGCAGACAGCGATTTTGATTCTCTCTTTCTTTTATACCTCTATAACTAGCTAAATGATAAACATGTACCTACATTCTTAAAGTATAGGCCTTTGCAGACAGGCCTGAATATCTATATCCTAACAGAAACCTCTGGTCCGATTATCCCCAGACCACCATCACAATTGTCTAGCCACTTATACTGTGCAAAATCAGTGTAAAACACTATCCAGTCAGGAGGGTAGTTTTCTTACACTGTTTTTTGTACCAGTGTAAATGATTACACAAGGAGTAAAGCAGTAGAGAATCAGACCCATTGTTGCTGGCACTGCCGTAGTGCACAGTTGGCTCCAGTCCCTCTTTGAAGCATGGAAGACTCTAGAGAAGGGCCATCCCTGTGTTTGAAACAAAGCCCTAGGGAACTTTGCAGGACAGGAAGATTTTTCCCTTAGTGTGTTTGTTGACTTGTATAGAGATGGCTCAGTGACCTGTGCCTCAAGTTTAGAAAGAATTCGATTCCCTGTAGCCCCTAGTTATAATCTCAGCCTGAATGACAGACATTGATGAATCCAAGCTTAAACAGAGTTCTGCTTGTACAGGTGTGACACAGAGGGTATATACATAGTTGAACAGCTTCTCCTTCATGGACCCTACTCATTTTCTCTTCGGAGAGAAAAGGTTACTCTTTTACAGGACCTTTTTCCCAGCAGGCCCTCTGGGGCTGACCCTTTAAATTGGGCAGATCCAAGCAGCTGAAGATTTTAAGTGGCCATTTTGGAAGCAGTTGTTACTTTTTGCATCTTTCTCTCCTCCAGCTGGTAAATACTCCTGTTATGATACCCTCTGATCATTCTCAAAGTGGGTCTTTCAGAAGAGATGCAACTATCACAAGTAAATAGCAACACCTGGTACTTTTCCTCAGAGACAGTGTTTGTTGCAGCATTCTTGGAAGCAATTTCCTTGCAGTGTTGTACAAAATACTGTGTATTACATTGCTCACAGCCACCACACCTGAAGGAGTTACATTTCAGTAATACTTGTGCACTATACACAGTTTTCAAAGGGTTGAAAGGGTGGCATAGTAATTATTATTAATAAGCATACTTTAATGAAAATTATGAAAAAGAACCTGAAACATGTCAGGAATCTTTTGTATCACCAGAGAACACCACATGGAACATCTTACCTGATGAAAAGAAGGGGATCGTTTAAGAGATGGTTGACTTTAATTCAGTGAGGAAAACAACAAAGAAATAAGGTCTATATTGGTATTTTAATTTCCCTATATCCTCCTCCTTCCACTTTATATTGAATAGTTATAAAACTGTGGGTACAGAGAAGCATATATTACAGGCAAACACACAATATTATACTGCTGACTTGTAGTGAGTTGAAAATATGACTTGAGGTCTGTGAAGATGACTACAAGCACAGGTGGATATCTCTTTGAAGTCTTGCATCCTAATGATTTCATCTTCTGACCTGGGAACTTAAGTAAGAATTAGGTTTGTGCTAGTATCAAATAAAATGAGGGTTATGAAGTCAACGCATCCATCTGAACTGGAGCTTTGGTTTGTAGTGTAGTATAACCACAATGTTTTTAATGAGAGGCTTATGTCACTTAGGCAAACACAAACATAAAAAATTGACAGCACATATTTAGACTCATAGACTTGAAGGTCAGAAGGGACCATCATGGTCATCGAGTCTGACCTCTTACACATTGCAGGCCACAGAACCTCGCCCATCCGCTCCTGTAATACATCCTTAACCTCTGGCTGAATGATTTAAACACTTCAAGTTAGAGATAATACAGTTTCCACTAGTTTAAACCTGCATTTGACCCCTGCCCCATGCTGCAGAAGAAGGTGAACCCCCCCCCCAGGGTCTCTGCCAATCTGACTCAGGGGAAAATTCCTTCCCAACCCCAACTATGGTGATCAGTTAGACCCTGAGCATGTGGGCAAGACCCACCAGGCAGATATCTGGGAAAGAATTCTCTACCATAACTCAGAACCCTCTCCATCCAGTGTCCTGTCTCCAGCTGTTGGGGATTTTTGCTACAGGCAGTTGCCAATGGGCTACACACCATCATAGGCAGTCCTGTCATACCATACCCTTCATTAACTTATTAAGCTCAGTCTTGAAGCCAGTTAGGATTTTTGCCCCAACTGCTCCCCTTGGAAGGCTGTTCCAGAACTTCACTCCTCTGATGGTTAGAAACCTTTGCTTAATTTTGAGCCTAAACTTGTTGGACAGTTTATATCCATTTGTTCTTATGTCTACATTGGCGTTTAACTTAAATAACTCCACTCTCTCCATGGTATTTATCCCATTAATGTATTTATAGAGGGCAAGCATATCTCCCCTCAGTCTTCTTTTGGTTAGGCTAAACAAGCCAAGTTCTCATAAGATAGGGTTTCCATTCCTTGGATCATCTTAGTAGCCCTTCTCTGCACGTGGTCCAGTTTGAATTAATCTTTCTTAAACATGGGACACCAGAATTGCACACAGTATTCCAGATGAGGTCTCACCAGTGCCTTGTATAATGGTACTAATACTTTCCTGTCTCTACTGGAAATACCTCGCCAGATGCATTCTAGGACTGCACTACCATTTTTCATGGCTGCATCACATTGGCGGCTCATAGTGATCAACTAATATGCCCAAGTCTTTCTCCTCCTCTGTCACTTCCAGCTGACACATCCCCAGCTTATAGCAAAAGTTCTTCTTGTTACTCCCTAAGTGCATGACCTTACACTTTACACTATTAAATTTCATCCCATTTCTATCACTCCAGTTTACAAGGTCATCCTTCTTGTATGATATTGTGGTCCTCCTCCATATTGGCAATACCTCCCAACTTCGTGTCATCTACATATTTTATTAGCACACTCACTTTTTGTGCCAAGGTCAGTAATAAAAATGTTAAATAAGATTGGTGCCAAGACCAATCCCTGAAAAACTCCACTAGTAACCTCCCTCCAACCTCACAATTCACCTTTCAGTATCAACCATTGTACTCTCCCTTTTAACCAGTTCCTCATCCACCTTTCAGTTTTCATCTTAATTGACATCTTCTGCAAGATAATTAATAATTTCCTATGTGGAACTGTATCAAATGCTTTACTGAAATCCAGGTAGATTTAGTTCTACTATATTTCCTTTGTCTAAAACATCAGTTATCTCCTCAAAGAAGGAGATCGGGTTGGTCTGGCAGGATCTACCTTTTGTAAAACCATGTTGTATTTTATCCCAATTACCGTTCACCTGTACATCCTTAACTATTTTCTATTTCAAAATTTGTTCCAAGACCTTGCATACAACTGAGGTCAAACTAACAGGCCAGTAGTTTCCCGGATCACTTTTCCCCCCTTTCTTAAAAATGGGAACTATATTAGCAATTCTCCAGCCACAGGGTACAACCCCCAAGTTTACAGATTCATTAAAAATCCTTGCGATTGGACTTACAATTTCATGTGCCAGTTCCTTTAATATTCTTGGATGGAGATTATCCAGGCCTCCTGATTTAGTCCCATTAAGCTGTTTGAGTTTGACTTCCACCACAGATGTGGTCATTTCCACCTCCATATCTTCATTGTCATTAGCCACCCTGCCACTACCCCTCATCTCTTCATTAGCCTCATTAAAACCTGAGGCAAAGTATTTATTTAGGTGTTGGGCCATGCCTAGATTATCTTTAACCTCCAACCCATCCACACTGCTTAGTGATCACACATCTTCTTTTCTTGTTTTCTTTCATTTATATGGCTATAGAACCTCTTCTTCTTGGTTTTAATTCCCTTTGCACGGTGCAACTCTGCTTGGCTTTTGGCAGTTTTCACTTTAACCCTACACTTTCTGACCTCCAAGAGGTAGCGTTCCTTGCTTATCCCTCCCATTTTCCATTCCTTGTAGGCTTTCTGCTTTCTCTTAATCACCTGTTTGAGATGCCTGCTCATCCAGCTTAGTCTGCAACCCATTCCTACGCATTTTTTCCCCTTGCTTTGGATGCAGGCTTCAGATAGTTTCTGCAACTTTGACTTAAAGTAATTCCTAGCTTCCTCCACATACAGATCCCTGAGTTCTTCAGTCCAGTCCCCTTCCCTAACTAATTCCCTTATTTTTTTAAAGTTTGCCCTTTTGAAATCAAGGATCCTAGTTGCAGATCTGTTTTTGTTTATCCTTCCATTTAGTTTAAACTGAATTAACTGCTGATCACTTGAACCAAGGTCATTTTCTACAATCAGTTCTTATATGAGGTCTTCACTACTCACCAATACCAAATCTAAAATGGCATCACCTCTTGTTGGTTCAGCAACTATTTGGTGAATACATCTGTCAGCTACCCCATCCAGGAAAATCTGGGACCTACTATTATTAGTAGCACTTGTCCTCCAATCTATATCTGGGAAGTTAAAGTCTCCCATAATCACACAAGTCCCAGTAGTATTTATTTAGTTAAAACATTAAAGAGATATCTCTTGATATCCAAATCAGATCCAGGGTCTCTGTAGCACACCCAAAACACTAGCCTGGGGAACCTCTAGTACCTTTCTTTCCCAAAGTTATTTTCACCCAAAGAGACTCTGTCTTATCCATTCCATCACTTCTAATTTCTTTATAGACTACCTCATCATTAATATTCGGGTGACCATACATCCCATTTTGGCTGGGACAGTCCCTTTTTAAAGCCCTGTCTCAGCTTTCCTGACTTTTTTCAAAAGGAGGCACTTGTCCTGTCTGCTCTTGTTTACTTGATCAGTTGGCCAGAGCAAGCAGGACAAATGCCCACTGTTGTCAAAAAATGGGGTGCAGTGAGGAGGAATGTGCAGGGGGGCAAGTAGAGATGCCAGCCTCCAGCAGTAGGGAGGCCAGGCTGGGAGGGGAGGCTGCGTTTCAGCATGTGCGGGGGCCAGCGGTGTTCCAGCGATGGGCAACAGCCTTGTGCGCGGGTTGGGTGGGGGGCCGGGCTCAGGCAAGTGGCTGAGGGTGTCCTGTTTTCTCTTTGGGAAATATGTTCACCCTAATTAATAAACAATACTACTCCACCACCTTTTTTCCTGAACAGAACATACCCTTCAGTGCCTTTATTCAGTCATGACTACAACTCCACCATGTTTCTGTTATCCCTATAATATCTGGTTACATTTCCTGCACTAATAGGTCTAGTTCTTTTTGTTACCCAGGTTCCTTGCATTGAGGTACAAACATCTTAACCGTTGCTGCTTGGCTTTGCCCACATTCCTCGCCTGATTGGGTACAGTCATTCCACTGCCAGTATAACCTACCTGACTGTTAACATCATTGGCATTGGCACTATCTTTCCTCTTAATGTCCATTCTCCTACCCACGGCTGTTCCTTTCTCCATTGCTGTATCCTTCCTTACTTGATTTCCCTCCCTCTCAATGGTAAAATCAAATAAAGTCACACCTTGCTTACATGAGATCTGAATTTGGTCAATTGTATCCATTTGATATTAAATGAATTATTTCTGTGGAGGCTTATGGAAACTAAGAAAACTGACACACAAAGGTCTGCTGAGAGGCAATTCACTGAAGCTGGTAATGACTGCACTCTTTTCCGACTCAAAAGAGAGAAGGCACAGCCAATCCTTTTTACCAAGAGAAGCCCTGGTTGGCAAATCTATGTATGGTCACATGCATCATAGAGGAGGTCAGACTAGATGATTACAGTGGTCCCTTCTGGCCTTGGAATCTAGGAATCGTTTCAAAGTCAGTTGTAAGCCATGTGGTTTGAAAGCCAGCATCATCAGTGTGAAACCCAGGAGAAAAGCGAATTAGTTTGTAAAGCCACCTTGCTCAGTCAGGCTCTCTTACCTGATAAATATCTGCATTTGAAAATCTGATAATGGTCTACAAACGTTGGGCTAGATTCTCAGCTGGTGTAAATTGGTGTAGTGCAGTGTTTCCCAAACTTGTTCCGCCGCTTGTTCAGGGAAAGCCCCTGGCAGGCCGGGCCGGTTTGTTTACCTACCGCATCCGCAGGTTCGACCGATTGCGGCTCCCACTGCCCGCGGTTCTCCGCTCCAGGCTAATGGGTGCTGCGGGAAGCGGTGGCCGATACGTCCCTCGGCGTCCCAAGTTTGGGAAACACTCGTGTAGTGTTATCAACTTCAATGGAGCTATGAATATTTACACCAACTCAGGATCTGGCCCATATTGCTGTTTTGACTGATGCTCTGAATAAATGACGGAAAAGCAGAAGGGGACAGAGAGCAAATCACATATAACATATACTGTATGCATGCTCTCATTCCATTTATGAAACATACTGGCATGGACTAGCAAGGATTATGAGGGGTTCTGACTCTTCTTTTGAAGGATGGACTTGTGTGTGTTATACCGTTGGAAGTGGAACCTTGATGCAGGAAATATAAGTGGTTCCTTTTAAAATACAACTCATTTATTATTTCTAAATAGAATGAACACTTCTCTAGCCCATTCACGAGCCTGGCCTTCACTTATTCTCCACTTTGCAATCATTATCTGTATTACCATCTCTCAAATTCTCTCTCTTAGACCTGGTCTACACACAGTTTTTGTACTGATATAACTACTTTGTATAGGGGTGAGATTTTTTTATTGATATAATTATACAGGCACATGTCTTAGTGTGGATACAGATATAAAGTTACCTTATAGCTTATACCCCTTCCCACACAAGAGTAAGATATACTTTTATAAGCAAATTATTCCAACATAATTTGCCAGAAGCTGGGAATGGGCAACAGGGGATGGATCACTTGATGATTACCTGTTCTGTTCATTCTCTTTGGGGCACCCGGCATTGGACACTGTCGGAAGACAGGATACTGGGCTAGATGGACCTTTGGTCTGACCCAGTATGGCCTTCTTATGTTTTTATAATTGTGTCTACATTAGATGGTAGTTCTGCTGTAGCTATAGCAATATATATGAAGCAGTACAACTTTTGTGTGTGAACAAGCCCTTATTCTTTCCTGTACCTGTTTTGCTTCAGACTCACCATTTATTCACGCTTGTAGAGCTGTGCAAATAACTGATTTTTTTGTTGGCTGGCAGTTTGGGAAATATTTAGTTATATTATTCTCATAGCAAAATGTCTGACCAAGTAGTAGTATTTTATCAATCACAGCTGATTAATAACATAGTAAAAGCATCTTGATTGGCTAATAACTTTGATTGGTTAATAATTAGATCACACCGTGTTTTAATATCATGTGCTGCAAAGAGCTGCAGGAGATGCATTAAAAAGCCACTTGCGGCTTGTGAACCTCAGTCTGAGTATCACTGGTTTGAGTGATGTGTGAAGGGGGGTTCTGGTGGTGTGTGCATGTGGGTGAGGAGTCAGCAGCAGTGAGTGGTGTGTTTTGAGGAGGTTACCCAGCGAGAATGGTGTGTTTGTGGGGATCTCACAAGTGATGAGCAGCATGTGTTAGTGCTCAGGTTAGGTTGGGAGGGGCAAAAATGGAAGGTGTGAGTGATGGAAAGGTGTGCTGGGCAGGTCTGAAGCAATGGGTGACAGGTTTGAGATCAAGGAGGCTCATGGTTGAGGAAAAAGGTTAATTACACTTGGTGAGATTGTATATGTGGGGAATTGGTAACTCCACCCCTTTGGCAATCCTTGTACTTTCTCTGGAAATGATTAGGTCTAGCTGTTAATGCCAGCACGGAAGTATTTAAGAGGTTTATGCATCTCTTCTAAGTACAAAACCTTTTCTTTGTTGAGAAATAAAACATAATGTGTAAGGTTTAATTTTTCTTGACTTTTCACTCTATTAATCAGGGGATTCATTAGATAATTCTGTCCAAAGCAGGACTCATGAAATTAGAGAGTCAGATTCAAGTGTAAAATGCATATCTGCAGTACCATATTTGTAAACAGATATTTAGCAATATGATGAAACAAAGTTAATTCCAGGCTAAGTCTATTTTACATATTCATCTTCCTCCATTGTGTTCAAAGTGGAAATCTAGAACAATATGAAAAGTAAGGTTAGATTAACTAGTAATTTATGAATATTCTCTTTATTAAGAGTTTTTGAGAGAACTGTATTTCTATTGGAGCAGTACCATGTCAGTGCTATCCATCTGACAATCTGTGCTTTATGGTGATATTTGTCACTCAAGTGTCTGACTTATTGCAGCTGGGGATTTAAATTTACATTTCATTCTGTCTTGAGAGCATTTGTCTTGCTTTCTTGTCTCACTGGTTTCAGATAAGTATTAATAAAAATTTTGCTTTCAGATTTTTCCCACCTTGAAAATCTCTCCTGCAGGGATAGGTCTTCACTTTATGACACACTCTCATAAGCACTAGAGCTGGGAGGGACACTGTTTTCCTGTTCTGCATCAGGATGAAATTGACACCTTCAAATTTTTTCAGAAAAAAACCAGAAAGAGAGAGAGAGACTCCAGGACAGCCAATAGGCTAGTGATTAGGGCACTCACTTTGGATGTGGAAAAGTGGCTGTCCACCATCTTAAGTGAGTACCTTAATCAACAGGCTGTTGGCCATTGTGAAGAAAGACTCTCTTTCTTCAGTTGTGACTAGATTTTCCAAATGGATGCTAGAAAGCTTTCCTGACAAACATTTAATCAAATCTGGTATGTCCTTGTGAAAAGTTTTGGTTTCAATGACTTGGCATTTTCTGATGAACAATCGTTTAGTCAAAAAATTCCTGAATAGCCACCTGGCTACTCAGTTGAGATCAGATTCTTCATCAATTCTTTTATCTATAAGAGAAAACCCACAATGCATGCTGCTGCCATGACACTATAACCAGTCCTCTATTTCCTCTAAAAGAAGAGCTTTTGGCTGCTTCTGGAACTCTGCTATAAAAGTAATAGTTTTCTTTTGATTTCCTCTCTTTAAAAATGTTTTCGTGTCATTTTGTGCACAGGGAGTCATATTCACCAGTATATTCCAGCTAGGGTGACCAGATGTCTCAATTTTATAGGGACAGTCCCGATTTTTGGGTCTTTCTTATATAGGCTCCTATTACCCCCCTCCCCGATCCCGATGTTTCACACTTGCTGTCTGGTCACCCTAGTTCCAGCTGCTTTGTATTGCTTCTGTCATGCAAAGGAGTCATAAAACCAGTTTAACCAGTCACTTAAATCCAGTTGATGGTAGCTTTGTGTCACAGGAGTGGCTCAAAGGAGCTGAAACATATGGTGAATGTTCTTAAAGGGGAAATAATGTGATGTACTCTGTAAATTTGACTGGTGTTTTATTATTGGCTATAGCGAGGTCAAAACTCACTGGTTCAGTGCCTTCTGCCGGTTGTCTCAAGAATTAGCTCTCCAGCCTACAGAGTGCCTCCTCCTGGCCGGTGTCCCTCCTGGTACCCCTTTACCTTGGGGTGCTGCACCCTGACAGTGCCCCCACAGTCTGGGTCTCCCCTCCCAGGGGAACCCCCAACCCTCTATCCCCACCTTACCTCAGTGGCTACTGCCAGTCAGCATCTAGCCCCTGTTCACTGGGGCAGACTGCAGTCTGTAAACCACTCATCAGCAAGGGGGGTTTGAACCTGCTACCTTTGCCTATTCCCAGGCTACACCTCTGTAACCCCAGTACCTTTCCTAGCCTTTAGCAAGGCCTGCAGCCTGGGAGTTCTCCAGGCTGGAGCTCCCCAGCCCTGCTCCACTCCAGGTACCCTTTTCTCCTAGGCAGCCAGGTCCTTTTCTCTCAAGAGCTAGAGAGAGAGTGCCAGAGCTCCTGGCTCACAGCCCTTTTATAGGGGCAGCTGTGGCTGTTTCCCCAATTAGCCTCGCCTTTTCTCTCAGCCTCAGCCCTCTCCAAGGGCTGGCTTTTAACCCCTTCTGAGCTGGAGCACGGTGACCACCCCTCTACACTGGCTTCTTGACTTTTTTGTTTGTTTGTTTGTTTTTTCTTTGGGCAGGGGTAGCTCAACTAGTTGGATTGGATATTGTCAGACTCTGTCTTTATAGAATGTAGTTGCAAGTACCAATTAGTGGAAGGATGGATAGACTCTCAGAGGCAAATTCAGTAGCAGCAACAGCAAATTCTTGAAACTAATGTATGTTCTAGTTAAGGAGGAACTGTAGAGGGATCATATAGGTTTAGTGTATACCCATGGCTGTGCATCCCTCTCTAACACGCTGGGCTACTCAGTCAGTGGGAAGTACTTCAAACTTTGTGCTTTTTAAGGACAGTGAAATCTGGCCTGATTGAAGTCAATGGGAGTTTTGCTATTGGGTTTTTGACAAAACAAAATATATTGTTTCAAAACTGACATATTTTGATTTGACTGTCCAGCTGCAGTGGCTCATGGAAATTGTCATTCAGGTGCCTTAGTTTTTGAGGAAAAGGATTTGGTTATTGATATTTTTTGTGAAAAGTTGAAATTTGCAGAGGAAAATTTTAACAAAAATCATTTTTGTGTTGTCATCTTCCACGGGAAACCCTTCTCTCCCCCACTGCCCATTTTCCAACTAGTTCTACCTACCGTTCAGCCGCTATGAGCATAGAACTCTATCATTGCTTGTATGGTACATTTCATTCTTATTACTTAGCTACTTTGTATATAGTATGCCTCTATTGTGATAAGTGTGTGTGTGTGTGTGTTGGGGGATGCAGGGGTAAGATGGGCATTCCCAGTAGATTATTGTCATTTGTGCACATGCACCCTGCACAAGAAAGACCTGCACTGTGTGCTTTGCAGTCACATTGACTCCTATTAGCACATAGAAATATCCTGACTTCCCAAACAGTCTTTGTATTGAAGCAATTTTAAAAACAGTTAATACCTACCCTGAGACATCCGGAATACTTTAAAGCCTACAGCAATTTACATCAAGACAAAAAAATGTTGAAGTCAAGCTTTATCATTTCAAGCTGTGCACAGTTGATCATTTGGAGTGGAATGTAATAAGAAAAGCTTTACAACTTACAGAAACTCTTGGGAACGAGAGCACGATGCTTTGCTTTGAATAAAAGAACAGCTTTTGTCATTAGAAAGAAATAAAACGAAATCAGTGTTTGGAGCTGTGTATCTTCTCTGCTTGCTCAGTGGTATTAATTATTTTTCTGTAATCACTTTTTAAACTCCGAGTAACAATGTCATGAGGACAATGAAATACCTCTCGCCAGCTTCCCTTGAATGACACCTCTCTGCTCAACTGAACTCGTGTATTTTGAGGCATAATAAATAGGATCAATAGATTAAAATGGCTTGAAAACAGCTGTGTGTGCACTTTATTTATGCTTACTGAGCATTTTAAGGAGGCTATGCTACATGTCTATTTACTTCAGTCACATTGTTCCAACCTTCCTTTCGGCTTCCTGTTACAAAATCAATCTATTATAATAGTGAAAAAGTGAGCCATTGTAAGGGGTTACACACTGCGAACTAACCTGTAATACTTGTATGAGGTAATCCTAGGTGCTCTCTAGAGGGCAGAGGAGTAATCCTGGAGGCTTCTCACTCTTCTAAGTGTTTGTGTCCTCTCAGGAAACTCTATGATTATGCAGTCGCTGCAGTTTTGAAAGACGGAAGCTAGATACTACAATATGGGACATTTTTTAGGTCGATGGATTATGATGCGTGGGGCAGTTACGTGGTTGTAAACCTGGGGAAGGGGAAGAAGAACAATAGAAAGATAGTAAAGGAAATGATTTTGGTTCTTTGAACTTTAAAGGCTATCCTTGTGTACTGTTTGCAATCTGATTATTCAGCCTGACTTTTCAAATGTTTGCTCTATTTGTTTAGGGTTTTCCTCTCTTTTTTGATTGCTGTCACTAGCCACCCTTGACATTGCCATTCTCCAATGTTCTCCTTCCTGTTCGGTTTTCTTCCTCATGTCAAATAATACGCTACCTTTTCTTTTTCTCTTTGTTTTTGCAGCACAAGAAACGTCATAGGAGAAATGTGGATATTAGCAGGTCAGCAAGGCTATCTCTCTACCAGTATAGGATTGTGACCTCCTATATATTTTCTAGAGGCATTCGGTACATGGAAATTAGTCTTACCTCTTTTCTTCCAAAGGAAATCCCTCCTCCTTCTTTCGCAGCTCCCTTGAACAAAGCTCCCATGAGGTGGATCCATTCTTCTTTGTCTCTCTCTTTCCCACCTGTTACAAAACACTTTTCACCCAAAAAGGAAGTACAATCCATTTCTTCATATTCTACAGCCAAAAGTTACCATAGTACCTATGCATAATTAAAAAGTAAAGTCTACTGGAAAAGCAAAGTCTATTTTTTCCCTAAATAATGTGGAAAAATATTTTTAAAAGCAAACAAATATTTGGAATTAAGTGGAACGTATAAACCTTACCTTGGAAAGGAGGTATGATTCATAATTGTCTGCAAATTGTCAGAAATATTCTTCTGCACGTTCTTGCTGCAGGTCCTATAATTCATACTCGTTAATGACTTAGGGAGCAAGCTGGAGCTTTTTAAATAATAGTTTGCAAGAATGATAATTGCAGGCCTGTCAGATGGTACATAAAGCTATGGAGACACCCTGTGCATGTGAGAGGCCTACATTATAAGAGGAAAATCATGATTGCCTGATAAGGACAGTTGAATTATACTTAACTATTACGTTAAGTCTCAAAGGAACATGTGGAGGTCAAAATCAGTGGTTGTTAAACTACTTTAAAGGTGAACTGCAAAAAATATTTCTTATTCCTTTACTTCTCCTTTATGGACTTTTGCAGCCTCTGAGCTCTGTCCAATCATGCCTAGGGGTCAAAGGGCCTCCAGCAGTCATCTTATTTGTAGTCTTTTCCTTGACATAGTCTCTGGGTGAGAGAGAAAGCTAGGAGGTTGCATAAGATCAAAACAATCATTTTCCGATGTAATCAACAGATCAAGAGTAGGCTGCTTCCTTTCTTCATTGTGCCACATTCTAGACTGAACTGACCACAAAAACCCAAAAGGCCAGTGAAATGTTTCAGTTTGCCAAAGAGTATTGCATACGTTTTTAATTCTGAAATCCTGTGCCATTCCTAGTAAGTAAGCAGTAACTGAGTGAAGCACAAAAACAAAGTGTATGTTTTCAAGAGGCTAAAATGAAATAACTTACACACAGCTGGTTTTAAAAAAGGAGAAACTACACATGGTTCAACTTCTGCAGATTGTAATAATGAGCTATGTACACCTGCAACGGTAACCAAATGCCAGTTGCCTGACACGGCTAGCATTTCTGAGATCCCTCAAGGACCAGCATTTTAAGTCTTTTCCTGCACGTAACTTTGGCAAACAAGGCCATTATTTCTGTTCATCCTGGTTTGCTGATTTTCAATGGCTCCATTATTCTGAAGCTAATGACAGCATACTTTATTTTTACTGTTGTACTGCTTTTAGGTGCAATCTACTTTTGTCTAAGTTCTCAGCTGAAGCTTTCACACACTCTAACTGGAGAAAGATTTCAGACAGATTTGAGAGGCACCAAGCTTCTTCGTATTATCATGAAGTAGTTGATATTCTTCAAAAGTCCACAAAGAATGTTGGCAACATTCTATCTTTTCAGTACTCTCCAGAAGAGAAAAGAAAACAAGAAGATCCTAGTGAAAATACTAAGTAGGATACTATCTTGCCACACAGACTTCTAATACTGAACAAGCTGAAAATATACCCGAAACTGGAGATGTTGACTTCAGCTTTATTCATCTGCTTTGTCTGCAGGCAGAATATGATCATGATATGTTACAGTAGTTGAAAAAGAATCAAGATAAATTCACAAGTCCAATTATTCAGAATGAGATAATAGAAATCATGGATCTTAAAATCATGAGGGATATTTCTGCAAAAATATCTGGAAACTGGTATACAATTATGGTAGAAGAAACAACAGAGCTCTCTAAAAAATAGCAGAGAATTTGGCATGTGAGAATATTATTACAAATAAAGAGATCCAAAGAGATACTGCTGAAACTAT
Source organism: Caretta caretta (assembly GCF_965140235.1). Classification (NCBI taxonomy): domain Eukaryota; kingdom Metazoa; phylum Chordata; order Testudines; family Cheloniidae; genus Caretta; species Caretta caretta. The sequence continues at coordinate 123,045,484 of NC_134206.1, read as the reverse complement.
TTACAAAATCACAAGATTGATATAAAAATCTCCCAAGTGAGACGCTGTATTTCTAAACATAAAATATGAAACATTAAGTATAGAACCAGGCATCTATGTGCCCCCCAAGATGGGGTTCCTGTACAGAAGCATTGGCTTTAATGTCTGAAAATTACCTTGTCATGTGTAAAATTACCTGCACCTCTACCAATGTGATAAATGCCATCATGTGCCAGCAATGCCTCTCTGCCATGTACATTGGCCAAACCGGACAGTCTCTACGCAAAAGAATAAATGCACACAAATCTAACATCAGGAATCATAACATTCAAAAACCGGTAGGAGAACACTTCAACCTCTGTAGCCACTCAGTAAAAGATCTAAGGGTAGTAATTTTGCAACAGAAAAGCTTCAAAAACAGACTCCAATGAGAAACTGCTGAGCTTGAATTAATATGCAAACTAGATACCATTAGCTTGGGTTTGAATAGAGACTGGGAGCGGCTAGGTCATTACACATATTGAATCTATTTCCTCATGTTAAGTATCCTCACACCTTCTTATCAACTGTCTAAATAGGCCATCTTGATTATTACTACAAAAGTTGTTTTCTCCTGCTGATAATAGCTCATCTTAATTAATTAGCCTCTTACAGTTTGTATGGCAACTTCCACCTTCTCTGTATGTATATATATCTTCTTACTGTATGTTCCATTCTATGCATCCGATGAAGTGGGCTGTAGCCCATGAAAGCTTATGTTCTAATAAATTTGTTAGTCTGTAAAGTGCCACAAGTACTCCTGTTCTTTTTGTAATGTGTGTAGCTTAGAAAGTTGTGAAAGATACAATGAAAAATCTTGAAATGAGACCTTGAATTGGCGGCATAGCAGCTGAGTTGGAAAAGTTCAACTTGTTGTTTGGTACTGAATTAAGTTAAAAACTCCTAAACATGGTAGGCAGTCTGCCCAAAATTCTGCAAGGGCTGGACATTTCAGCAACAGAAGGCCAATTTCTTATGGGAAAAAAAAAACTTCTTAATTCACTTCAGTCCTGGTCAGTGACTGGGATGTGGCAATTGTGCCTAGAGGCTAGAGCAGGAGTCAGTAGTCAGGAATTCTTTGGATTCTTTGACCATGAGATGGTGTTCCAAGAAGGAGGAGTGCTCGTTAGAGATGGGCTCCACCTAACGAAGAGAGGGAAGAACATCTTCACAAGCAGGCTGGCTAACCTAGTAAGAAGGGCTTTAAACTAGGTTCACTGGGAGAAGGAGACCAAAGCCCTGAGGTAAGTGGGGAAGTGGGATCCCAGGAGGAAGCACGAACAGGAGAGGATGAGCGGGGAGGACTCCTGCCTCAAACTGAAAAAGCGGGACGATCAGCAAGTTATCTTAAGTGCCTATACACAAATGCAAAAAGCCTGGGAAACAAGCAGGGAGAACTGGAAGTCCTGGCACACTCAAGGAATTATTACGTGATTGGAATAACAGACTTGGTGGGATAACTCACATGACTGGAGTACTGTCATGGATGGATATAAACTGTTCAGGAAGGACAGGCAGGGCAGAAAAGGTGGGAGTTATACTGTATGTAAGAGAGCAGTATGACTGCTCAGAGCTCTGGTATGAAACTGCAGAAAAACCTGAGAGTCTCTTGATTAAGTTTAGAAGTGTGAGCAACAAGGGTGATGTCATGCTGGGAGTCTGCTATAGACCACCAGACCAGGGGGATGAGGTGGACAAGGCTTTCTTCCAGCAACTAACAGAAGTTACTAGATCACAGGCCATGGTTCTCATGGGAGACTTCAATCACTCTGATATCTGCTGGGAGAGCAATACAACGGTGCACAGACAATCCAGGTTTCAGAGCAGCAGCCGTGTTAAGGGTAACAAGAAGGGTTTCTTCAGGTATGTCAGCAACAAGAAGAAAGTAAAGGAAAGTGTGGGCCCCTTACTGAATGAGGGAGGCAACCTAATGACAGATGATGTGGAAAAAGTTAATGTACACAATGCTTTTTTTGCTTCTGTCTTCATGAACAAGGTCAGCTCCCAGACTGCTACACTGGGCAGTACAGCATGGGGAGGAGGTGACCAGCCTCTGTGGAGAAAGAAGTGGTTCAGGACTATTTAGAAAAGCTGGACAAGCACAAGTCCATGGGGCCGGATGCGCTGCATCCAAGGGTGCCAAAGGATTTGGCAGATGTGATTGCAGAGTCATTGGCCATTATTTTTGAAAACTCATGACAATTGGGGGAGGTCCCAGATGACTGGAAAAAGGCTAATTTAGTGCCCATCTTTAAAAAAGGGGAGAAGGAGGATCCGGGGAACTACAGGCCAGTCAGCCTCACCCCAGTCCCTGGAAAAATCATGGAGCAGGTCCTCAAGGAATCAATTCTCAAGTGCTTAGAGGAGAGGAAAGTGATCAGGAAGAGTCAGTATGGATTCACCACAGGCAAGTCATGCCTGACTAACCTAATTGCCTTCTATGACAAGATAACTGGCTCTGTGGATGAGAGGAAAGCAGTGAACGTGGTATTCCTTGACTTTAGCAAAGCTTTTGATACAGTGTCCCACAGTATTCTTGCCAGCAAGTTAAAGAAGTATAAGCTGGATGAATGGACTATAAGGTGGATAGAAAGCTGACTAGATTGTCGGGTTCAATGGGTGGTGATCAATGGCTCCATGTCTAGTTGGCAGCTGGTACCAAGTGGAGTGCCCCAAGGGTCAGTTCTGGGGCTGGTTTTGTGCAATATCTTCATTAATGATCTGGAGGATGGCGTAGACTGCACTGTCAGCAAGTTTGCAGATGACACTAAACTGGGAGGAGTGGTATATATGCTGGAGGGTAGGGATAGGATACAGAGGGCCTTAGACAAATTAGAGGATTGGGCCAAAAGACATCTGATGAGATTAAACAAGGACAAGTGCAGAGTCCTGTACTTAGGACAGAAGAATCCCATGCATTGCTACAGACTAGGGACTGAATGGCTAGGCAGCAATTCTGCATAAAAGGTCCTAGGGGTTACAGTGGACGAGACGCTGGATATGAATCAACAGTGTGCCCTTGTTGCCAAGAAGGCTAATGGCATTTTGGGCTGTATAAGTAGGGGCATTGCCAGCAGATCGAGGGACGTGATCGTTCTCCTCTATTTGACATTGGTGAGGCCTCATCTGGAGTACTGTGTCCAGTTTTGGGCCCCACACTATAAGAAGGATGTGGAAAAATTGGAAAGAGTCCAGCGGAGGGCAACAAAAATGATTAGGGGGCGGGAGCATGTGACTTATGAGGAGAGGCTGAGGGAACTGGGATTGTTTAGTCTGCAGAAGAGAAGAATGAAGGGGGGCGGGATTTGATAGCTGCTTTCAACTACCTGAAAGGGGGTTCCAAAGAGGATGGATCTAGACTGTTCTCAGTGGTAGCAGATGACAGAACAAGGAGTAATGGTCTCAAGTTGCAGTGGCGGAGGTTTAGGTTGGATGTTAGGAAAAACTTTTTCACTAGGAGGGTGGTGAAGCACTGGAATGGGTTACCTAGGGAGGAGGTGGAATCTCCTTCCTTAGAGGTTTTTAAGGCCAGGCTTGACAAAACCCTGGCTGGGATGATTTAGTTGGAGATTGGTCCTGCTTTGAGCAGGGGGGTGGACTAGATGACCCCCTGAGGTCCCTTTCAACCCTGATATTCTAGGGTTCTATGAGTCTAATTGGATCCCAATAAGGCCAGAGTTGGAGTCAGAAGCCAAGATCCAGAGCAAAGAGTCAGTGTTGAAGTCAACAATTGGAATTGAGGGTTAGGATTGGGCTACCTGGAGTGAGGCAAGGTTGGGTGCAGAGCAGGAGCATGGCTAGGAACAAACAGGCACAGGAACTATCACTGCTGTGGGTGAATGCTTTGAGTAGATACTGAACTGCTGCTTCTGGGCTTAAGAGCTAGTCTGCTGACTCTTCCACCTAATCAGGTAGTATAGCCAATCAGGCAGCCTAATACAGGCCAGCTGCCCTCATTAGGTTCCCCCGGAGACTGGCTCTCTGCAGGCTCTGATTCCTGAGAGTACCTACCTCCTTGAAGGCTCCTCACAGGGGCCTCGAGGCCTGGTTTCTCAGGGTACTTCCAATGGAATTCTTGCAATTAGTCTGGGACATGTATGTTCTCTACCAGTTCCCAAGACTGCTCTTCTGGACTGTAGCCTTCCCAGTCCACCATGTCCTATAGCCTTCCCAAAACTTGCTAAGACTCAAGGATTTTGTGGACTAAGTACTCCTCTTGTCCATAGACTATGAGTGACTGATGGGAGCAGTCTGGATATAGGTTCTCAGTGCAGGGCTTTCAAAGTATGATGTGAAAGACAGGGAGGATCTTCAATGACTTGGGTAGCTGTAACCAGAAAGGTGCTGGATTTACCCATTAAAGCACCCCAGGTATTGGTCACCTAGTTGGCGGATGGGTGGCTCAATTTAAAATTCTGGGAAGAGAGCCACACCTTGTCCTTATGGCCAGGCTGGGGCTGTCCCGGTAGTTTTGGTTCACATGGTGTTTATACGCTTCTTGCAAGTGTTCCTTGAGCTCCCGGTGCAGGTGGGGGGCTATATCCATGGCAGTCCGTACTGGGGAACTGACAGGTAAGAATGGGGATTCAAACCTGGGTCTCCCATATCCTGGTTGACTATTTTAACCAATGGGCTAAGGTTATAAATGGGGGCACTACCTTTTTCTCCTCCAGAAAAGCACTACACTGTCTTAAGTACCCAACTCCTGGAGAAGATTCACAGCTGTGAATTCCAAGTGGAGTCATGCACCTCCCTCCAGCTGGGATTTAGGTACCTAATTCCATTTGAGGGGCTTAAGTTTTACCCCTCTGCTCAGCATTTACTATTGGCTAGCCTATGTGGCTCCCTGCTTTGCATGCTGGCTTTTATGAATCCCATTCCTATGTGCCAAACTCTCCCCATGCCTTGTATAGGGAGCTTGAGCGCCTGACTCAGAGTGTTGAGCAGTGAATCCTTTTAAGCTGATCCTGTCATTTTAAAATGGAAATTCTTTTCCAGATCAGCTGGCTCAGCTCACTAGATAACCAGTGCTCTGCATATCTTTCATTTCAAGGATGGACGTTCCAGAGGAGAAATGAGTTTGGTTTGATTTACACCCACTGCATCATTGACTGTGTAACACAGAAAATAACAACCATGATCTGAGTGAGAACTCTGACTGAATTTAAATATGACATGTATTGACTGTGCATAGTGTGAACAGTGGTTGTGGATAGAAAGGTTTTTTTGCATTCTTCTTGAAACTCAAAATCTTTCCTAAGTTGCACAAGGGAACATGTCGTTGGCCAGAATCATACAGAAATGCCATTTGATTATCATTATTAAAAGATCTTGGATTTTAAATTCTCAGAAATGAAATGATTATATTTAGAAGGTTAATTTAATTATGCATTAAATTGGGACTTTTATTCTTTCCCTGCTGTCTTTTCCATACCTTGGCATATAGCCTAGTGTATATTACCAGCATGTTGCATGATATCTCTTCACAAAAATGATCCCATGTTAATTAACAGTATTCTTCAAAGACACTGTGGTGAAACCCCTTCATTATTAAGTGTGTTAATTTCCATTCAGAAGTATCAAAATACACAAACTACTGCTAAAGATTTAAAATACTGAAACCAAAAATGTAACCAATAAATCTATTTTCAGTCTGAATTAAATAATTAAAAATAACACTGTGCATAGTAAACAAGTCCTAGACTTTGTGCAATTAATTATGATTATTAATAGGTGTGTCTGAAATTCACTGACAGAGCACTGAAGTGACAACCCCCTTTTATGAAAATATGCCTGGTTGTCGCTTGGATGGTGTGTCTCTCAAAAACACTACGACCTTGGACTCACTATGTGTGCAGCCCTAGTGTAAACAAAGGATAACCTAGATATGCTGTAAAAAGGAGAAATAATATCTACCCCAGAGGGCTGTTGAGGCTAAATATATCAATGTCTATAAAGCTCTTTGAGAGCCTCAGAAGGAAGTTGCTGTTTAGAGGGACTCCTTAACTGTTCTATCTGTTAAAAAACTTCTAATGATAGTAGGGCCTCAGTGGAACTTTTTAAGTGCACATACTGAAACAGCGAAGTATTTTCTAGAAAGTGGTAAGACCAAATGTACGGTTTCAGAGGAACAGCCGTGTTAGTCTGTATTCGCAAAAAGAAAAGGAGTACTTGTGGCACCTTAGAGACTAATCAATTTATTTGAGCTCATGCTCAAATAAATTGGTTAGTCTCTAAGGTGCCACAAGTACTCCTTTTCTTTAGACCAAATGTAGTATTTTCTTTAATGCATGTATGTTGTGAGATCATGTCATGAAAGAGCCTAGAGTAGTCTATAGTCACACTAGGTTTGTGTTAAGATTGTGCAGTTAATGTCTCAGTGTTGAATTTGCAGCAATGTAGTTTTGTATGTGATATAATACAGTTTTCCACTGCAGGAGTGACCACATTTAAATGTAAAGTCAAAGTTTTACCCTGTGTTGAGTTAAGTCAGCACTTTAGAGATATGCACTGTACAAGGACAAATGCAGAGCTCCCATCAGTCTTAGCTTATACATTTAGAAATGTATATTTGTTCCCATCATCAGGCATTGGGCAGCATATGGTCATAAAATGTATCATTGACACAAATTCAAAATATAAGCCTTTCAGTCTAAAGCCCCAATAACAGAACTCCCAAAACAAGAACGATTGTTCCCTGTAACAGATTCAGCTGCCAACCGAGTGCCTCATGGCCAGAGGTCACTCTGTGGCACCCTGCCTCTGTTTTCCCTACTTCCGGGGTTTCTTAAACAAACGTCATACCCCAGTCCAAAGGTAATTTTAAACACTCCCCTTCTGAAGGGCCATTTTATTCAGTCCTCTGAGTAGACACTGGCCCTCCAGGCCCCAAACCCAGTTCAGTGTCTCCATCTTCCTTAAGTAAGGAGTGGCCAGCACTCCTTCCTTGAGCTAGTCACAGTTGCATCTTGGATCTCTTCTTGCATTCATTTATGCTACCAGCTGGCTAATATACTCACACCAGCTAGAATATTGGTGCATTCTACTAGAGCATAGGCCACTTTGGTGGCTTTCTTGGCACAGGTACCTATTGCAGACATTAGTAAAGTGGCAACTTGGTCATCGGTCCACACTTTTGCCTCTAAAGTCATTCCCCATCAATACAGAGACAATGTCAGTTTCAGATGGGATGTCTTACAGTCACTTTTCAGGTAGACTCCTGGCCCACCTCCATGTGTGTTTTTGAGTCATGTACAGTGGAATGGACATGTGCAAGAAGATGAAATAACCTACCTTTCTGTAGCTATTCTTTGAGATGTGATGCACATGTCGATTCCATGACCCTCCCACCTTTCCCTCTCTTTCAAAGTCTATCTGGTGTGAAGGAACTGAAGCGGGTGAAGGATGGCCCCATCCTCTTATACCAACGTGCAGCAGTGCATGGAGACATTGGGCACGCAAGTTACCCTGATGGGTACCACTGCAGAAAAGTATCTCTGACAACTATGCATGGGGCATGCACATACCTACAGTGCAGTGGACATGTGCAACACATCTCAAAGAACAACAGTTACAGAAAGGTAGGTAACAGTTTTTCCCCACCTCCAGACCCAACCTCTTGAAGCTAAGCCTTAAGGAGAAATCCATTGCCTGGCTGATTGCCTATTCACAGTCTGCAAATCAAAGATCCAGATTTTATACAAGAGTAGCTCACAGATTCATGGGGATTCATTTTCTAAGCAAAAGGTGTTATGAACCTGTGTGTGGGATTTAAAGGACTGTTCACCTGCAAGGGCCCTTGTTGGAGTTGTGGTGAGCTCAGGTAAATTTATTAGCATGCATTTACGCTCTTTTGTTGTTTTTAATATCCTCTCTCTGTAATGCGTTTATCTTGAGAACAAGTGTGCTTGCTTAGAAAAAGCGGTGTGGTAACCTATACCTATAGGTAATTACACGGTTTATAGCCTCACAGGTGAAGGCAACACGGGCCTGCTTAGACTGTCTGACAGGCAGGTGATTCACAATGTAGGCAGGGAACTGTGCAGCCGGGAAAACCCCCAGTCAGGAGTGAGAGAGATGCGGGTTTCCACCCAAGAGAAGTGACTGCTGTGGAGCCAGAAGCCTGGGAGCGAGTGCCCTTGCTGGACCATGGAGGAATGTAGGTACAGAGGGGAATGCAGGTGCAGGTGCCCTGATCTGTGACTCAGGATATTTTATTTTATGGGTCCTGTTGCTCTGTGTGACACAGTGAACCTTCAGGAACCTCATTTAGCCTTTACTGACATGGTAAATCCTGATAACTCGCCAGTCACAATGAAAAGTATATAATTTAGACACTTTCTGTCTGCAAAGGAACTGTGTTTACAGACTACTAAATCTGTGTTTTATAGCAAGTGTCTTTGATGCATAGATTGTTTGCTCCTGACCTTTTCTTTTTGCTTTTATTCTGAAAAATTAACAAAGCAGTACACTAACATTAAATACAATACATGGTCTGTAGGCACAGCATTAAGTCTACCTGATAGGATAAGTACAGTATGTCTAGCAGAGCTGGTTGGGAATTTTTCAATGCACTGTTTTTTCATCAGAAAATGCCAGTTCAACATCAAAACTCTTTGCAGGAAAGGGTTGGTTTTGACAAATTTCCCATTTCAAATTTTTTCTGAAAAAAAAAAAATTGAAGCTGTCAAAATGGCATGTTTTGACATTTTTTAAATGTAAAAGTTCTGCTTTTTGGGTCAAAATGACTGTTTAGAAATGTAAGTAAATTTATGGTAAAAGTAAAAATAAAAATGGTTGAAACTGAAACAAAATTTTCTGAAATTATCCACATAAAACATATTGATTGACCTGCTCCATTTTTTCTCTAGAGTTTTGGTTTTGGAAAAAATTGAGGTTTCAGTTTTACATCCCAATTCAGACTGGAACATTTTTCAGAGTCTCAAAAATTCTCATGGAACAGAAAAACCGTTTCCCACCCAATTCTGATGGCAAGGCTAAACCTTTTATTCTCTAACAGTGTTGTAAGAAGCATTGAGGTGAAGAGATGCAGAGCTGTACTATAGATGTCTAATGTACTATGCCTAAAAGTCTGTCTCCTAGCAACATAAATGTTGCTCTTTTGGCAATTTAATATTAGCTTTGCACTTGATTGAAAACATTCAGTGACAAACTGAGCTGTAAAATAGGTACCTTGAAGAGAAGGAACAATGGTAACATAGGTGGATGTTGAGTACTGTATTCTGACATCCCAAAGGCATGCAAAAAATTATGGACTAGTTCTGAGGCTCCACCATGCATCTGGGCTGAGATTTTATTTAAATAGCCTATGGGATTTGGATACACAGTTCCCATTAATTCTGATGGGAACTGGGCATCCAAATCCCTCTGGTAGTTTTGAAAATCCCAGCTGTTAGGTAGTGCTTACTTATGGGAGAACTCAATGGGACTACTCAAATGAATAAGAACTATTCAGCATGCATGGAAGTGACAAAATCAGGCCCATAATATAGTAGCTCTAACACAGTAGATGAAAGACATGCAGCTGAACAAGCAGGAGTTTCCTTTAAGCTTTCCTCATGTGCAAAGTATTACAGAGGGACCATATCACAAATTTATTGATTACCATTTGCTTGCAAAGAACTGACAGATTATCCTACATGCACTCACATGCAGAATGGAATATATTTCAGAATGGCAATATGATACACCCTTTTGTGTTTGTGCTAGGTTACTGTCTCTTTAAAAATGTAGGATCACAGCCTGGGTTCCATTGGCTTCTGCTCATCATCTTTTGACCAAAACCTTCCACCTCCTTGCTCCCTTTGATTCCTTCTCCCATGCTCATCTGCACGCTTTCTTCCCTTCTACCACCTATTCCTGCAACTCCCTCCTCTCCTTGGGGCCTGAGCTTGAGAGTTTCTGCATTTCCACAACTGCTGTTGACTTGAATGGGGGGTTTCAGTGCTTGGCTACTCTCAGTTTCAGGCCTTTCCTGAGTTAGGTGACTACTTACTCTCTATTCAAGTTTCACCTTAAAAACTCACTTCATTCCTGGAGTTTGCCAGTATTAACCCACGAGAATCAAAAATGCTGTCACATGCCACATTGTAGGTCACAGAGCTGTCCTCTGCCTTCTGTACTGCGATTTTCTACCAGCCCCAAATGATGCACAGACCTTGCAGGATGAACAGGGCAGAGCCTTACCATTCCAGAGGGAGCTCTGGGAGGAGTAATAATAATGAATTGTTATTTATTATTTGTGTCACAGCAGCGCCTAGATATTCCTACTCTGACTGGGGCCCCACTGAGTACATCTACACAGCAACACCCTCCGCCCCCCCCAGCAGCAGTGAATTTCAGAGCCAGGGTCAACTGCTGGGCTCAAGTAGAAATGTGGGCTTGGGCTGGAGCCTGGCCTCTGAGACCTTCCCCCTCACAGGGTCTCAGAGCCCGGGCTCCATCCTGAGCCCAAACATCTACACTGCTATTTTTAGCCTTTCAGTGCAAGACCTGCAAGCTTGATTTAGTTAATCCAGGCTCTGAGGCTCACGGTTATGAATTTTTTATTGCTGTGTAGACATAACCATTGTGGTGAGTGCTGTACACAGACATAATAAGAATCAGTCCTTGCCCTGAAGAGCTTGCAACCTAAATAGACTGGGAAGAGAAAGGAATTGCGGGTTTGGAGGCACAGAGAGATTAAATAATTTACTCAAGGTCACAGGAATGGTCACATCCTGGCCCCATTTAAGTAAATGGGAATTTTGTAATCGACTTCAATTGGGGCCACGATTTCACCCAAGGCCTGTGACAGAGCTGGGATGTGATCCCATATCTCCTGGTTCCAGTGCGGTGTTGCAAGAGCAACCTACCTTCTTTTCATTAAGAATGATTATTATATTTTGTATTACTGCCTAAATTTAATGCATTAAAATCAGCAATGCCAGAAAAATACACTGTCACAAGAAATGTGTATTCATTGTATTGTTATAGGATGGGAGATGAAATTACAACAGTTCATTTGCAGATAAAGACCAAGAAATATTGGCATTAACATCTTAGCTGTTGTGACTAATAATATTTTGATTCAATGGCTATAGATTTATTTGGGGAATGTAACATGGGAAGTCAATGGTGGTCTGATGATTTTGACCATCTGAGGATCTTGCTGATGGAGGGGACTGGGCCTAGGGAACAGGAATGTGACTATTTTAAGATGACACTGAAGTTGTGAGCCTGGGAGTTTGGAAAGATAGTTGGGTGGGCAGCTATCGCAGGGAGAGGAACCAGTGAAAATGTGTTAAGAGAAAGATGACAAGCACTGCTTGTTATTTTTGCAAGCCAACTAGCTAAGGATTTAAGAAATGTAAAAGTTCTTCAGTTGAAGCTTAATAACACTTGTTTATGTTCTCCCACTTTAAAATACTTATTTTTTTTCCTTTGAAGAACCAGGGAGATTAGCTGCAAAAAACTCCAGTGCTAACACAATTGTAGGTTTAAGAAATCAAGCACTCAAAAATTAAGGTAATACTAAATCATTCATGTTGCACACATATAATATTTTCTATTTCGGTTTACCTTGTTAACTGGCAATCTTGATGGGTTATTGTTACTTATTAACATACACCACAGAATATAAAAGATGTTGAATGTGGCTGAAATAAAATGGCAATATTACCATTGATTTTAATGGGAACAACATCTGGTTTTTAGAATGTCCTGATTTTGAGCGGCTGATTTCATTCATGCTATTTCCCATCACCCCCAGTAAATAATGTAAATGAATATTCTATGTATGGCAATATAATCTGGCTTTTGAATTTGGCCTCTGAGAAGTGGTGTTGCTACTATCTAATGTCCAGTGTTCTGTATTTTCTAGCATTGTTGCTTTTTCAATGGGGGCAGTGAAGACAGTTCTTGTCCAATTCTCAAGCTTTCTCTATAATTTTTCATTCTTGAGGAACAGAGAAGGAAACAGAATAGTGTTCTTAGTCGTATCACCATTGCATCGTGTCTCTCATTCAAAGAATATTGTTTATTCCAGCTCTCAGGAAATTAACAAGGCACCAGGTTGTTTCTATGGCATGCATTATATACTGAAGAAATAGAAATGAATGAATACCAAGCCTTATCTTTATAAGGCTACAAAAATAAAACAGTGTGTGCTTGAGTTTGGTGTTTGAGGTGCTGCTAAAAAATAAGAGATTGGTGTAAAGGTGATGTTCTTTGGAAATAACAAGGAGTCCAGTGGCACCTTAAAGACTAACAGATTTATTTGAGCATAAGCTTTCGTGGGTAAAAACCTCACTTCTTCAGATCACAAAGGCCCTGAATTGCTTTCATCTCTGCTGACAAGCCACTTCCTTTGAGAAACCACATATGTTCAAACAAAAACATAGGCCAAATTAGTTTTGTGACCGCCTGTCCCCGACACAAGTACATCAACTTCAAATATGCATTGGAGAAGAGGGTTTAAATTTTTGTTTGTCTCCTAATCCTCTCAGGATAACATCAGAATTATCCAAACACTGTCACTGCCTGTAGGTTAAGTAACAGCTTCCAAATATGAATATATCTGTCAGTGGCAGATTGCAGCTAATACTTCATAATTGGTACCATAGAGTAGAGAGATTGATTAGAAACAACTAATAATTTCTGCTGCTTAGCCCCATGCTTTTGTTTTTGATTGATTAATTTATGTATGCTTTAAAATTAGTCCTCATAACAAAGATTACTGTAAATTTCCCATTTTAATGGAAATTAGCTGCAAACAGGATAAACACTTTCGAAGCACATTCTGCAGGTGCTCACCATAATTTGCTTTATCAGTATAATAAGATTACATACAACTTCTTTCCATTCTGCAATAAAAACAGACTCCCTACAATATTTCTCTTCTTTAGTTGGTATGAGAAGCTGCATAGTACACTTTTTGTTTATAGGACACATTTCTCAATCTCTTGAATTTCTGAGGATAATTACTATCACTGGGTGAAAACCATTTCTGAAGATTTTTTTTGCTTGAGTATTTGGCTTTGTCTACACTGCCAATTGAACAACAAAACTTTTGTCGTTCACAGGTGCTTAAACCCCCCCCCTCACCCCCAATGAAAGACAAAAGTTTTGTCATGGCAAGAGGCAGTGTAAATGGCTCATTGTCAGCAGGAGCGCTCTCTTGTCAACAGTGCAAACCCCGTTCATAGGGGGTGGAAGTATTTTGTTGGCAAAAGTGACGACAAATAGCGTTTACATTGCCCAACTTTTACGGAAATGGCCATGAGCCCTGAAGCTCATGAAGCAGTTGGAGTAGGCGGGATGCAGAAGGGAAAATAAGTTATGCAAAGCAAAGGGTCCTCCCAGAGAGGAGGAAGAAACAATTGGGAACAACTACCATATGTAGCATTGCGACAGAGTTCAGGGAATTAACAGGTGAACCTACACTCTGAGCACTCTGGCAGTAATTGGCTGCCCCAGAGAGATCTGATAGGGGCATGAAATGGAATGAGCTAATCACGATAGCAGGCTGGGTGAGCTAAAGGATTAATCAGCCCATCAGCTCAAGACTGAGAAGAAGAGCACAGGAAGGGAGCGAGGGGGAGAAGAGCTGGACTAGATGAGCCCAGAGTTAGAGCACTCTTCAGGAAGGGAGACCTCGTCTTCTCTTGGGCCCTGGGAAAAGAAGCCCTGAGGCTACAAGAGATGCTGTAAATAGCATTGCTGCGTACAACTGTAAAGGTAGTGGTGGAGAGAACATAAATAAACAGCACAGTGTGGGTATCTAACCAGAGGAGTCTGAGCAGGTTTCTGTAGTTCAAGAAGGCAGGAGTGGACCATGCTTTGCTACAGGCCTTTCAAGCCCATTGCGATTTACTGCTGCTGTTTCAGTTTGGGCAGTAATAGCCCCGGTGGGAATGTTAGTGCAGGCAATATTCCATGGGGATGTTTGTGTTCTAAATACCAGTCCTTTGCTACTCACCCTCTGCATGGTGCAGCAGAAGTTGAGGAGAATGATTGTGGTGGTGGCCAGGGGATATTTTTGCCTCTGGGCAAACTTTAGAGCAACTTCAGTGCTGCTCCACACCATGTGCAAGCTGTGACTAGGGCTCAACATGTATACAGAATGGTATGGTCTTGGTTGAGACTCTCAAGCTGAGTATAATACTGTAGTATATATGAAAAATGTGTTAGCCACTGTATTTGGTTCAACAAAATACAATCAGTATTTTATATACTGGACATTTGAATCATAGAATCATTGTAGATTACTGGGTCAGAAATGTTTTATTCTGCAGGACTGTTCCCCACATATCTATCTCAGGTACTTATATGGGAGGAAGTGATTATGATAGAATTCAAGATCCTATGGAACGGAGGACATGAGAACAGCAAAACAAGGACACTGGACCTCAGAAAGGTGGAATTCAACCATCTCAGAGAAATAGTAGGCAAGGTTCTGTGAAAAGACCAATTAGGAAGAAAAGGCGTTGAAGGGGGCTTGCAGTTCCTAAAAGATGGAAAACTAGAGGCTCAACATCAAGCTATTCCGACGCAGAGGAAAGAGGAGGCCAATGTGCTGCACAAGGAGCTTTTTACCTATTTAAAAACAAAAAGGGATACACACAGGGAATGGGAGGAGGGGCATGTCATCAAGGAAGTATACATGGGAATAGCGCGAGCATGTAGGAACGAAATCAGGAAAGCCACAGCTGGCAAGGAATGTTAGAGACAACAAGAAGAGGTTCTTCAAACATTAGACAAAAAAGAAAGATCAAGGACAGTGTAGGTCATCTGCTTAATGGAGAAGGTGAGCTGGTAACGGAAGATGATAGGAGGGCAGAGCTGCTCAAAGCCTACTTTGCTTCAGTCTTCTCACAAAAATAACATGTTACCAGATGACTACCAAAGTTACCATAGACAATAAAGGGGAAGGGATGCAGAGCGGGATAATTAAAGAACATGTCAGAGATCATCTGATCAATTTGAATGAATTCAGATAAGCAGGGTGGATGATCGTCACCTGAGGGTACTGAAGGAATTAGCTGAAGAAATCTTGGAGCCATTGGAAATAATATTTGAAAATTCATGGATAACAGGAGAGGGCCTGGGAGACTGGAGAAGGGCTAACATAGTGCCCACCTTTAAAAAGGGGGGGGGAAGGAGGAACCAGGGGACTACAGATCTGTCAGTCTGATTTCGATGCCTGGGAAGCTACTGGAGCAATGCATAAAACATTCAATTGCAAATACCTGCAGGATGAAGGGGTGATCACTCGCAGCCAGCATGGATTTACCAAGAACAAATCATGCCAAACCAGCTTGATTTCCTTCTTTGAGAGGGTAACTGGTTTGGTGGATAGGGGGAATGTGGTGGACATAATATACCTGGACTTCAGCAAGGCTTTTGACACAGTCCCATATGACATTCTGATAAGTAAGCTGGAGAAATGCAGGCTTAGCGAAACTACCATTAAGTGGATACATAATTGGTTAAACAACCACAAACAAAGTGTAACTATTTATGGAATGATGTCAGGTTGGAGGGAGGTCTCAAGTGGGGTTTCACAGGGATCTCTTCTGGGTCCAGTATTGTTTAACATCTTGATTAATGACCTGGATGTAGGAACAGAGAGCATAGTGATCACATTTGCAGATGACATGAAGCTCGGAGGGGTTGCCAACACTTTGGAGGATAGAGCTAAGAGTCAGAGGGATCTTGATAAACTGGAGAACTGGGCTATAGACAACAAAATGAAATTCAACAAAGACAAATATAAGGCATCACATGTAGGGAAGGAAAACCAAATGCATGTACAGAATGGGGGATAACTGGCTTGGCAGCAGCACTGCTGAGAAGGATCTGGGAGTTGTGGTGGATCACAACCTCGACATGAGTAAGCAATGCGATGCAGTTTTAGGTTGCATTAACAGAGGGATAGTATGGTCACAGGAGGTATAGTACTGCTCTACTCGGTGCACGTTAGGCCTCAGCTGGAGTGTTCAATTTTGGTCACAAATGTATAGAAAGGATGTGGAGAAACTGGAAAGGCTCAAGAGGTGAGCGACAAAGATGATCAAAGGGATGGAATG
The DNA here is from genome assembly GCF_965140235.1 of Caretta caretta. NCBI lineage: Eukaryota > Metazoa > Chordata > Testudines > Cheloniidae > Caretta > Caretta caretta. The sequence goes on along the minus strand of NC_134206.1, from coordinate 123,029,378 downwards.
CAAGGCATGCAAGCAAAGGCTGAAGGAACTGGGTATGTTTTGTTTGGAAAAGAGGAGATTGAGGGGGGACATGTAAGAGGTCTTCAAATACTTTAAAAGGCTGCCATAAAAAAGATGGAGAAAAGTTGTTCTTTCTTGCCACAGAAGGTAGGACAAGAGGCAATGGGTTCAAACTACAGCATAGCAGATTTTGATTAAATCTCAGGAAAAAAATTCCTAACTGTAAGAACAGTAGGACAATGGAACAGACTGCCTAGGCAAAGTTATGGAAGCTCCTTCACTGGAGGTTTTCAAAAGGAGGCTGGATGGCCATCTGTCTTGGATGGTTTAAACACAACAAATCCCCCATCTTGGCAGAGGTTTAGACTAGATGACCCTTGTTGTCCCTTCTAACCTTATGGCTCTATGATTCTATACTCACCCATAATATAATAGCACAATTTTTACTATATTTATCTTCATAATAAGCCTTTGAGGTAGGTAAGTGCTAGTATCTCCATTTGACAGGTGAGGCACAAAGAAATGCAGTGACTTGCCCTAGGTCTTACAGAAAGTCTGTGGGAGAGAAGGGAATGGAACTCAGGTTTAAGGAGTCTGAAACTAGCCCCCTAATTGCTGGCTCACTTGCCTAAACTCCGTAGCTTGTGCTTGTTAAAGCATTATTACAGACCCTTACTGGCAGTGGATACGCTAAGACCACCAGTGCCAAAAAAATTTAAATTCTCATTCAGAAAAGGAGGCTGACAAGACAGAAGGGTTTGTTGACTCCCCTTCTGCTGCAGAGTGCTAAAAACTGGGTAAATATTTAGGCACCAGAAAAATGATTTCCTTCTTTAAACATTTCACAGAAGCTATCTCACAAAGTTTTGCTGGGGGAGGTGGACACTTCTCCTGCAGCAAGGTGCTCTATAATTGGTGGATACACGCTCTTACTGTGTGAGAGGCTTCTTCATAAGCAGCTGTCTTCTCTTTGTACGAGACACGATAATGCAAAGAGGTTGATACTATGTACTAGCTCATATGACCCAGAAGACTAAATTACAGGAGAATTGCAAAGGTAGAAGCATTGTCTAGATTGCCAGAGTCAGTTGAGGTAAAGAGTTTGTTTCAAGGTACAAACATTTCATTCATATGTTTTTTGTTGGGAAAACACACAGATAGATAGCTTGCTGTCATCCTTCTTTAATTGGCACAGGTGCTCAGCCCTTATGAAACTATAAGCTGCTGGAAAACATTAGCAGATTGTGTTAGATGGCAAGTTCCACATTTAAATGGAAAAGATATTACTTTGGCAACGAAAAGTGATCCAGTCCTATCAAAGGTTTTTCACTGTATACTGCATGGAGCTTTTCTAAACATGCATCTCGTGTTGACATAAAGCCATATTTCAAAAGGTGGCTGGATTTTGTCTGCCAAGATGGATTATGTGCTGTATGGGTTTCATATAATAAACCCTCAGATTTTCCAACTCAGCCTGTTGTCTGAGCCGCAGCATGTGCTCGAACATCTTGGGTCAGGCCAACATGAGTAGGACGCTACTTTTCAACTTCAGTTAGACAAAGATCTTGTGGACTGTCAACAACTTTACAGATTACCTGCTAAATGAACATCCAAGGGGCTTGAGTCACATTTACATCAAGGCCCATTTACACCACAGTTTACACCCACATTAAGGTCCCTTTACAATTCTGGAGTGGAGTCAAGTGACCTTAGGCTGCGTCTATACTACAAGCTAAGAGTATGAGTCCCAACTCGCATACAAATACTTGTACTAGCTCAGCGACAGCTAGTGCAAGTATAAATAGCAGCTTAGCTGTACCAAGTACGCACCCATAATGTTTGGGAGGATTTGTACTTAGCATGGCTAAGCTGTTCTCTTGCTGCTTGTGCTCCTGCGGCTACTTGTGCTATTTATACTTGTGCTAACTCTCATCAGGTTAGCGAGAGCATGTGTAGGAGCTGGGAATCACACCCCATAGCTCATGGTGTAGATGTAACCTTAAGAAATATCCACACTGCAAAGAAAAACCCACTTCTGGCCTGTGCCAGCCGACTCAGGCAGCTCGGGCTGCTGGGCTCCTCCATTGCTGAATAGACTTCTGGGCTTAGGCTGGAGCCAAGGATCTAGGACCCTCCCACCTTGCAAGGTTCTAGGGCCTGGGCTCCATCCCGATCCTGGAAGTCTACACAGCAATGAAACAGCCCCACAGCCTGGGCCCTGTTAGTCTGAGTTGGCTGGCACATGTCAGCCATGGGTGTCCAGTTGCTGTGTAGACATACTATCAGCTTAATTTGTAATGAAAGAGGTGCCAGGGCTCAAGCAATTTTTTTACATTCTTAACTGATGCAGCAAGCCCAGAGGTTCTGGGGCTATGAACGGCCGAGCCTAGAGGTTCCAGGGCTCAGCCCTGGGAAGCCCTGGCTCCAATTAAGCACTTCACTCAGTGGAAATAGTCCGACCTTTTTTCGTTAGTGCCTCAATAAGCAGGGGTTTGCTGTTTCACACCAAAGGTGATGGCATTAAGTGGCATCCCTCTCTGCACACAAATGCTGTAAGCTAAATAGCAAGCACTGTCACCTTTATGTGAACACAGCTCATAGATTTGAACATCTCTGCTAATTGACATTTATAACTGTGTGCACAGAATAGATGTTAGTGCTCTAAGGTGCATAGTAGGTACACACAACTTTGCATGAACATCAGTGGAAGCTGAGTTAAGGCCCTTTGAACATCTATGTGTCATTTATATTTGGAGAGTATAATTCTGTAAAGCATTTGAGTTGCTCTATAAATCAATAGGTAATAAAATATTAAGTACTGGCAGAGAATTCACATGCAGTAGGAAGACATGTATTTTCTTGTGGCAGATGCATATTCTTGGTGGCCAGAGGCATATGTGCCAGCATATGAAAGCTGCTATTAATAGAGACATTTAGAGGATTTTAAAGCCCACTGAAATCCTTCACCTAGATGAACTTCTTGGAGGATAATTTTGGGTTATGTCCTTCCTAGGTAGTAGAGAGAATTGACATGTCTGCTTATGGAGTGGTAACCTTTCATAATTATAGCAGAAACAGATTAAATTGGGGTTTCCTTACCAACCTGAATAATCCCCTCCCCAGGTTTCCAGAAGGTCATTGCTGTTATTTTTTATTAGAGTATTAGAATATTTGTAGGTGATATGGGGCTCCTTGTGCTGAGCACTGTCCATTTATATATCAGGAGGCAGATCCTGCTCCAAAGAATTTACAATGCAAATGCATGGAAGATGTATAAAGGGGAGGGGGAGAGAAACAAAGTATTATTATCTCTATTTTACAGACTGGGAACTGAGTGACAGAGATTACTTGACTTTGCCAAGGTCACACAGCGAGGCTGTGGCAGTCAGGCACTCAACCCAGATCTTTAAGAGGCAATTCTTAATCACAAGACTATCCTTCACTAAAAGAAAGCTCACTGAGGTTTGCAAACCTTTCAGTAAGCTTAACTCCATATTTCAGATTCAGGTTATCCCTTTCAGCCCTTGGGCTCCTCTTTTCCTCCAAAGGGCCTGGTATCATCTTCTTGGGTAGGAAGAATGTGTAAGGGAGGGCAGTGGCCTGTAATCTTTTTCCCTCCACTAACTTTTAGGTAGACCTTCCAGAGGCAGTAAATTGGCTTAGTTCCCGCCTCTTCCATCTTTAATGGAGAGAGGAGTCTTTTCCCTCCTAGCTAGAAGAGATTTTCAGGGAATCAGGCCACGGGTGCTGGAACAATTTGTATAGTGGGGGTGCTGAGAGTCATTGAACCAAACTGTAAACCCTGTATATGATGGAAACCACTTCAAGCCAGGGCATGCAGTAGTACCTCCATTACCCTTAGTTCCAGCACCTATGAATCAGGCTGCCTGACAGACTCCCCATTCAGCAGCCACAGCAGGACCCCAAGCTCCAATAGATGCCACAGCAACTCCTGCAAAGCCTGCTTACACTAGAGGACTGCTCTAACTTATGCTAAATTACAAACAGCCTCAGTGGGTTGAACACATTAAAGAGGACTGGAAAGATACCGGGTGTTCAAGCCATACCTCCTGTCCTCCATCCATGCCTCCTTTCCCTGTTATGCTAGGAGCACAAAATCAAGACACATAAAAGGCTCTATACCACCAAAGGATTATCTTTACAGAGGATGATACTCCTTGGGCCAGCTAAGAGGACTCGAGGACCTGATTATGTCAGCAGTATGATGAAAAGTGGCTACATCAGCCCAGAGAATCTGGACCATTTTGCGCAGGTGTGCATAATTACACATGGTGCAAAGCAACAGGGAATAAAGCCTCTAAAGGTTTTTGTTTTAATAGGTTGATGAGAGAGAGTTTCAAAGAGTAGGGATTTATCATTTTTTGACCTAGGCTGGTCTTTGCAATGACAAATAACAGGCTGGCTTCCTTTTTTGAAAAGAAATGATTTGGCATCACGAACACTGGTGTACTTGGTCTGAAAAAAAAGCCTATTTATATTTTTAACTTCTACTTTTTTAATTTTGGGGGCTTTATTCTCTAGCCCATTACCAACAGCTTCAAGTCACTTAAAATACTGCTCGCCCGGTCTATCTAACGAAGCGAGCATTTTATAATGAAAAGAAGTGATTTACAGTTAACCTGGTTTCCCTTTCTGCCTCCAGGTCTCTCTCTCTTTCTGTTGTGATGGAATGCACTCCTTTTTTATTTTTGTAAGTAGTTCTGAAAGCTGAAATTTTAAAGCTTTTCCTCCAGAGATGTGTGAATGAGAGCGTTTTCCAGCTCTGAAATGCTTGGCATGGCACTTTCAGATTTGGCCAGCAGGAGGCTTCGCTTCAGTGCAGTCGGTTAGAGCTGCTGTGATAACTGCGCTCTGATCATGGGTTGCAGTGCTGTGTTGATCCACACCCACGGTATTTACTCGGATACGTGGCTTTTGAACATTACTTAAAGGACCACAGGCAACCATCTTTGATCCTACATTTGACCTATCATAAATTATCTGTTGAGGAAGTGTCCTCAGGGTACCAAAGAGATTATACAAAAACAAATGCAATTCTCTGTTTCCAAATAATAATAGCCTTAGTTTAGATAAGGCCTAGACAATTTGTGTATGTGTTCTTCTGCCAGTGCGTAGAAAGAGCATATGTTAACTACAAACCCCTTTTCCCAAATTTGTGCTGATACCCTTAAAGAGGCTGCTATGTGAACAATCAAATAAAAGAAACAGAGCCAAGTTGGCTTGTGATCCACTGGAAACATTAGGAGTGTGGGAGGGGTGTCATTGTTTCCCAAACAGAAAAAGACAAGATCCGTAGGGAAAGAAACTGAATGTTCAGTTATTTATGAGGCGATGGCGTAGCTAGCACGGGACATTTGGGTGGGCCCTGACTTCGGGTGGGCAGGCAACGACTGGAGGGGCAGGCACAAGGGGGCAGAAGTGATCAGGGACTTGCCTCTGCCCACCCCCTCCAGTCCAGCCAGCCTTGGGGGGGGGGGCGATGGATGCTCTGGCCAGAGTCCCCCCGGAGGCCCTGTGCGTGCGCCCAGCTCCGGGAGGAGAGGCCAATCTCCAGCCAGCCTTGGGGGGGGGCGATGGATGCTCTGGCCGGAGTCCCCCCGGAGGCCCTGTGCGTGCGCCCAGCTCCAGGAGGAGAGACCAATCTCCAGCGCACACAGCTCCCCGTCCCTGTCCCCGTCACACCGTCCCACACTGGGCCTGGCTCTCCGAGGCAGCCGGCCTACTTTTTTATGATGGCCGGCTGTCCTCCTCCTCCTGGGGCATGCGTGTGCGGCATGCTCATCAGGTGCTCCACTGCTATGCTGCTGCTGTCCCTTGTCCTCTGGTTGGGATGTGTGTGTGCACCCGGTGTGCGGCACCCTCCAGGTCTGGACGGGGCTAGGCCTGGGGCTGGAGCAGAGCCATGGCTGTGGGGGATGGGCCTGGATGGTAAGAGAGTGGGCCACAGCCCACCCAGGCCCACCCATAGCTACGCCCCTATTAAGAGGATTTCATAGACTCCCTGAAGCTAGTTCTCTGTCTCCTCAGGGCTACCAGATCAAGAGTGAAATTCTGGCTCCATTGAAGCCAAGGGCAGAACTCTATATAATTTCAATAGAGCCAGGATTTCATTCAGTAGAGCCAGATTTCACCCCAAGTGTTTAGGCTTAAAGTTAGATACTCTACGTGTGATAGATTCTATCTTAGAATACTTTGTATGGACACAGGTGGGAAAATACTAGGGCTATGACACCTACCAAAGCTGGCATTGATATGTGTGGAAATCCAGCATATATGGTCCTGTTCAGAAACACTATGATAATACTGAGATTTTCAGTGATTCCTGTATCTAGGATGATCACCTGACTATCATCTGTTGACAAGCAAAGCAATCTGCGTCTGCTAGCTTTGTGCCCCAAAGGGTCAGTCAATGTATAAAAGTAACCAATTTCAGCCAATTTAAGGCCTCCATTTTGAATCTCTGGGGCAGAGGGAGGAAGAAGGGAAACACTGCTGTGAGAGTTTCTCAGTGAGTCAGACTAATCCTATTTAACCTGACTGAGTTTTGCAAAGTGGAGATGTCTCAAAGGAACACTATGTCTAGTTGCTTTACATCAACAGTGCAAAAGCTTACTTACATGCAATTTAAAGGGTTAACAAAGAACATTGTGTTTATAGTGTTGGTCCATTAAGAAACAGGGAATTATGGAGGAATTGGAGCCCAGGGGAGGCTAAGGAGAGTGGATTCTTTGGAGGCTGATGTTGCCCTCACAGCTACATGGGTTATGAGGGCAACTGATAATCAGTCAATTTCTATTGGGTAAAATTTCATCTTTGCATGACTAATGTGACAGGTAAGACGTTGGTACCATTTCCCCTCCTGAGAGTATTTTCAAATGCTGGGATCCCTGATACTGTATACAGGGTCTGGGCAAATATGCCTAAAACTGATGATGTTAGAGACAGAAATCAGCTACTCATGCACAAGAGTCATGTGCCTCCAGCATAAAACCACCCCTCTTCCTCTTGATTTTATGGTCCGCTGCTCACAGTTGAAAAAAAAGTAGTTCAGTGGTTCTGCCTTATGAGCCCCAGGATCGGATGCTTTCTGGGAATATCTATTAACTGCCAAATTCCCAGACATAGTAGCCATGTGGTCCCTTTAACAATACCACAAACATGTTGACAGCCCTCAGTTGCTGCAATGTGAACATTCCACAGGGCTTTGCCCACAACCTTCATGGTTTTGTATTAATAAAAGCCGGTCAACAAAATCGTGATGAAAGTTTTTCCCATACAAAAATACGATTTCAATTAAAAAGAAAATGCTACTTTTAAAAGTGAAAAGCTTGGGGTTCCTCCCACTTTCATTTTCCCTTTAGAAAAAGTTAGGGATCAGTAAGAATGTGTGGAGGTGTGATAGGGTGTCAATCCAGACAATCATTGAGTGGGTTAATGTGGGCCAGAAGGGACCAATTAACCTTATAAGGTGCGCCTGAAGGGAAGCCAGGGTTTATAAGCATTAATCGCAAATGAAGCCCAGCTGGGGGGCAAGGCTGGGCCTGGCCTGAAGTAGATGCTGGCTGGCTGCCTGAGAGAGGGGCTTGGAACTCTTGGGCAGCTAGGGCTGGTAGCTGGCTGACCGGAGCTGTAACTACAGGCTAAGAGGGAAAGGCTGGAAGCTATGTTGGAAAATGAGGGAGAAGAAGCAAGGAATGAGGAATGGCTTCAGATTAGGAAGAAGAAAAAAAGAATAGAAGTGTCTGGAACTGAAGAAAAGGCAGCAGACAGGGATGGAAAAAAGCATGAGGAAAAGGATTGACATCTTATAATTATCAAATCACTAACTGAAGATGTAAAGATAAGAGATGTTAATCCCTTGAAAACAGTTGATTTCAACAATTAGATGAAGTATTGGAGATGTATTAAGAACTAAAAGAAGGCAGGCTGGAGATTTGTTAGTAGAATGTACACATAAGGAACAGTCTGAGAAACTTCTTAAAACTACAATTTTAGTGAAAAATAAAAATAATTTGCCAGCTACTTACATTTATGACTGGAACAAGAGGGGTAATGAATAAGGTACCACTAGGCATGACTGAGGATGAAATTAAAAGGGGTACAGGTTAGGACCAACTGCTGTTTGTTAAGCGACTGATTAGCGGGATTTGGGGAGAACACAAGTCATCCACTGCCATCCGAGTAACATTTAAAAATGCAACGTTGCCTGATAGGATTCATAAGATATCAACTCTTCTGGGTTAAGCCATATATCCCGGTTCCTTTGGGACATTATACATATCAAAGTTTTGTGCATGTGGCAGCTGTCTGAAGGGGAAATGAGGTGTGGTAAAAGTGAAGAAGAACACTTCTTTGAGAACTGTATGGAAAGAACAGAATTAAAATGCAGCAATTGTAGGGATAAGCAGAGTGCAGCAGAATGAGCTAGAGAGATATAGAAAATTGAAACTGTTAATTTTCCAATGCAGAAACTACCAAAAGATATTCACAGCTGAATGTAGGAAAGGAAGAAAATGTCAGTGAGGGGAAAGAGTGACTGGTACGACAACATGCACGGTGTGACACTGAGCCAGGGAGGATAAAGCAACTATCAGGCTAAATGACCCAAATTCAACCTTTAAAGACATATTAGAAAAGTATATAAATGGTAATTAGGGCCATTCCCTATAAATAGCTAACAAAACCATGTTAAGTAGACTAGAGCAGAGGTTCTCAAACTGTGGCCTGTGGACCACCAGTGGTCCATGAGCTCCATTCAGGTGGCCTGCGGATAATTCCCTCTATTGTGCGCACCTAGGCAGCCGCACATGAGAAAATGAAGGGCCACCCACCTAATTAGTGGAGCCACGCAAGCATGGCTCCACTAATTAGATGCCTGGCCCCTGAGAAGATGCACGTGTAAGGTCAGGTGGTGGCCTTGGGGGAATAGGAGGTAGGTGGGAGGGGGCAGTGGGGTGAGAAGAGATTGTGGGGGGAATTTGGGACATTCAGGGCTGCAACGACCAGAGAAAGATGTGACTTTCCCCACCTCCAAGGCTGCGCCTGCCAGGGAGAGACCCTCCTCCTTCCCAGCTCCAGCTCGGGAGCTGCTGTGCCAGAGGAGAGAGGGAGAGACCCACCTCCTTCCGAGCCCCAGCTTGGGGGGTTGCCGCAGCAGGGGAGAGAGGGCACATCCATCACATTAGAAAGGTAAGACTACTGATATTAAAATATGAGTTGTCTGCTTTTATTTGTAGAACAAAAAAACATTAATTATTGAGGGTTTTTTTTATATAGTGCTTTTATCCAAAGCGCTTTACAATAGTTAGCTAATGGTACAAACAACATTTGGAAAGATCATTAAGTGGTCCGCTGAGACCCTCAGCAATTTTCAAGTGGTCTGCAGAAAAAAAAGTTTGAGAACCACTGGACTAGAGCTTTCAAATGTAAACTTGTATCGTTAGAGAACTGGAAGAAGATACAGATTGTATTTCTCTATGTTTACCTATATCTTGTTAGTTGTTAACCAGATTAGCTTGGAGATGCTAAACTTTTGTTCCTGTCTGTTACTATATTCTATTGATTCAGAGATCAAAAGGGAATATTAACATTTACATGAAATATGTGGTGTAATAATATCATTGTATTCATTTCTCTTTGAAGTTTGTAGTAAACTACCTATGGACTGCTCAAATGAATAATTGTGTTATGCTAAGCAATGCAACTGATTACCTGCGTATACACAGAAAATAGAATTGACTTTAAAGCCACAATATATATATTGCCTAGTCTTCATCCAATGAATGCCTGCTGTGTTGATTACTATAAAGAGGCTAACACAGCCTGCCAGAGATCTATAAAAGAACTCTAGGGCCCCAATCCTGTTATCTCAGATCTGCTTAAAATTGGTCAGGGGAAGCTTGAGTCGCAAGACTGAGGTCTCCAGCGGCAGTCTGGATTATCCTGTTATTTCTCATGGAAGAATTTATACAGACCCTGCACATGGATGGCCTATTGAATTATAATCTCTGGAATTGATTCTGAAAGAACTTTTTGGAACTCAGCAACTCACCATCTCTACTATGAAACTGACCTAAAAACTTCATCTCTTTATGGATAATGAGCTTTTAACCAATTTTCTCTCTCCTTTTTAAAATAAATCCTAGTTTAGCTCATAAGAATTGGCTGTAAAGGTGTATTTGGGTAAGATCTGAAATATTAATTGACCTGGTGGGTAATGTGTCCAAATTCTTGGGACTTGGTAGAACTTTATATATGGTGAATAAGATGTTATATAAGCCTCACCATATTTGACTTGGCTATCTGGGTGGGAGCCAAAGGCTGGAGTGCTTTAAGGGAGCTGTGTTTTTGGCTTGTGGTATTATAGAATCTATTTTGTTGCTGGCTTGGTGAATCTAATTATTAGAATAACCACCAGTTTGGGTAGGGTGACCAGATGTCCTGTTTTTTTGGGGGACTTTTTTCTTATATAGGCACCTATTACCCCCCACCTCCTGTCCCATTTTTTCACAGTTGCTATCTGGTCACCCTAAATCTGGGGGATCATCTGCCCCATTCTTTGCAGTTAGTCCTGATTGAACAATCTCAGTGTGGCCCCTCCAGCAACCATGGTCACAAAGGGGAACAGAGTATGGCTTGTAAGCAAAGATAAATGTATAACATTTATGATAGACATGATCATTTTCCCTTTAGAGACAAGAAAGAAGACTGAAAGAATAAAAATTATAATAAAGATGGCAGAAAAATATTTGCATATAAGCAATCTCTTGATAGACCACAGTCATGCAATTTTAAACGAAGAGATATAGTTTAAACAACATGGTTCTAATGATATTTTTGCTGGAATGCACATAGTTTAATAAGACCTAGTCAGGAATTAAAGAACACTGGTTCTGAAATGGAAAAGAAACCTGACATGTATACAAGAAATGTGCTTAGTAAGAGAACTTATGTTTAGACCTCCAGGATATGGTGTAATCAGACATGACATAAAAAGTAGTGAGGGGGAGTGCTCTATACATTTATAAAGGAAGGTCGAAGTTACATTGACATAGGTGTACAGAACTTAAGGTTTGAGTAAAATACTGTTGAGATTCATCTGCAGAATAATATCTTTATACGAATCTATAATGTTTACAATTTATGTAAAAAAATAATCAGAAATTGGAAGAGTTAGTTATGGGTGTCAAAGGTTCATATATAATTTTGGAGACCTTAATCGCCATAATGAATTAGAGGGAAGCAGGAAAACTGATTATAATGGCAAATGCATGGAACAGTTCACTAATATGCACAACCTGGTATTGCTCAATACTGGAATACCAACTAGGTTTAATTTGATGGATGGAACCTTTTCATGTTTAGATCTGGGAATTGCAACAACCAATATAGCAAGTACATGCAGCTGGGAAATCTATAAAGAAGATGGAATGGGAAGTTATCACTTCCTTATGCTAAATATATATCAAAGCCAAGGTAATGTTGAAAACACTGAAGGAATTCCTACCTGGAGCCTTGGAAAAGCAAACTGAGGATTTTTTAATAAGTGAAGAGTTTCTAAGTACCAACTGTATAAGTCATAATCTGGAGGAATTTCATGATAATATTATAAAGGGAGTTGTAGCAGTAGCCAGTCTAGCTATATGTAAGACATTGAATTGCGACAAACTCAAAAATCCAATGCCCTAGTGGAATGAAGATTGTAAAGCAGCAAGTAAAGAAAGAAATAAGGCATTCAAACAAGCAAAAAGTATAATCAATAGCAAGGACTTAATGAACTATAAAAGATGTAAAGCAGTGGTACAAAGAATTATTAAAAAAGCAGAGAAAGAGTTGAAGAAAGTATTGAGGGAAAATGAACAAAGATCCCAAAGTTTCAGAGATATATAAACAAGTGAAAATGATGAATCGGATATGGGGTAAAAACAAATTTATACTTGGTCTTTTAGTAAATGAGAAAGTTGAAAGTTTTACTTAGGAAAAGCAGATATTTTAGCAAAAGAATTCCAAAAAGTTAGCAGGTTTCAGAGTAGCAGCTGTGTTAGTCTGTATCCGCAAAAAGAACAGGATTACTTGTGGCACCTTAGAGACTAACAAATTTATTTGAGCATAAGCTCAAAAGTTTAAAAAAAGCATTAAAAAAAAGCATAAAAGTTAGCAGTGATACAAATCAAAGTAAAGAGTTTTGTGAACAAAAAAGAATGTTTGCTGAAAAAAATTGAGCTCTTACATGGCTGGTAGAATACAAAGATGATGTACTGAATGAAAATTTCAGCAGACAGGAACTCAATAAAGCTATAGACAAAAATAAAAATACAGCCCCAGGTAAAGATAGCATCTGCAAAGCAATGCTTAAGCACCTGCCGGAAGGGAGTTTGAGAGTTTTATTGAAATTAAATAATTCTATTTGCGGGGAAAGGAATACTGCTAGCAGAACGGAAGAAAGCAGTGGTTATACTGATAGGGAAAACGTGGCAAGTTGCACACAAGACCTGATGCATATAGACCTATTGCCCTCCCATTGTGTGAGGGCAAAATTATGGAAAGAATGATAAGAGATTAGTAACATACCTGGAAAAATGAAATTATAAACTGTGCACAAATTGGTTTCAGGAAGGAAAATGCACAGTTGATCATATTGTAAGATAAAGAGAAACCAACATACAAAAAACTCATAAGAAACAGGGAGTTTTTGATGTCTGTATTTTTGGACAGGGAGAAAGCATATGACATGCTGTGGAAAAAAGACTTGCTCTATCAACTAGCCACAACTGGAGTAAGAGGAAGAATGTTCTGGCGGATAAGAGATTTAAGTGATAGAACCATACAAATCAGTGTGGGGGTGGCTTTGTTGAATATTTACAGTAAAGGTTCTTTTATCCAGCACTTCGCTAACCGACAAGCTCTATAAACCAGTATTACTGAGTTGCACTAAAAGTCCAGTTTATAGTGCGGTTGGTGAGGGCCGACAGAGGGCTGGGGCATGGGAGGGGCTGCGAGGCATGCTCTGGGAGGAAGTTTTGGTCCAGGAGTGGGCTTGGGGCAGAGGATTGGGGGGTGGGAGGGGCTCGGGGTGTTGGACGTGGTGCAGGGGGGAGGGTACTCACCTCCGGTGACTCCCTGCAAGTAGCTCCCTGTCCATGCAGCTGCTGGCTGAGATGCACCCAGGCGGCTCTCTGCAGGCTCACTGCCCCCTCCCCAAGTACTGACTCCGTGGCTCCCAGCCCATTGGCTGGGAACTGTAACCAATGAGAGCTGTGGGGGGCAGTGCCTGCAGATGGAGGCAGAGTGCCTGGTTGCAGAGCTGCCTGGCTGTGCCTCCACCAGCAGCAGGAGGGAGAGGGAGATGCTTGCTGGGAGCCACGGGAGATAAGCACCCCTGCATCCTACACCCCGAGCCTCCTCCCATGCCCCTGCCCCAAGCCCCCTCCCAGAGCCAAACTCCCTCCCAGAGCCCGTGCCATGCACCCCCCATGGCCCTGCACTCCAAACCCCTCCCTCTGAGTTAACTGGCATTTTTAATTTATGGGCACCCCCCATAGCTCCAGCATGCTGGTTAAAAAAGCTTTTACTGTATAAACTTACTAATAAGAAAAGGAGTACTAGTGGCACCTTAGAGATTAACCAATTTATTGCCACTAGTACTCCTTTTCTTTTTGCGAATACAGACTAACACAGCTGCTACTCTGAAACTTACTAATGGCACTCCAGAGGGTAGTGGCATCAGACCAACCCTGTTTAACATGATTAATGATATTCTGTATGGCAGATGGGCAGGGATAGGTAATTAGTCCATTTGCAGAAGACTGTGCTGTATGGGCCAAACATAGAAGACTTAAGATAGCTGTGGAGAGAACCAATGAGGCACTCAAGGGTATTTCAGAATGGGGAGATACTTGGGGTTTTAGGTTCTTGCTTGCTAAAACAAAGGGAATGATCTTCACAAAAAGGGATATTTGGGAAGAATGGACCATATCTCTCTATACAGAAAAAAATCAGGTAGTTCAAAATTTTACATTTTTAGGAGTTATGTTTGAGAACAAACTAATTTGAAAAGGTCATATAGATAATATCAAGACTAAATGTAGAGATAGGATGAATGTGCTTTAAAGTATTGTGAGAACAATTGGGGGACAGATAAGAACATGTTGATGCTGTATACAACATTAATAAGATCGGTTATAGATTATGGAAGCCTTTAATTCACCTTCGAAATCAACACTAAAAAATTAAAGCCAATCCAAGCCAAAACTCTGCGAATTTCATGTGATGTGGGTATTACAACTCCATTGTATATGCTGCAAGTAGCAACCAGAGAAATGCCTATAAATTTAAGGATAAAATTGTTAGATTTAACCTTTTGGGCTAAGGCTAATGCAAATAGTGACGATAAGAGTATTAAATGAATATATAGGTACTGCTGGGAATTAAGTAGACAAGAAGTAACTTGGCGCCACAAACTCCCACATGCTAAAAAGGTCGGTAAAAGACCTGTGTGAAAAGGAAAGTCTGCAGAAATTAAAATCTTTAGTCATGTGAAAGCAAACCATAGCTAGACAAAAAGAAAAGGAGTACTTGTGGCACCTTAGAGACTAACCAATTTATTTGAGCATGAGCTTTCGTGAGCTACAGCTCACTTCATCGGATGCATACCGTGGAAACTGCAGCAGACATTATAGACCCACACAGAGATCATGAAACAATACCTCCTCCCACCCCACTGTCCTGCTGGTAATAGCTTATCTAAAGTGATCATCAAGTTGGGCCATTTCCAGCACAAATCCAGGTTTTCTCACCCTCCCCCCCCCCCACACACAAACTCACTCTCCTGCTGGTAATAGCCCATCCAAAGTGACAACTCTCTTCACAATGTATATGATAATCAAGGTGGGCCATTTCCTGCACAAATCCAGGTTTCTCACCCTCCACCCCCCCACACACAAACTCACTCTCCTGCTGGTAATAGCCCATCCAAAGTGACAACTCTCTTCACAATGTGTATGATAATCAAGGTGGGCCATTTCCTGCACAAATCCAGGTTCTCTCACTCCCTCACCCCCCTCCAAAAACCACACACACAAACTCACTCTCCTGCTGATAATAGCTTATCCAAAGTGACCACTCCCCCTACAATGTGCATGGTAATCAAGGTGGGCCATTTCCAGCACAAATCCAGGCTTTCTCACCCCCCACCCCCCTTTCCCGGGGACACACACACAAACTCACTCTCCTGCTGGCAATAGCTCATCCAAACTGACCACTCTCCAAGTTTAAATCCAAGTTTAACCAGAACTCCTGGGGGGGGGGTAGGAAAAAACAAGGGGAAATAGGCTACCTTCCATAATGACTTAGCCACTCCCAGTCTCTATTTAAGCCTAAATTAATAGTATCCAATTTGCGAATGAATTCCAATTCAGCAGTTTCTCGCTGGAGTCTGGATTTGAAGTTTTTTTGTTTTAAGATAGCGACCTTCATGTCTGTGATTGCGTGACCAGAGAGATTGAAGTGTTCTCCGACTGGTTTATGAATGTTATAATTCTTGACATCTGATTTGTGTCCATTTATTCTTTTACGTAGAGACTGTCCAGTTTGACCAATGTAAATGGCAGAGGGGCATTGCTGGCACATGATGGCATATATCACATTGGTGGATGTGCAGGTGAACGAGCCTCTAATAGCGTGGCTGATGTTATTAGGCCCTGTGATGGTGTCCCCTGAATAGATATGTGGTCACAGTTGGCAACGGACTTTGTTGCAAGGATAAGTTCCTGGGTTAGTGGTTCTGTTGTGTGGTATGTGGTTGTTGGTGAGTATTTGCTTCAGGTTGCGGGGCTGTCTGTAGGCAAGGACTGGCCTGTCTCCCAAGATTTGTGAGAGTGTTGGGTCATCCTTCAGGATAAGTTGTAGATCCTTAATAATGCGTTGGAGGGGTTTTAGTTGGGGGCTGAAGGTGACGGCTAGTGGCGTTCTGTTATTTTCTTTGTTAGGTCTGTCCTGTAGTAGGTGACTTCTGGGAACTCTTCTGGCTCTATCAATCTGTTTCTTCACTTCCGCAGGTGGGTATTGTAGTTGTAAGAATGCTTGATAGAGATCTTGTAGGTGTTTGTCTCTGTCTGAGGGGTTGGAGCAAATGCGGTTGTATCGCAGAGCTTGGCTGTAGACGATGGATCGTGTGGTGTGGTCAGGGTGAAAGCTGGAGGCATGTAGGTAGGAATAGCGGTCAGTAGGTTTCCGTTATAGCGTGGTGTTTGTGACCATTGTTTATTAGCACTGTAGTGTCCAGGAAGTGGATCTCTTGTGTGGACACATTATTAAGGATCTACAACCTATCCTATGCATCTGATGAAGTGAGCTGTAGCTCACGAAAGCTCATGCTCAAATAAATTGGTTAGTCTCTAAGGTGCCACAAGTACTCATTTTCTTTTTGCGAATACAGACTAACACGGCTGTTCCTCTGAAACCTAACATTCATAAACCAGTCGGAGAACACTTCAATCTCTCTGGTCACGCAATCACAGACATGAAGGTCGCTATCTTAAAACAAAAAAACTTCAAATCCAGACTCCAGTGAGAAACTGCTGAATTGGAATTCATTTGCAAATTGGATACTATTAATTTAGGCTTAAATAGAGACTGGGAGTGGCTAAGTCATTATGCAAGGTAGCCTATTTCCCCTTGTTTTTTCCTACCCCCCCCCCCCAGGAGTTCTGGTTAAACTTGGATTTAAACTTGGAGAGTGGTCAGTTTGGATGAGCTATTGCCAGCAGGAGAGTGAGTTTGTGTGTGTGTGTGTGTGTCCCCGGGAAAGGGGGGTGGGGGGTGAGAAAGCCTGGATTTGTGCTGGAAATGGCCCACCTTGATTACCATGCACATTGTAGGGGGAGTGGTCACTTTGGATAAGCTATTATCAGCAGGAGAGTGAGTTTGTGTGTGTGGTTTTTGGAGGGGGGTGAGGGGGTGAGAGAACCTGGATTTGTGCAGGAAATGGCCCACCTTGATTATCATACACATTGTGAAGAGAGTGTTCACTTTGGATGGGCTATTACCAGCAGGAGAGTGAGTTTGTGTGTGTATGGGGGGGGGGGGTGAGAGAACCTGGATTTGTGCTGGAAATGGCCCAACTTGATGATCACTTTTGATAAGCTATTACCAGCAGGAGAGTGAGTCTGTGTGTGTATGGAGGTCTGTGTGTGTATGGGGGTGGGGGTGGGGGGTGAGAAGGCCCACCTTGATTATCATGCACATTGTAGGGAGAGTGGTCACTTTGGATAAGCTATTACCAGCAGGAGAGTGAGTTTGTGTGTGTGGTTTTTGGAGGGGGGTGAGGGAGTGAGAGAACCTGGATTTGTGCAGGAAATGGCCCAACTTGATTATCATACACATTGTGAAGAGAGTTGTCACTTTGGATGGGCTATTACCAGCAGGAGAGTGAGTTTGTGTGTGTATGGGGGTGGGGGGGGGGGGGCGGAGGGTGAGAGAACCTGGATTTGTGCTGGAAATGGCCCAACTTGATGATCACTTTTGATAAGCTATTACCAGCAGGAGAGTGAGTCTGTGTGTGTATGGAGGTCTGTGTGTGTATGGGGGTGGGGGGGGGTGAGAAGGCCCACCTTGATTATCATGCACATTGTAGGGAGAGTGGTCACTTTGGATAAGCTATTACCAGGAGGAGAGTGAGTTTGTGTGTGTGGTTTTTGGAGGGGGGTGAGGGAGTGAGAGAACCTGGATTTGTGCAGGAAATGGCCCAACTTGATTATCATACACATTGTGAAGAGAGTTGTCACTTTGGATGGGCTATTACCAGCAGGAGAGTGAATTTGTGTGTGTGGGGGGGGGGGGGGGCGGAGGGTGAGAAAACCTGGATTTGTGCTGGAAATGGCCCAACTTGATGATCACTTTAGATAAGCTATTACCAGCAGGACAGTGGGGTGGGAGGAGGTATTGTTTCATGATCTCTGTGTGTATATAATGTCTGCTGCAGTTTCCACGGTATGCATCCGATGAAGTGAGCTGTAGCTCACGAAAGCTCATGCTCAAATAAATTGGTTAGTCTCTAAGGTGCCACAAGTACTCCTTTTCTTTTTGCGAATACAGACTAACATGGCTGTTACTCTGAAACATAGCTGGACAGTTCTCTCTCCGCTCGTGGTTTTGGAATTATATAATAAAACAAAGGGAAGAGCAGGACTACCAAGATGATGACTAAGATTTATGGATTTATTCATGGCAAATGGGGACAGCATTACCAAATCTATACTGATGGCTCTAGAGGTGACAACACAGATAAAGTGAGAACAACCTTTTGTATCCCTGAAGGTGGACTTAAGAGAGCTATAAGACTATCCCATTTTGTGGCCACTGTGACAGCTGAATTGATGGGCATACTGTTGGCAGTGACCTGGATAAGGGATGTACTCTTGACTATGACTGCTATCCTATCTGACTCTTTATCTAGTATAATGACAATTAGAAAGGGAGCTTTGGAAAACAGGAATAACTTAATCAATGAAAGATTGTTCTTAACCATGGAAACACACTACTATATCTATACCTAATTGTACTGTCGGGATACCGGGCAATGAAATGGCAGGTAAAGCAGTGAAAAATGCCTTTAAATTAGGAGGTTTATATAAAGATCCCTCTGAGTAAACATGACTTCAAAAGTTTGGTTAAGAAGGTGTAATACCAACAGACACCCCGGTTGTTGGGCAGGATTGAACCTGGGACCTCAATGCATGAGCAGCTGCTGCATGAACTAACAGCCACAGGGCCCTTAGCTAAGGCTATAGCAGACTCACTAATCTCTAAGTGGTCTCTGTGCCACTAGAGGGGACAGAAAACCAGACCCAGAAGGTGTGTGGGTTACAAAGGCACTTAACAAGGAATGGCAATTACTATGGCCCAAAGATAAAAAGGGATGAAGGTTCTATGAAATATGTCCTAAACTTGAGGAGGATGGTATACTGAATAGCTATGACAGAAGAAGTGAAGTAAGTATATTTAGAGTACTAACAGCTCACTGTGACCTGAATGGTAATTTATCTTCACTAAACAAGTACAGGCTGTGTGACACATACAAAGTCCAAGAAATAGTTGAGCATCTGCTAAGGCAGTGGTTTTCAAACCTGGGTATGCATCCCCCTAGGGGTACATGAGCTCTTGTCAGGAGGTACGTGAGAAAAATCCTGTAATGGTGGAAGCAGACCTCCCCCCCCCCCCGCCTTTGTTTTCATAGGAATATTATGACCCTATCTCAGATGGGGGTGCACAGTAGATTACATTATTTGGAAAGGGATGGACTTAGCCCAAAAAGTCTGAGAACCCACTGTATTATGGCAATGCAGGAATAACTACATAGAAAGATTTTTTATAAAGACCTGAGATGCCTCAAGGTGAAAGAATATAGTCTGAAAGGATTAAAGGGAGTACCATGAAAGTGTGGTAGCAATAAAGAAGCATTACTTAGCTTTATTTAAGGATACAGAACTGGGTGAGAGGATGTAGATTTTTGCCTATGTGAAAACTGCGGTAGGTAGCAGTCATAGCCTCGCATGCTGAAGCTGCTGGTCATAAAATGACAGAAAAAGAAAGAAAAGAAAGCCAGCAGTGGGAGAAATGGGATTGGAGTATAAAAGCCAGGAAGTGAGAGCAGGAAGGGGCCTACAGTCGCCCTCTAGAGGGAAAGAAAGTTGGGTAGGGACAAGGAGGAAGTCCAGGGAGAGGGTAGGCCCTGGGATCCTGTCCTGAACTAGGTGGTTCGGCAAGAAGCCAAGAAGGGTGAAGTAGCTGGGGGGAGCAGAGGAATATCCAGTGGCAAATCAGAGATAGGAAAGGAGATAGAGAGCTGAGGTAGGAAGGAGTCCAGGGAAACAGCAACAGGGTGTGAGACTGAGCAGACCTGGATTGCTTGACACAGGGTCCCTGGGCTGGAGCCCAGAATAGGGGCGGGCCTGTGTTTCCCTACCAGCCACTGGGAAAGTGTCACTGGACCTAGAGTTGGAACAGAATACTGCCTGAGATGGCATATGGACAGCTTGCCTGGTGGGACTGTTATTTCAGAAGGGAGGGACTACATAATGACCTGAGGCTGAGTCATGAAGAGGGAGCACCCTGAGTTGTGGAGAGAGAGAGAGGAGGGGGGGCACAGAGTGAGCAACTGACAGAAGGGGGCAACAGACAGGGCAAGAGCTAATTCCCAGACCCTACCACAAAGAGGTGCACCTGTGATGAATGGAAGCCCCTTTATGGGGGAAAATACTTTTCTACATTTTCACGTTTGCAGGAAAAGCAGAATTTTCCCTATAGATTTTTCACACAGAGATTTTTGTGTGAGAAATACAATTTTTCTGGCAAGCTCTAATATTAATGATTTTTTAAAATAATTATTTATTTATATTACTGTTCCAACTATTAGCCCTAAACCAAACCTCTGTATGAGAGATGGTTGCAGCTAGCCAGAAACTGGGCAGCCACTTTCAAGCGTTCTGCTTCCGTTTCTCATTGAAACGGAACTCTCTGTGAATCAGATGATACAGGATAGCTGGACAAGGTAGGACTACACATGTATGCTGGTATCTCCTTTGGAGAACAAATGGCCTTAAACAGTTTTCTGCTTGGTAGAAGTGAAAGACATTGAGGCATTAACTGTGGGGACTCTGATCCAAGTTCTTATGTCCTTCTGTCGAGTTAATCTGCTGGTGATAATTGCTTTGGAGAGGATTTTATGGTGCTAAGGCTGTATGCTTCAATGTCCTTTTGACAAAATATTCAATGATCTACTTACTCATAGACTATAAGGTCAGAATGGACCATTATGATCACCTAGTCTGACCTCCTGCACAAGGCAGGCCACAGAATCTCACCCACCCACTCCTGTAATAAACCCCTAACCTATGTCTGAGCTATTGAAGTCCTCAAATCATGGTTTAAAGACGTCAAGGTGCAGAGAATCCTCCAGTAAGTGACCCGTGCCCCATGCTGCAGAGGAAGCTGAAACCCCCCCAGGGCCTCTGCCAATCTGCCCTGGGGGAAAATTCCTTCCCGACCCCAAATACGGCAATCAGCTAAACCCTGAGCATGTGGGCAAGACTCACCAGCCAGACACCCAGGAAAGAATTCTCTGTAGTAACTCCGATCCCACCCCATCTAACATCCCATCATAGGCCTTTGGTCATTTTTACCGCTAATAGTTGAATATCAATTAATTGCCAAAATTAGGCTATCCCATCATACCATCCCCTCCATAAACTTATCAAGCTTAGTCTTTTGCCCCTCTTTAAAAACTAAGTAGTTTTTCCATTGGGATCTTATAAACTATCTAGTTTTTATCTCAGCAATTCTATGTAATGATGTAGCAACCAAATGTAAGTTAGAGTTACAATTTATCAGGAAAAATCCTATTATGTACAAATTAGGTAATGTGTCTCAATTTACAGTCTTGCTTGAGGAGATGGGCAATAATCATAGCTACATATTTAGGGCTTGTTTCTGCCACCCTGACTGGACTGATATCAGTGGGATTACTTATGGGTAAGGCACTACTCAGCATGAGAAAGGGGTGGAAGAATCAGGCTTGTAGCATCCATCAATTATTTTAAACAGTGTATTAACATTATCCCTGGATCAGGTATTGGGCCAGGTCCCTAGATGGTGTAAATCAGCATAGATCCATTGACTTCTATTGAGCTATGCCAGTTGGGTGACACCCTGGCCTCTTGACTTCAATGGGGCCAGGATTTAATCTAGTATTCCTACACTCAACTAGACAAAGACAAACTCCAGCTGAATGAATGGGTGTGGGGAGGCTGGGGCACTTGTTACATTTCATTTAACATGTTAGAACAAAAAAAGCTTCAAAAGTAGCAAAAAACCACAAGGTCTTTACAGTACAATGGCTTAGTTTATGCTTCATATTAAGGTTGGCTGGTAATTTGTTTAAAAGCTCTACAGACAGGAGTATTTATGTTCTGACAGAAATGTTTATCACACGTGTTTGTGCCCTGAAGGGGTCTCCTTTGCATGGGTAATGAAGTTACAGGTTGATTTTAAACTAGGTTCACATTAGACATTAGCAGAGGGAGCTTCCGTGAAGTAAAGTAGGCCCACATCATCCAGACTCCCAGTATCTTAAAGGGAGATTTTTTTACCTCAATGCTTAATTTGTGTCCTTGTGTCAACTAGAACCTAATTCTGCAATTAACAGTCTTCGTCCCTGCCTCCAGTATGTTCAGAACCAAGCTCCTTGTTTTTAGTAGAACATTTGACACAAGGGGGCAAATGTTCAGATCAGTGAATGGGGATTCATCCATGTGCCTCTATTAGCATTAATGGGAATGCCTCAGCTAAATCCCCTGCAGCACCCTGAATATCTCCTCCCGTATGTCACTGGGAGCCACATAACTCTTTCTTTCCAGGATGTGTCCTCAGGGGGTTATTTCCATTTTCTATGCCCGCATATTAATATGAAATATGGGGAGATATTTTTGACATCCCCAGCTGGGACAATTTTGTTTTCATGACCCTTTTGAGCTTTAGGATGACTAATATGTTGCAGTTTCACTTACCACAGAAAATTATTAAAACCTGGAATGTTTTCATGCAGTTTACCAAATGCTGTTTTAACCAAAACAGACATATTGCTCTTCCTCTTTGGTTCCATTGCATCTGGATTGAATCTGACTCTCCCATTGGGGGAAATACTGCTCGTGCCAGGCTGGAAGGCTGTATTACATACTGACCTGTCTTCCCATCCGGAGGCAGTTATGGAGAATGAGGGGATAAGCTACTGAGTTGCTGAGACAGAGGAAGGAGGGTCAGTGGCATTCCAGTCTAGAGAATGATCATGGTAACCAAAAGGCAAGAGAAGTGTCTGAAAAGGCTGTGCAAACACGAAGAGCTAGTTCAGAGGTAAACTTTTCAAGAGTGTCTAAGTGATTTACTAATTAATCCCTTTTCAAAAATGATGTAAGCACTTAACTTACAATGAGATTTAGGCTGCTGACAGAACTTGGGGCTTGTCTACACTGGAAACGCTACAGCAGCACAGCGCTGCAGCGGCACCACTGTGGTGCTTCAGTGTAGATGCTCACTGCAAGTGATGGGAGGTGCAATCAATCCACTTCCTTGAGAAGCAGTGGCTAGGCTGATGGAAGAATTCTTCCATCGACCTAGTGCCTTCTACACTGCAGGTTAGATCTAGCCTTTGGGAGCTTTTGAAAATTTTACCCCGTGCCCTTAAGGCTTAGCCCACGGCAAGGAGCACTGTCCAGAGGGAGCATGAAGGAGGCATTCTGCATCAGGGAAGAATGTCTCTGAGGGCAGCTTTGTGAGTTTGGGGAGCACACATGCTAGTAAATCTGTTTATGAGATGCAGTTTATTCCTCCACGTACAGTGTGCTGATTTTGTTCTGCCTTCTCCCTGTCATCTTTGGAATGTAGAATGCCCCAGACCCTGATGTGAACCAAGCATACTTCCACTCTGGCCGTTCGTGTAAAGGCCAGGAAGAATCTAGCTATCTGTGTAATGTATCTGTACTTTATGTAATGTGAGCACTAATTGTATAATGTTCTCTGCTAGTCACACACAAGTTCAGGTCAGGAGGTAAAGAATACTGTAGGCAGTTAAAATCCCACCAGGAAATTTAAATAGGCAGAATGCAATTATGTGTAGAAGACAATGAGGTTAACACTCCAACTCTTACAGAAAGTTACAGTGGGTCTCTGATAACCACAAGTGGTCAGAGATCTCAGCTACAGTAATTCTGCCTTTACCTTGCATCTGAAATGCCCCTGGCAACATGCTAGCATATGAGTCAGAAGGAAGAGTCCTGTCACCATCAGAAGCTACATTTTAAATATAAATATCTTGTCTAGTTTGTTTGTTTTTTTAAAGCACTCTCCTGTGAATTAATCTCTCTGCAAACTTCCATTTTTAAAATAAATAGAGGTATTGTTTAATGGTGTAAAGATGTGTTCAAAACCCATAAATACCTATCTTCCTTCCAGTTAAAATGTGTCTGAGACATATTTTAAAACAAAAATAAACAAAACTTTGCTTACAAGTGCAGACCACGTAAGTGCAATTTTAGGGCCTGATCCAAAGTCAAAAGAAGACAATCAGGCTCTTAGTTGGGTGGGAATATTTAAGTGCAAGTATAAATCCCCTAAAAAAATAATCAGGCTATCTAATGGAAATATGTAGGCATAAAGGCCATTCTAGACAAACATGTAAAGTTGTGGCAACAGTCATACTGCTGAAATTAACATCGCATATCACTTTTTTCTATTATGATCCAAAATAAAATAGGACCTAGTTAATCTCTATAATTATAGTGTCTGAAGATTGTTGTCTTCTAGTATTTGAGAGCAGAAATGTTATTTACTGCATGCTTCAAAGAACTTGGTATTCAGTTTTTTTGAACCAGTGAGTGAGCTGGCCTTTAGCATGTCAAATGCTGATTAAGAAATGAGTTGTCCTCTCTGGAAATGCTGTAAGCTCCTGTTAATGATCTGTGTAACCACAGACCAACTGGCTACCTTTTATTCTTTTTATTCAGACTGCTCTTCCTTTTGGGTGTGGTACTCCAATAAATCACATTTTTCAGCTTATTGCAAGTGACTGTTTTAACCCTCAGGTTTCTGTAGGCTAGTGACATCATTCTGCTACATTCGTCAAAGCTGACAGCTTGACAGCTTAAAGGTTAACTGTAAATATCATTAAGGAGAGTGATTTGACTAATGATAGCACATTGATAGATCTGAGCTACCAAATATTTCTTCTTTCAAAAGTTGTCGCCTTTGTCCCTGGTAGAATTCTGACGAATGTTGACATGTTGCATATGTTGATATATTGGCCCTTGATTTTGATAGATTAAGATCAAGATTTTCAAATGACTGCTGATTTTGACTATCCATTTTAAAGGGGCTTGATTTTTCAGAAAGTGCCAACCATCCATCCTCTGAAAATCAGGTCTTTAATAGCATATTTATAAAGCTCGGTGTTTGTGTTGCAAAGTCTCTATTAAAAGAAGCAGAAATGTTAGGTCACAAACTGCAGCTCATCTTCAACCCGTGCTTCTTCCACATCCTATATCCATGCCGTGGTCAAATTTTTCAGCTTTTTCCTCAGTTCAGTTCAAAAGTCCTTACCTTTTGTTTCGTCCAGATGGCCAGTTCAGTCACCGGAAATCTAATCTCATCCTTTCTTGACTACTGTAATTTCCTCCTTTCTTGTCTTTTTATTACTAATATCTCTCCACTCTAGTCCATCCTAAATGCTGCTGCCAGATTAATCTTTCTCACCCAATACCACGTTTTTATCACAGCACCCCCTTCTTTGACTTCTGACTCCCCACTTTGCACACATCAAGTTTCAACTTTTTGTTCTTGCTTTCAAGGCCCTGCATTACTCAACTTCTGGCTACATCTCTGATCTTCTTTTCTGTCCTCCCCTTGCCTCCTCCACTCTACTGCTACTTTCAACATCCTCTTCACATTCTCCTCTCACTAGTGCCACTGGGCCTTCTTCCATGCTGTCGCTTATGTTTGGAAAGCCTTTTCAAAATCTCTTGGTTCATCCAGTTCGCTCCTAAACCATCACTCCGGCATCATAAATAAACAAGTGCATTTACACTTAAAAACAGAAACCGCAACAGAAACATTTGAAATTAGACGTGTGGCTAAGTCTAGTAACCATGGAAGTTGATTGCTAGACCCTGTGTCCTTCATCGTTCGTCGTCTTGCTAATGTGTGTTTTATCTTTAGCTGTCTGCCAAGCCTATCATTTAGAATACACCTATTCTCTCTGTGTTTCCTGTGAAGTGCCTTGTACACTTCTGAATGCTGTAAAATAAATAATAAAATAGACTTTGATTGGCTGGCTGTGAAACTTTTGTATTACCCCTTCTTAGGTTTTTTTGGGAGGGTTTTTTTTGTTTGTTTTTTACTTTTTGTGTGGACAAAAAGGAGACGCTTATTTTCTCAGGCTGTCAAACAATTTTTATGAGTATGAAGTGGTATTTTAAGGAACTAACATATTTGAGCTATATCAAGACAGAGGACAATAGAGTACTGTACATAAGACTATTTCCTTTCAGGTTTATAACAGCAAAATGGTTTTGCACAGGAGGTCAGACTGGCGGGAAAAAAGGTTGGATGCTCTTCCAAACTCCACCCACAAAATAAGGTCTGCCTATGTGGTTGCCAAAAGCAGATGCTGCTCACGGTAGGTTGTACAGATGTAAAAAATATGAGTGTGCAGCTTGTGGGGCTTCTTGGGCCTTGGCAGGGCTTGAACATGCCCACGGGCTCTGCTAGGCTTCTTTGGCTTGGCGCCTTCCTTAGTGGGGGAAAATAAATGGTGGCATCTCCCACAGAGCACCCACTGGTGACACCAAAAAATGAGATGTCACACTCAATAAACTGTGCAGCTCCATGACCCTCCTGCTCCTTTCTTGTATAAGGAATGAAACAGTAATCAATATTGACATTCAGATTATCATTGGGCGTCTGATAATGGATGAGGCAGTTTGCATCACACATCGCTATGGTTCCAGGCTCTTTGGAGACTCTCACACACACATAAGTTATGCTTGGTTCACATTTCTGAGTTTTTCTTCACAAACACAATAGCTAGAAATTGACTTTCGGGGAAAAAATGAAAGCTGCAGATCAAGACTGTAGGCTCAGAGAAGTATCAATACAGTGTCTAGGTATTTACTAGCTGTTTCTGAATCCTGGCTTTGCATGCTCTAGAAAGCACATCTTGTTGCTTCAGTTTTCCTGTCACTGCTGAGCTATGTTTTTTTCAGTTTTCTCCCTGTTGGGGAAAAGACAGAAGAGAAAGAGAGGAATCTAATAATCTTTACCAGAGATATTGCAGCTGAACACAGAAAATGTCTGAAACCAGTTCATGTGAAATGCTGAACAATTAAATATTGCCATATATGTTTAAGCCTAGTAGCATAGCACTTAGACCACCTATCTATTTGTATGACCCTCATCATCATAGTGTATGAGCAGTTCCCAGGTAATAAAAGTGGGAACAAAACCAATATGGCCTTGGTTCTGGTGGAGTGTGTAAACCTGGTTTAAGCTCATGGAGTCTAGCCTTTGGAAAGCCATAGGCCATGTCTAGCCTTTGGAAAGCCATAGGCCATGTCTACACCACACACTTACATCGACTTAAATTAGTTCAGAATACAGCTGCCGCAGTTAGAGCATTGGTTGTGCATGTGTATACTTAGCTCCTTGTCACAGCAGGGCATGTGCTCACCAGGAGTGCTTGTATTGATGCAGAGTGCAGTACACTATAGGTATCCTATGTGGAACTCACCAAGGTCCAGCACACTGTCTTTTGGGTGGCTAAGCATGATGGGGCCAAAACAAGGAGTGACTGGGAGCATGGGGTCAACTTCCCAGTCTGCAATGTTTTCTGTTTCCAATAATATCACACAATTTTTTCAAAATCTCTCCTTGCTGTCCGCCATCTATGAGAGAATCATGGAGCCTACGCAGCTCTGCGCTATTGTCATGAGCATTGCAAGCACAGAACACACAATCCTGGAGTTCCTGCAGAGCCACAAGTAGAACCAAAGGAGTAGGGAACATGACAATTTGAGTACAAGTTGCTGTGGGACACATCAGGAACCAGTTCAAGGTTGTTGGTAGTAGTCAGAGAAGATAGTGGAGCACCACTTCTGGGCTTAAGAAACAAGTGCTGACCCCTGAGATCACATCATAATGCAGGTTTGAGCTGATGAGCAGAGGCTGCGGAACTTTCGGATGCTCAAGGCCACATTCCTAGATCTGTGCGCTGAGCTTGCCCAAGTATGGCATGTAGCCCTTTGTAAAAGAAGCAGATGTGCAGCTCTGCACTGGATTGATTGTGGGCATCTCTGGCTTACTGGTATGCCTGCAGTAGCTCCTTGGCTTTCAAGTGGCACTGTTGCTGGTCCCTGTTGTACCCCTTCTCCTGCAGCCTGAGCAATCTGCTCATAGATATCTATGTTTCTATGGCTAGTTTGGAGCTGTTCTTTCACAGCTGCTTCTCCCCACAGGCCCAGAAGATCCAACATCTCTTGTCTACTCCAGGCAGGAGTGGATCTGAAACATGTAGCTGGCAAGGTCAGCTGGGCAGTCGCACTCAACAATAGAGAGCTGCTAGGTGTGCATACCAAGCCATGTATTCAGGAAAGGGAATTTCAAAAATTCACAGGGCTTTAAAGCGGAGGGGAAGCTTCTGGTCTCCTTTACTTCTGGGCAGTGGAGTTCAGCATGGTGACTAGAATAGTCAGTGTGGGGCATTGTGGGACAGCTGCTGGAGGATTGTTAGAGTTGACATAAGTATAGCAGTATCTACACTACACTGCGTTGTCCTAAGTACATCGACCGTAGCTCTACGCCCTTCAGGGAGGTCTTCTTACTACGTTGTTGTAACGGGGCGCTTACATCGATAGGAGATAGATTTAAGTGTAGAGACATGCACAACTAGGTTGATGTTAGCTGCCTTTCCTTTCCCTGCCCAAACTTTGCAGTGTAGGCCAGGCCATAGAGTGCCTATAGAGTGGGGTGGGATGCAGTGATGTTTCTGGAAGGTAGGAAGTTCAGGTGCTGCCAGGGACTGTTAAATGAACTCTTGGCTCAAGCATGAGGACAGTTTCTAGTAATTAAACAAAGCAAGGCAAGGGTTAATGCTTGTTCAGCCTGTTTCTTTTCGGAGTAGGAAGAAAGGAAGCATAGGGCATTGCTACATAATGCATTTCAAATCCTGATTTCTCACTGCTTTTTGTAGTGGTTTACACGTTTGCAAAGTGAGTGAAAAATGCTACCCAATCAGAATGCAGTCTTTTGTGTTGATTTTGTACAGATGTAAATGACTACACAAGATGCCAGGCAGTGGAGAATCAGGCCCATGATATTTTGGGCGTTAGAGATGAACAGATCATTCAATCCCATTGTTTAAAGAAGACAGCTGTATGTGAAGAATTCACAAGGGGAACCGTAAACTACAGTTGAGCAAAGTCATGCTTTATCCATACAACAAGGTTATTTTTGCTTGATACTAGATCATTTCAGAGGATGATGTGGGGGATTGAAGGGGCATTATTGGGTTGATAGTTCTATTTGTCTCATGCAGTTGTGGAAGCCACAATGCATCATCTTGACACATTTTCATTGTGTTATTATTCCATAGGAATGACAGAAAGTGTATGTGGGGGGGGGAGGAGTTCTGTGATGCATCAAGATTTTCTAAACATCTGTGGAGACCGGCTGTAGTCATGGAATCTTGTTCTTATGAATTGAACAATTAGAAGATAGACTGCAGGATTTCCCTAGTTTATCTTGTGCAAAAGGATGTCACAGAAACCATTAATAATTGTGATATGATGTTTAGTTTGTCGCAAACATTTGCAGAGGGCACCCTGATATGTGCTTCTCTCTTTCGGGCCTACTGAATATTTAATTATTTATCTGAAGGGGAACAGCTCCAACTGGAGATGGAGAGCACAAGGCAAGAGAGATTCTATAGCTCAGTTGTTAGAGTACTCACTTGGGATGCAGAAGACCTAAGCTAATTTAAGTCCCTGCTCTGGATCAGGTTGGGACATGGGAGGCTAGTATAGACTCATCCTTCCTTCACTACTAATTTGGTCATCTAGTTAGTTTATGGGGACACTAGTTGGGAGAAGGCTCTAAGCTCCATTTTGAAAAAGGGGTTGAAAAGCTAGAAAGTTTGTGTTTTTTAAAAAGTATTTTTAAAATTTTATTTTATGGGTTTTTTTTCCTTCTTCATTTTTATTGGTGGTGGTGGTAGTGGTATTTGTTTTGTTTTAGAAATTCTGGTCTTGTCTACATTGGAAGACTCACTGGTGATTTAAGAACTAGTAGGATTATGACAAGTAACAAGGAAGTGAAACTAGAATAAATGAGAAGCAAAGTGTTTTTTTTATTTAGACTGCTTAAATCTTTGCTTTTTGTTAATGCAGTAATTTACATGACCAAGAAACATTTGGGAGAAAAGATGTCTTAAAGATTCAATATACCTGGCCCTTCGATTAAGGTCTAAGAAATTCACAGTCCATGTTGCTGAGACCTCCAATAAGTCTCCCAGCAAAGATCAGACTTGATGCTCCTGATAATGGAAGCTGAAGCTAGATGAATTCAGACTGGAAATAAGGTGCACATTTTTAACAGTGAGGGTAATTCACCATTTGAACAATTTACCAAGGATTGTGGTGGATTCTCCATCATTGGCAACTTTAAAATAAAGATTGGTTTTTTAAAAAATATGCTCAAGTTCAAAAGGAATTATTTTGGGGAAGTTCTATGCCCCATGTTATACAGGAGGTCAGCACAGATGATCACAATGGTCCGTTCTGCACTTGGAATCTATGAATTCATGTATTTCTAAGATAAAAACAAGCAGAAAAAGAAGGCTTGGAACCACTGCTTTATCTGGTAGGAATTTCAGGCATCTTTCTTGATGAGCTCTAGCTACTTAAAGGTGACCTCCAAAGGGGCTGGGGGTGGGGGCGCAAGAAAGAAATTGCATCATTTTTGCTTCTTTGGGGTAAAGAAGTTTTTTTTTAAAAGCTATTCAGCAAATATACCAGTTTACCAGAATCAGTGCTGCCCATCTCCCTCCCAGCTGTGCACAGTATAATGACTTTGAAGCTTACGCAGCAGTGCAAACTCCATGTTGGATTTTAGTGTACATGGTTTGATGGAAGGTGGGCAATGATAGTGCCCCTGGTTTCCGGCTGAGGGGCTTGCCACGAAGGTAGGGAGTGCACTGAAAGAGCTTTTAGTGAGAGCTGGCCGGAAGCCAGAATTTCTGCTCCCCAGGAAATTCTGAAATTTCAAAAATATAACTAAGATAAAAAATAGATAAAAATCATTCCAAATCGGAAAAGCCGAAAAATTCCCTGAGAACAATTTTTTTTTATTTGAAATCCTCAAAACTTTTCATGTTGATAATGTTTGAATTTTTCATTCTGGCTTTTAATTTATATAAAAATTTTATATTTTATATTACAGCCATGTTATTAAATATATTACATTTATAATTAATATTTAGTATTTCACAAACGCTAAAGAAATCAAAACAGAAAATTGCATGTTTCTTAAATGTTTCCATTCTGCATCAGAGCAAAAACTCAGAAATGAAAAATTTCCCACAGAATGGATTTTCAAACAATAGTTCTGAGAGAACAGAAATAGAATCTTCAAAAATGTCTGGACAGGAAGCAGGACACCTGGTGGGTGATTGTGCTCCCTGGGTTGCCTGGCTACCCAGCAGCCTGCCTGTTTGAATTGCCGGGGCTACATAGCTCCCGGGAATCCCCAGCAGTTTTCCAGGTTGCCCAGATCTCTGGCTAGCTGGCCCTCTGACTGCCTGGCTCTGTTCCATCAAAACATTTCAGCCAGCTCTACTTTCAACACTTTAAATGATATTTTATGTGGATTGTATTTGAAGATTTCTGGTGCCTGGGCCCATAGACCCAATAACAGTATGTAAAACTTTCACCAGGAGTCTGTTTCTGCGTAGTCATGTAGTAGTTTTGGCAAGAAAAATATTTTCCCCTTGCTATTTTTCGAGTGAGGTTTGCTTTGGGAGCCAGTGGAGACTGTTGGGCTGGTGGTAATCAGATAAATCACAGTATGAACATGCTGCATTTTGGGGTGAGGATACTGGTGCTGTCAACCTTGGAACTAACATGCTGGTCAAATCATGGAGTATCACATTAATATCACAAAGTCTTTAGTATGTTCTAATCCCTGGTAGGATTAAATGTACTATGACAGCTTGCTTGGGGGAGCAGGGAATGTTCAGTCGTTCTTTGGATGCTGTTTTTGATGGTGCACCGTTTTGGATGTCATAAAGTGAAAATTATACATTGACACAGTGCATGAAGTTCCTCATGAAGCTCAGTCATGCTAATTCAGCTGGTGGCAGTGATGGCAGTTTGCATCCACAGGATCTTTCAAGAAAGTTAGAGTTAAAAAAAAACAGTTAGAAACTCAGGAAATAAAGATCTAATCACGCACTTCTCAAATAAAATTTCTCCTTCTCCCAAGCTACCTTAACTCTGTCCCATATAGATGCCTGAAGAAAATCTGAAACTTTTCCATCATTGCACATAGTTTGTTTTTTATATCCGTAACCACAAACCCCAGTGTTTTAATCTCAATCACACAATGGCTGTGCTGCTTTATGGCCTTCAGCATGATAATATATTTCATACATTCCTGACTAGAGAAATAGCATTTTAAGACAGTCATCTTCCTACTCCTTATTGATGGTTTAGACCTGCTGGGTGCTGAGGACACTCATCTCCTCATATGAGATGCTGAGTACCTTACAGGGTTGAGTACTATAATTCCATGTGGTAGAGAATTATCCAAGTGGTAGATGTAGGTCTCCACTTACAAACTTAATGGACTAAATTCACTAGTTTGCTCTTGCTTCTTTGTGTGCCTCTGATGATGCAAAATAGGAACAAACCTGGCTTAACTGTGTTTATAGCTGTTCTGTGTTGCCAGAGCAGCACAAAGGAAGATGGTAGAGTGGCTTCTTTATGGGGCAGAGTTAAGGTACTCTAGGGCCTTGTTTGAAGAGTGCAACCTTAACTGCACTCCCTGGATTTCTTTCTAACTTGTTTTGTTTTACGTCTGTTGTTCTTGAAAGGTAACATGCACTCAAACCACTGGTATGTGACTGCATCTTGACTTCACCTAAATTAAATTTTCTTTATGGGAATAGACTAGAGCAGGGATGCTTCACAATCCTGACCAATAACACAGCTTTTTTTTTCTGAACCCATAGATGGCAGCTAAAGTAACTATTTTTTTTTTAAGTTGCTAAGTCAGCAACTTCAACATGGAGTCTCTGTGAAACAGAGAACCCCTTGATGCCATTTTTACAGTCACTTTCCAGAGTAGAATGGCACTATAAAAATCACAAAAGAAATATTTCAACTCCTCCACTGCTCAAATCAGTCTGTATGGAGACAGAAGAAGATGAAACCTACAAAACAGAAGACTGTTAATAATTATTAATGAAGCTTACTGAAATAACTTTCTTCACCGTGAGGTATCAAACTACCTGGGGTTGAGATTCATCGCAGCACAGAGTCCACCATGAGGCCCATGTACCATTTAAGTCAAACTTCAGACCTATTTTGGAGGATCTTAAGTGATGCAAGGGCCTTGTGCTGGCTTTCTTCATGGGATTTTTGCCATGGGAGAATGTCACTTTGTCTAAGGACTAAAGATGAAAGTTTACTGTTGTCTGTTCATGTTGGCTGTCCAGTGACTTTGTGTATGACCAAAGAAGTTTAGTTCCTTTGATTACAGAATCTGAGTGGAAGTCTGAGGTTCAGAGGTAAGAATAATAATGGTGGCTAAGACTGAATGCATATTTTAATTTACCCATTCAGTGCAAAATATTATGCCTACTTACATTTTTAATCTCTTTCTCTGCAGTATTCTCCTAAGAAAGGACCTTATTTCTTCCTGACACCTTTCAGGAAAATATGCATTCCTTTTGGGTGTTCAGTAAGAGTTTCCTTCAGATGAATCAGACCTCTCCCATTTGCACTGGCTAAGGAGAGTTGTTCATTTGTCATCAAGAAGAGACAGATTAAACTCATCCAGGCATATAAAATATAATACAGTGAACTAAGGATGAATAGTTCAGATTTGTTTAGACTCTACAAGGATTTAAAAGTAGGTTATACCCAAAGTACCTGTATCCAAATGAGAGATGTACCCAGAGTTGATTTAAATGAAATATATAATGTACAGGATTAGCTAGAGACCCACGGATAATACAAGGTCGTCATTTATCTAATGACACAAACCATGGAATCAGTATTTTGAAAGGTTTTTGAAAGCACCAGGCCCCTGAAAGCAGAATCAGTGACAACCATCTACAGTATTAACTATTAGGACATTCAATTTTTAGTACATATTTCATCTTTTTACATTTATCACTTTTAAAAAGCCTTTTAAAGTTATACTGAGGATAACTTTTTCATTCTTAATGTCTGAATTTACCCTCCAACTGAGATGGGCTAAACAGCAGTAGCACTTCTAGAGATTGTTCGTGTATTCAACAGCACTATTTTCCCATTCCCAGTGATGTCCGTGAAAAGACGCTTCTGATTTACCATCTTTTCTTTTCTTCTTTTCTTTTCTTCCCTGATGGAATGCTGAGCTTGAAGTCCTGTTTTCTTCTTTGATCACTGAAGACCAGCTGTCTCAATTTACCCCTTCATACAGAAACTCAGCATGAGGCCTTTGAACCACTTCAGTCCACCAAATTGATCTTAAGTGAGACTTAAGTGGTACATAAGCCTTGTGTGTCCCCTCTGCACAGGGATGTCACCCCCAGATAGTTAGGTACTTTATCAGGGAATGTGGCTTCAGAATCAACATCAGAATATGAACAGTGCTGCCTGCACAAGAGAGAGGTTCATAAAAGATGAGGTAGAGAAAATGCCCTAAAAGTTTCTATTTATTTTTTATTGACTAATCAGGAGGGGATAGACAGTGAAGGAGACATATGATTTGAAAATTATCTTGGCATCTATGCCTCTAGAGGAGAAGTATTAATCTATAATAGAACAAATAATTCTAATAGTTTCCAAAAAGTTACACTTTGAAGAATAAGTGGCAGGGATAGCGGGGGACAGAAGGGGAAGGAAGAAAATAGAATGCAGTGAAATAGGTATAATGGTAATTTGTTAATTTTGATTACTTGTACTAGCTAACTGACCCTATGATTGTTTCCATGCATTAATCACAATGTATTGTGTCTTATAATGCTAAGAAGACCAGAAATCCCTTTGATTGCTAATTTTCGTAGGTTTTGCTGCATAGCTATTTATCTCTGTGCTAACTAGTAGGAAATCTTGCTCTATAGAGGATTTTTGTCCCAATTTTTTCCCCCAAATGAATGGTCATAGTCCAGTTCCTTCATTCAAGGAAAGTAATATTGCTAATAGTCTTCGTCTCTCTGACTCGTGGTGTTACAGCTGACACTAAGAGTATTTAAAAGATGGTTGTGCAAGTATGACATTCAAATCGATGTCTTTACAATGTTACTGTGAATTACTCATAGTTCAGGGAATGAAAGAATAGTTTTCAGGCATATGCAGTAAAAAGGGGATATGTAAATTAATTTAAAAATACCCTAAATATTCAGTAAAGAATGATCAAGGTCCAATGAAAATCATGTCTCTTGAAAACTGTGAATCTGTTATATAAAACTTTAAATTGGGAACTATCAATTTTTCTTTCTCTCTCCTTTTTGTTTTGTCTTAAGTGAATAGTTTTAGCAAAGCTTTATTGAGAAGAAAGAGAAGATGACATGATTTAAAGTTATCCTAGACCCAGGCCATCCTGTCCTGTTGGATAAGCCATGAGAGTGAACTGGGGAGAAGGTCCCTTATAGAGCCTCCACTGCATTAGTCTGTAAGGGTTGGGTATGCTCTTTTCTCCCTGAACAAGGACGAAGCAGGGGTTTAGGCCAATAAAGCCTTCACTTTTTCCGAGATCCATGCAGAGGATCCCATGTTCAGGCTCTGTGCTGACTGCTGGTCCTCTTAGGGTTGCCATCTTTCTGTTTGCAGAAAACTGAACATCCTTGCTCTGACCCTTCTCAGAGGCCCCGCCCCTCACTCACTCTGTTCCCCCCTCCCTCCGTCACCTGTTCTTCCCCACCCTCACTCACTTGCTCATTTTCACTGGGCTGGGGCAGGGAATGGAGGTGTGAGAGGGGGTGAGGGCTCCGGCTGGAGCTGCGGGCTTTGGGTGGGGCTGGAGATGAGGGGTTTGAGGTTTAGGAGAGGGCTGCAGGCTGGGGCAGGGGTTTGGGGTGTGGGAGGAGGTAAGGGCTCTGGGCTGGGGCATGGGGTGCAGAGAGGGCTCCTGGCTGGGGCAGGGGGTTGGGGTGCAGGAGGGAGTGAGGGCTGCAGCTGGGGATGTGACTCTGGAGTGGGGCCAGAGATGCGGGGTTTGAGGTGTAGGAGGAGACTCTGGGCTGGGGCAAGGGGTTGGGGTGTGAGAGGGGTTGCGGGCTCCAGCTGGGGGTCAGGCTCTGGAGTGAGGCTGGAGATAAGAGGTTTGGCGTGCAGGAATGGGCTCCAGGCTGGGGTAGGGGGTTGGGTGTGGCATGGGACTCTAGGTTGAGGCAGGGTGTTGGGGTGTGGGAGGGGGGTGAGGGCTCTGGGCTGGGGGTGCAGGCTCGGGGGTAGGGCCAATAATGAGGTGTGCAGGGTGCAGGAGGGGGATCCGGGCTGGGGTTGGGGTGTGTGTGTGTGGGGGGGGAGGGCTCTGTCTGGGGATGTGGGCTCTCGAGTGGGGGTGGGGTTTGGGGTGCAGGAGGTGGCTTAGGGCTGGGGTATGGGGTTGGAGCATGGGAGGGGGTGCTGGCTCTGGGGAGCGCTTACCACAGGAGGCTCCCGGGAAGCAGCGACATCTCTCTTCAGCTCCTAGGTGCAGGCGTGACTATGTGGCTCTTCACGCTGCCCACGCCTGCAGGCACCGACCCCCCTCAGCTCCCATTGGCCACAGTTCCTGACCAATGGAAGCTGCTGAGCTGGCACTGGAGGCGGGAGGAAAGTGCAGAACCCCCGTGGCCATCCCTCCACCTAGGATCCAGAGGGAGATGTCAGCAGCTTCCTGGGAGTCACGTGGAACCAGTTAGGGAACCTGCCTGTGCCGCCAACTGGACTTTTAATGGCTCGGTCATTGGTGCTGACCAGAGCTGCCAGGGTCCCTTTTCGACCGGGCGTTCTGGTCAAAAACCGACACCTGGCAACCGTAGGTCCTCTGAGACTCTCTCCAGCTTTCTGTCAATGTTGCTCTGACAGAGACAGATAGACATGGCATCCCCTGCAGACAGCAGAAGGTCTTAGCAGTGGGGGACAGCATGTGTGGGGCGGCATGCGGGGTCACATGCTCTCCCCCCACATTGCTCAGTCACATGGTGTGGGTGGGCCCTCTGCCTGCAGGACAGCTGAGCTGGTGAGCTGCCCTGGACAGAGAGTGGCAGAGACAGGAGGGATAGCCAGGAGCTGCAGGCGGGGCCACTGTTTTCTAGGAGGGGATGGCTGCCGGGGGTGTGTGACTTGAGATATTCCAGGGTTGTGACCTCGCACCATCAGCAGGCACTGGGTATTAGCTTAATAATTAATTCAGAGATACATATGTCCCAGCTCCACCTTCATCCTTCTCTATACTCCATACTTTCCTTGCCGTCCTAAAGCCTGGATGCTATAGCATTTGAAATTGCTTTCCAAGTGACTTGTCCAAAGTCACACAGGATATTGGTGGCAGAACTGAGGATAGGATCCAGGGCTTCAAGACTGATCCTTAAGCTTCAAGAGCAACCTTCCTTTAGTGTCACTTTCAACATGAGTCATTTTGCAATTAGTCAATTCTACTAATTAAGACATCTCCACCTCACAAAATAACTAGAATTCATATGCACTTATGGCAATGCCTTAAAGTGGAAGGGGAAAAGGTACTGAAGTGACATTTGAAACCATAAATATCAGAAAGATATTTCCAACAAGTTGAGAAAGAGTCAGCGAGTGGGTCTTATTGTCATCAGATGATAGAAGACTCAGGGCTTGTCTAAAAGCACACTTAGTTTGCAGCAAGCTGTGGTACGAAATCTATGCTGCACTAGACTGCTGCTCACTAAGTGTCTGTATGGACCCTGATGTCATGCAGTAAAAATTGCTTAGTGAACTATCAGTCTTGTGCCAGTATTTAGCCTTAGAAGGAGTTTACCACCATTCTTCTGTGGTTTCTAAGTGGGGCAAATCAAAACTCATTGGGCAACTTTCAGTGAGCAGCAGCAGAGTCGACACAGCCACTTAGTGCACAGCAGGCTAGTGCATGGTGGATCTACACTCCATCTTGCCACACACTGAGTGTGTGTATAGACACGCCCTTAGAGAATCCTCCATTCTTTATGGAAATTATAGCATTAGTGGTGGAGCTGAGAGATAAATTATAGCAATAGTAGAAGTCGGGCACAAGTGGTTCTCAACTGAGGGTGTTTCATATGCTTTGATCTTTCTGCTAATAGGAATGCTTTCCGGCATTTAGGACCTTTTTCCTCTGTGTCACATAAGGAAGCCCCACTGCCTAAAATTAAACAGATCTCTTTTAATTGTGTTTCTTTTAAAAGAACACTTATAAAATTAAATGGCTACGGAGAAAATCTGAATAGCACTCCACAATAATGAAAGGATATTTCTATACAAAGTGCCTCTGAAGAGGCATGCTCTAGGCCAAACAGCTACCAACTCATAACTGGTGTTGCCAAGCAACACTACCTCACATACTTAAAATGAAAATGAAAATTAGCAGTCACTGAGGAACACGACACCATTAAAAGTTGTGGAGAAAGTATAGCCTAGTTAGTGCAAGAAAGAGCTGGGAAACCAAGAGAATTTGCTGAGTCAGTCATTCTCTGTGTGATTGAACACGTCACTGATATTCCTGTTCTGTAGCTTGCAGCTTCTTGTCCATCATTGTGGTGTCTGAGCATCTACTATACTAGATATGAGTGGTGGATTGCTCTGCCTGGATACAATCATATCAAACTACAAATTCCCATTTTGTTTTGTGAACGCCATCTTGATTGCAAACTCCTCTGTGGCTTCACTGATGCTTTTTTACTTCCATCTTGGACTGGGATTCTAAAGGTACCTGTGCATTGCAGCTGGGAGCATGCTTCCCAGTGTGAGTAGACAGAAAAGCACTAGCTTTGCTCAAGCTAGCATGCTAAAATTAACAGTGTAGCTGGGGGTAGCACAGGTATGGCTTGGGTTAGCTGCTCAAGCGCATAGTGAGGGGGTCTGGATGGGTTTGTACTCAGGCAGATAGCCTGAGTTGCTGGCCAGGCTACCCTGGCTACACTGCTATTTATAGTGTGCTAGCTCGAGCAGAGCTAGTTTGTGTCTGTCTATTCATGCTGGGAAGCATGTTCCCATCAGCAGTATAGATGTCCCCCAAGAGGTGCTACCAGGTGGCTAGGAATGCAGAGCAATCGAGAGTTGTTAATCTGCAGAGTCTCCTGGTCAAATGGAACACCCTAGGACAATGAGCTGGCTGAAGTCCTGAGGCACCAGCTCTCTCAGGTGGGCTTGTGACCAATCAGTGAATCACAGAATCACAGAAATGTAGGGTTCGAAGGGACCTTGAGAAGTCATCAAGTCCAGCCACTTGCACTATTGCAGGGCCAAGTAAACCACCGTCCCTGACAGGTGTTTGTCCAGCTTGTTTTTAAAAGCTTCTAATGGTGGAGACTCCATAATCTTCTTTGGAAGCCTGTGCCAGAGCTTAACTACCTTTATAGTTAGAAAGATTTTCCTAATATCTAACTGAAATTTCCCTTGCTGCAGGATAACTTCTTGTCCTACCTTCAGTGGAGATGAAGAACAAATGATCGCCTTCCTCTTTATAACAACCCTTAACATATTGGAAGACCGCTATCGGATCCACCCTCGGTCGTCTTTTCTCAAGACTAAGTTTTTTCGAGCATGGGAGGGGGTGCTGGCTCCGGGCAGCGCTTACCGCAGGAGGCTCCCGGGAAGCAGCGACATCTCTCTCCAGCTCCTAGGTGGAAGCATGACTATGTGGCTCTTCACACTGCTCATGCCTGCAGGTACCGCCCCCTCAGCTCCCATTGGCCACAGTTCCTGGCCAATGGAAGCTGCTGAGCTGGCATTGGAGGCGGGAGGAGAGCACAGAATCCCCATGGCCATCTCTCCAT
This sequence comes from Caretta caretta, assembly GCF_965140235.1. Taxonomy (NCBI): domain Eukaryota; kingdom Metazoa; phylum Chordata; order Testudines; family Cheloniidae; genus Caretta; species Caretta caretta. Next base: position 122,989,564 of record NC_134206.1, on the reverse strand, counting down.
CTAGGATCCAGAGGGAGATGTCGGCAGCTTCCCAGGAGTCACGTGGAGCCAGTCAGGGAACCTGCCTGTGCCGTCAACTGGAGTTTTAATGGCCCGGTCAGTGGTGCTGACCGGAGCTGCCAGGGTCCCTTTTCGACCGGGCGTTCCAGTCAAAAACCAACACCTGGCAACCCTAGGTCCTCTGAGGTGCTCTCCAGCTTTCTGTCAAAGTTGCTCTGATAGAGACACATAGACATGGCGTCCCCTGCAGACAGCAGAAGGTCTTAGCAGAGGGGGACAGCATGTGTGGGGTGGGATGCGGGGTCACATGCTCTCCCCCCACATTGCTCAGTCACATGGTGTAGGTGGGCCTCCTGCCTGTGGGATAGCTGAGCTGATGATCTGCACCGGGCAGTTTTTTTAACCTTTCCTTATAGGTCAAGTTTTCTAAAACTTTTATCGTTTTTTGTCTTTCCTCTGCTCTCTTTCCAATTTGTCCACATCTTTCCTAAATTGTGGTGCCCAGTACTCCAGCTGGGATCTCACAAGTGCTGAGTAGAGTGGGACAATTACCTCTTGTGTCTTACATACAATATGCCTGTTAACAACTCTAGGATCATATTAGCCTTTTTTATTTTTTGCAGCTGCATCACATTGATGACTCATGTTCAGTCTGTGGTCCACTATAATCCCTGGATCCCTTTCAGAAGTACTATTGCCTAACCAGTTATTCCCCTTATCACCTGATAGGGGGCTTGAAACCATTCAAGAATGTCACCTGACAGATTGTACTGGCACATTATAAAATAAAGGTTTCCTCACTGGCCATTTAAGAGGAGACCAAAACCAGGAGGAGAGTAGGGTCCTGGGAACCTGAAAAGACTGAAAAAAATGCAGAGGGGACTTGGAGTGGGCAGGCTACTGTGGAGGGGCTGTGGGAGGTTGCATGCATTTTTTAATTTTTCCATAGATCTATATAGCTCTTGTGCATTGTTAGTTAGTAAAATGTATTTGGTTTAGAAATTCCTTTGCAAAGTCTGTTTGTGTCCCATAGTCCTGAAAGAGAAAACAGTAACTCAGAGGTTTCCCAGCACTGGTGTAACTCTGGAAATGTACAATAACTACTGGGGAAGCTTGGGAGAGATGGCACTAGTTTTGGGGTGTAGGCAGTTGGACTGCAAAGTCCCCATCTCTCAGGAAGGTGTGCTGGGACCTGAGGGTATGCCTAAAGGCCCAGCGTCAGAGACAGGGCCTAAACTCTAATGAGTCCCTGCCAATCTAATAGCACATGGGATCCAGTGGTTGAATCCAAGTATAAGAAGCTGGTGAGTGGCCACCAGGATGAGCTCATGCAGGTTTAAAATGTTACGCTTATAAGAAGCACACTGAATCTTTTTCAAGGGGATAAGGCAATACACCGCATTTATCGAGGGTACAATTTAAGCATTAAAATCAGCATATGCTTCCATTTTCTCTCTCTCACCCTCCAAAAGGTTCTGCAGCTGGATCTTATAGTTACCATTCCTTAGTGTTGCTTGGTCAGTTCCAGTGCCCAGCTGAAACTGCACACGAGGGGTGGGGAGGAGCTGAAGCTGGGTCTCTGTTGGATGTGTCCAAAGCTCCCATGTTGATGCAGAATGAAACCAAAATCCATTGCAATACACCCTTCTTTTATAGTAATAAGTTCCCATACAAGTCTATGGACCTTGCAGTGTCACACTGGAGCTGTTAATCACGAGGTAGTCAAGGTTGCTCCCAATCAGCATTATTTTGGGTTGTTACTGGGAGTATCCACAGCTGTTTCTTATTTCGTCCCTCCGGCTCCACTCTTTATCTTGTCTTTGGGACATATGCCTTTGCTTTAGGGTAACTCTGAAATGTTCATAACTTTGAACAAAACGTTATGGTGGTTCTTTCACAAATTTACAACTGAACATTGACTGAATACAGCTTTGAAACTTGACTATGCAGAAGAAAATGCTGCTTTTAACCCTGTTAATTTAAATGAAACAAGCACAGAAACAGTTTCCTTACCTTTTCAAATCTTTTTTTTAAACTTCCCCTGTATTTTTTTAGTGGTTTACATTTAACACAGTACTGTGCTGTATTTGGTGTGTGTGTGTGTGTGTGTGTGTGTTTCTGTGCTGCTGCCCAATGGCATACTTCCGGTTCCGAAGGAGGTGTGTGGTTGACTGGTCGGTCCATAACCCTGAGGTTCTACTGTAAGTCATTAATGTATATGCACTTTGTTAAAATGAGTACAGAACTTAATGATGATGATGGGAAAAATTCTGCCCTCATTTACACTCATGTAAGGTATGGCCCAAATCACTATGTAGTTGTTTAAAAAAAAAAAAGAAAAGCAAAGAATTGGATCAGTTTACTTTAATAAACAGAATAACAAATATTTAAAAGATAACACTTTAAGCGTCACCTATCATTTTCATGTCCAAAGAAAAGTAATCTTGTATTGACCTATACCCCACACTCAAAGAGGCATACAAAGTGAGCTGATAAATGCTTATAACCAAAAAGAGTGTCATTTCTTATGCTGACAGTCCATATCATCTTTTGATCCTTGACCCACAGTATTGCGTGCACTCTTGATAAAGGTGAAAATTATTACTGACCTCATTAATCTAAAATCATTCCCAGTGCTGGAGTCTAAATATGCTGCATTTCTTTACAGGACCTTACTAATGAGGTGTAAACTACTGAAAGTGTCATGCATTTACTTAACAGATGTCAAGTATATTGATAACTGTGTATGATACTCCCATGCTCCACCTTTACATTGCCTGAGTTGGAGCATTATACTTTACTTCACACATGTCCTGCCTCAAAATAATTATCATGTCATTGTAAACTGGGGAAGGGGAGGGTGTCACTTAGCTGAGTAACATCCAGCAATGCTCAGTAGCATTCTTCCGTAGCAACAAATCTTTATGAGCATAGATCAAAACAAGTCACTATAAATACAACAATGACAAAAAGATTCCTCAGCCGGGGGATACCCAGACCTGAGCACATGGGTGTGGAACCCTACCTTTCTATAGATAGTCTTCCCCTTTGCCTGGCCAACAGACATTTTTAGAACCCTTTCCTTAAGCAAAGGGAAGGGAATCCAGAGCTACTGCCTCTCAACCTTGTCATAGTCATTTAAAACATTTCAAAATATGTTAGATCAGGGGTTCTTGTGAACCACACGGACTGTGAACAGGAGTCTAAGGATCATAGTTACTCTGTCTCCCCGTTACAAGGAGAGGCCTGACATGCAAAAGTTAATGGGAGAGGAGTCTTGGTATGGAAAATGTTGAGAATGATTGTAAATAATAATATTGTAATGATTAATTCTACGAAATAATAAAAGAAAAATCTCTTTAGAGGACTTCTGGGTAACCAGAGAAGATTTTTAACCATTACTCTTGACTGATTTCTAATGCAAAAATCTGTTCCCGAGGCGGAACCGTTCTTAGGTTTTTGCATTAGGAATCCTATTTTCAGCCAATAAAATAGGGTGAAAATCAGTAGCACCACCTTTGTAATAATGTCTTTTGAATTTGGCTCCCAGAAAGTCAAAGTGAATCTTTAAGAATGGGAGTCTTCAGACTTGTCTGCACAGCAAGTTACTGTGCAGCAAGCCAGGGTGGGAGTCTACAGCGCACAAGGTTGCCACTTCCAAGCAGTACTACACAAAGCCACACACTGGGACTTTCTCTGTGCTGCAGCAGTGTTCACATGGCAAATTACTGTGCGGCAAACTGGTGCAATAACAACAGAAAACAAGTGATTAGTCAAATTAAAAATACCTCCATGAATAGTAAGAAATTTGAACCCAACTAGTTGCGTGGCTGGCAATCTGGCCAATACTGACATGTGAGCAGCAGAACAATATATATACTTAATACTACAATTTTACCCCAGGGCTTTACTTTTGCTTTTTTTCCTATTTCCTTCCCCTGCCATTTTTTGCAGGTCAGTGGAAGAGTGAGTGGGGTTTGCTTTTACCTTACCTTTATTTGCTGATTTACCTTTGCATTTACATTAGGCATAGCTTTGTTTAAAGAGATGCTGAACTTTATAAATTAGGGTTTGTGGGCTCAATTTTTTAAATTTATGAAGCCAAATTTAGCTTAAAAGCAGTTTGTTTCCCTTTTCTACAGAGACAGACAGAATTGCCAGGGAAGTCACTTCTCTTTTTTCATAGAAAGGCTCTTCCCTTTTGTCTACAGAAACATGCTGGCTGCTGCCCCAAGAGTTTTAAGAAACATTTCACTGTTCTCAGCCAGCTCACAGGAATTACAAATTAAAGGCACAGCAACAATTAATATCTTTAATTTTAAACTTCCTTGATAAATGACTTACATAATACTTTTGCAATTATTTAACTTTTAATTATTAAAGATAAACAGATTTATAGTGGAATATTTTAGAAGCCATGTAATTTATGTTTTATACAAACCTTTCTGCCTCCATTACAGCTGGCAGCCCTCTCCCATGGATTACAAAATTTATGGCTCCAAAGCCCCTAAGACTTTATCTTTTGATAAATAGAGCTTCCTTCTTTTATATAATTAATAATTAGCATTGTGCTTAATGGTTAATATTCATAGAATCATAGAATATCAGGGTTGGAAGGGACCTCAGGAGGTCATCTAGTCCAACCCCCTGCTCAAAGCAGGACCAATCCTCAATTTTTGCCCCAGATCCCTAAATGGCCCCCTCAAGGATTGAACTCACAACCCTGGGTTTAGCAGGCAAATGCTTAAACCACTGAGCTATCCCTCCCCCCAAAGTATATTTAATATACTTAATTAATAATCGTTATTATTGAGATATATAATAAATAATATATATGATTACTATCCAACTCAAAGAATCCTACCTTATTACCACCCCAACTCAAATTTCATATAGCCTTTGAATTGTGTGCAGAGCCTTTAAGAGCTTTAAATTTTGTTACTCATAATAGTTAGTAGGAGGTGTCCCTCCTTAATTCATACAACATATGAATACACCAATCTCTTTATATCCAGGTCTTTGGTCATTCATGATGGGAATTCTATAAGAAACGTATCGGAGAGTCTGAAATGATTGGTTTCAGAGTAGCAGCCATGTTAGTCTGTATCTGCAAAAAGAAAAGGAATACTTGTGGCACCTTAGAGACTAACAAATTTATTAGAGCATAAGCTTTCGTGAGCTACAGTTCATTTCATCGGATGCATACAGTGGAAAATATAGTGGGGGCACTGGTCAGAAAGGGGAAAGTGTTCAAAATGATTGTTACCTTTCGCATGTGAGTATCCCTACTGACTGTTACTTCTCACCTCTTCACCTTTGTGAGGCTAATAAATAAATAAATAAAGATAAAAAGTAAGTGTCAGTCTTTCCACCAGGCAAGATAAGAGAAGTAACCACAGTGCAAAGAGACTGCCTCGTAAAGAACACAGTCAGGAAAAGAGAGAAATAGCTTCTATGTTTGGAAAGCCTAAAAAACTCACCCCTTTTGACTTTTGAAACCACAGGGTCTCTGTGATGGGCTACACCAATCCTGTCCGTGATGACACTTGCAGCCTGGAATTCATCGAGGGTGCACAGTGCAGCCATCAGAAATAACAGATTCTTTTTCAGATGGCTACTTGGGGTGAATTAAGAAGATGAAATGGGTGAAGCTTTATGAGCTTTAGTTAATGCAAAGAAATATAGGAAAAATCAATATACATAAGTATAAGGCTAAGTACAGTAAAGTGGTTTCTTGCATTATTCATAATTACAGTCTTACGTTGTACATACTCACAACCTTATGGAGACCATTAGAAACAAAGATGGAAGGAAAAGTAAGTGGAGATGACCCCAAGAGGGAGATACTGTGCCAGGCTTCCTACCTGGTTGTCCCATGTTGTCAACAGACTGGATAATTATATATTTTATATACCATTTTCCATTCTACTTACACATGTCCAGCACATATCTGATAAAGATTTGGTCCTTGCCCGTGTGTGGTAGTCCAGCTAACCATGTACTATATTCTGGCTAACCACAGTTAAACTTCTGACTATTAATGCCTCACTTATGTCAGTTGATATCCTAATAGTTTTGATATGTCAATTCAATTAGTTCCATGGTTACCTTGTTTCAAAAATACCCTAAGATGCTATTATATGTTTGTTTGTGGTTTACCTATGTCACAGGCACCAACTTCCTGTCTACCCAGAGGGTGCTCGACCCCACTCTCCACCCCAGGCCCGGCCCCCACTCCACCCCTTCCTCCAACCCCCGCCCCCACCTCTTCCTGCTCCCACTTTGCCCCAGGCCCTGCTCCACTCCATCCCTTCCCCCAAGTCTCCACCCCACCCTGCCTCTTCCTGCCCTGCTCCTCCCCTGCCCCCTTTCCACCTTTTCCCCCCAGGCCCCACTCCACCCTGCCTCCTTCCACCCCTCTCCCCCAAATGTGCACCATCCCTGCTCCTTCCCCTGCCTCCCAGTGCCTCCTGTAGGCTGTGGAAGAGCTGGTCGCAGAGGGCTGGAGGCCCTGGAAGGGAGAAGAAGTTGATAACAGGATGGCCAGCAGGCAAGAGGCACTGGGGGGAGGGGGAAGGGAGGAAAGCTTGGGAGCTAAGCACCTGCAAATTTTTTCCATGGATGCTCCAGCCCTTTTACTTGCTGCTACAGCTTCAATAACATCCATTATTATTCCTGAAGGCATACTTAGTAAACCGATTATATTTTACCCCAAACTATGTATCCTCTGAGATCAGGTCAGAGGCCAATGGTCAACTGTGCTGCAGCAGTATCCATATAGTGAGTTACTGGTGCACTATAGATTCACATCCTGCCTTGCTGTGCAGTAATTTGCTGTGTAGACAAGCCCTTAGTAAATTTAAGAGTCCAAAGTCTAAATTGGCATAACATACACATTACAGGAAAGGGGGATAGAAGAAAGCATAAGATATACCCACATAGACTCACTTAAGACTTCTTTAGACTCACCTCTGAATCTGGTCTGTGGGATGCACAACTTCAATACATTAGTGCTATGGATCATAATGGGACCCTCAGTCTTAATTAATGCTTTTCTTTCAAATGTCCTGGAGATGATAGACCCTGTTGGTGTTTTATTTATCTGCAGTCTCTCTCTGGACTTGTTTTCATGGCTGAACCCAGCATTCAGGTGCTCATATGCATTACAAATGCTGACATTTGCAAATGTCAGTTTAATAACAAATTCTGGAAACCCTTTGTATTGTCATCTGCTTGATGAAGCATCTGAAGAATGAAAAACAACAGGCTCTTGCTAGTGAATGAAGTTGTAATTTATGAACACAGGTACAGTACGTTATTGATTGTCAACAAACACATTGTCTTCACAGTGAGTACCTAGATATTCTCCATAATTTGTGGTGATTAATCTCACAGAAGAACACACAATAAAGTTCATTTGTCTTCTATTGTTGCTTCCAAGTTCTCTAAGCTGTTCTGACTGTAGTCCCTAACTTTTCATCTTACACTCTGGGTTTTTTTTTCTGGTTTGCAGTTGTTTTTATTTAGGCTGTGTCTACTTTACAAAATACTTTGGTATAAATTATGTAGCTCAGGGCTGTGGAGCAATGTAAATTACACCGACATACCCACCAGTGCGGACAGTGCTGTGTTGGCAGGAGAAGCTCTTGCAGAGGCAGGAGTTATTAAGCCGGCGGGGGAATTCTCTCCTGTCAGCTAGTGCATTTTCACCAGACGTGCTATAGTGGTGCAGCTGTCCCACTGTAGCTGCTGTAGTGTAGACATTAGCCTTGGAAAAAACCTCGCAGCATTTTTAAAGGCTTTTTCTTCCCATTTGGTGTTATATATGTAACCCTGTAGCAAAATTAGGCTCCCTGGCGAGCCAGCAGTTCCCTAGCTAGAGCTGCAGAGCTAAGCAGTATAGCAGATTTTGCAATCTGTTAGTCAAGGCTCTGCATGCTGAGAGCAGAGAGATCCCATCTACTGTGCTGTAAAGGTGTCTTGTTTGTGAAATGCTAAGAAGTGGGAAGCCAAACAAAGGTGCTGAAGGAGCTGATCAAAATAAAGAATGAGTGGTAATATATTTAGAAAATTATATTTCAAGTGACAGATAAATATACAGAGGGGAAGTCACTGACTATTTAAAGTCAGGGAATAGATATTTTAGGAGGAGGAAGGAATTTCCCAGGCTTCCCTCCTATGAATAAATCACAGCATCACAATCAGCATGACTTGCTGGAATAAGCTTGGGAGGGGAAACAGAGCTTGTGTTGAGGAAGTTACCAGCTACTAAAGATAAGAGTCAATGTGAGTGAAAGAGGTATAGAGCGGAAGTGATGAGGAAAAATGCGGGAACCTGGCTTTTGGAAAAAAGGAAGATGAAAGAAAGAAAGAAAGATGAGACAAGAAATGTAGGAAATAAAGAAAAGAAATTAAGGGAAGTGGAAAGCATAACCAAAACTCAATTGATAATAATGCCTAGTATTATTGAAGTTCATGCTATTTAAAAACATGTAATTAGGCCTCATAGACCCCTCTGAAGTACATAGGGTTGCCAGGCTTCTGGTCAAAAAGGGACTCTGGTGGCTCTGGTCAGTGGCACAGTGGGGGCCTGGGGCTAAGGCAGGCTCCCTGCCTGCCCTAGCTCCACGCAGCTCCCAGAAGCGGCCGCCAGGTCCTTGCAGCCCCTAGTTGCATGGGTGGCCAGGGAGGCTTCACGTACTGCCCCCACCCCTAGTGCCGGCTCCGCAGCTCCAATTGGCCGGGAACCGCAACCAGTGGGAGCTGTGGGGGTGGCACCTGCGGGCACAAGGGCAGCACACGGAGCCTCCCTTGCCGCCAATGTGACTAGGGGCTGCAGGGACCTGGCAGCCACTTCCTGGGAACTGCAGCAAGTGCCACTGAGAACCCAGCACTCCTGCACCCTAACTCCCTGCCCCAGCCTGGACTCCCCTCCCACACCCAAACTCCCTCCTGGAGCCCTCATCCCCCGCAACAACCTAGCCCCCTGCCCCAGCCCCCTCCTGCACCTCAAACCCCTCATTCCCACCCCACAGCCCTCTCCCACACCCTGCACCCCTTATCCCCAGAGCCTGCACCCCCAGCTGGAACCCTCACCCCCTTCTGCACCCCAACCCCCTTCCCCAGCCCGGTGAAAGTGAGTGAGGGTGGAGGACAGCAAGTGTCGGAAGGAGGGAGGAAAGAACAAGCGGGGGTGGGGCCTTGGGGAAGGGTGGGGTGGGGCGGGGCAGGGCAGGGGTGTTTTGGTTTTGTGCGATTAGAAAGTTGGCAATCCTAAAAGTACAATAGGTAAGTAGTAGTATCGCTACTTCACCCACAGAGAAATAGAGGCAGAAATGATGCAGCAAAGCTCACAAAGAGCATCAACCGCAGAGCCCAGATTAGAATTTAGAAGTTTGGGGGTCCCAACTGACAGATCACACTTTCTTCTGTCCAAGGGGAGGAAGAGAATAGAGAATGATTTAAAGAGACAAGCGGAGAAAATGATGAGAGATGTGGAGACAGAACTTGAAGAAACCTGTACCAGAATTAGGAATTGGAGAGGGAACAAAAGTAAAATAAGAGAGAAACACCTTGGATGGTTTAGTGAAAGAAGGGTGAACATGGAGAAGGCTGAAATAGTCTGTTAATGGGAACTCATGAGTAACTGGTGGTGGTTCTATTCTGAGGTGTTTGCAAAAGCCCTGTCCCTGACATGTGCCAATTACAGAAGCTCTGCCCTTGAGGGCCTTCTTTCATAAGCTTCAAGGACTGAGAAGCAGAACATTTCAAACAGGATTAAATAACATTTTGAGTCAGTATACAATTTTAGAGCTTATTGCAAAAATCCCTTGACCAAAGGATTTATTCTTTCTATCCATGTGTTTTGTCTTTGGCTTTTTTGTCCAGGTGATACTCATATCCTCTGTCCAGACACTTTCACTTGAAACCTAGTCACTGAGTGATACTGGAAATAATTTTATATGGTCAAATTAAGCAAACTCTGAAATAGTGAAAGAAAGTGTTTGGGGGAGCTGATTCTGATTCCGTTACTCATGTTGCTTAGCACCATATTCCAGGAACCATTCCATTAACTTCAGTAGGACTATTTGTGGAGTAAGGTACAGATGCCAAGTTTGCTATTGGCAGAGATGGTAGCATCCCTGTTATTAAGGTTGCCTGGCATGTGCCATTATAAGACCCTATTTTCAGTTGTTTATAACTTTGCAGACTAACTGTTGGGGCTGAAATTTTCCATGCTGGGTGTTTGACTTAGTTTGACTTTTTTTGGGAAAAATTTCAACCAAAGGTGTTCCTGAGAAATAGGCTAATGAAAAAGGCATTTTTTTTTTGGTCCATGTTAAAAAATTCTGGTGACCCTTTCCTTTGAAATCCATTGGAGCAGAGATTCAAAAATTGGCAGGGGGAGGGGCGGCATTTGTGTCCGAGATGTACCTTGTGCCATCTCCAGGAAAATCCACCCAAATTTGCCCAAGTTATAACGTTTTATAAAATGTCACAGTTCACACACGCTCAGTAGAGACTTCGATTTTTAGCAGCTACATACCATGAAAATTCCACCCACGCTAAGCATGCTCCAGCTCTCAGTTGATCAGGACGCTCCCTGAAATTGCAGCTCTGCAGACAATCTTAATTCTGATATTTCCTAACTTTTGAGTGCCTGACTTTGCAATGTAAATGTTCTTTCAATATAGTTGTTGTATGCAATTGAATTTAATTTAAACTGGGTGCCTGCTTAAGGGTATGCTAAGGATATGATGAAGCAGGAAGAGTAGCCAGGCAAGAGGAGGATGTAGATATGCTTTCAGTGCTTTGTGTGTAGTGTTCTGATTTGTGTATGCAGAGCAATGATGAATAGTCTCAGGCTCACTTGTGTATGGGCCAGATTTATTCATGGCATAAGAGGTTGCACACCATTGACATCAGAGGAGTTGCAGTTGCTTATGCTAGAGCTGAATTTGGCTCTATATCTTCAGGTACCCGAGTGTCTATCAGTCACTATTTTTTTAATAGTGTATCACTCACTTGGAACATGGTAGTACAAATGTTTTGTGAATGATTAGTACCAAATAGATACTGAAAGCTGATGGGAAAATCTCTCAACCAGAATTCCTAGAAACCTTGCAGCACTGCGTACATTGACAGTGGAGGATATAGAACATACCTTGGTTTTGATGAAGCCTACTTAGTATTCTTTGGACTTAGCAAATTACAGTCTGCGCTACACATGGATTATTTTTTTCACCAAATGAACTGTAATTATGAAGTGTTTTTTGCTGATCATTGTTCATACTTCATTTATTCACAAAGAATCGAAAATAATGTTATGTTTATGTGCAACTAGAAATTTTATGGTCATCTGCTGGGAAAAAAGCACTGTGCTAAATGGAGATGAGCCCAAGCTGTGAACCCAAAGCTTGGGTTCTGGGCCCCAAGTTTCCCCAAATTTGGATCTGTTTGGATTTGGAGGTCTGGTTCCAGGTCATTTCCAGAGCTGAATGTTAAATCATTTTATTGAAATGTAAAGTCCGTTTTAAAATTGTTATGCACCACCAATGAAAATCAGCTGCAAGGTGAGTTCCAATTGCAATTAGAGAGAACTTATGGAATAGTTTAAAGGGACTTGTGACTTTACCAGTGGGACACTTGTGGGAACCATGAAATTCACGCAATTTCCCATAAGTTTCTGCTACTTCATGACGACTCCCAGTGGCTACTTTTAGATAGAGATATGTGGTCATATTTTCTGCAGGAGCAACTCCATTGAAGTAATTGCAGTTATGCCAACAGAGACTTTTGCCCATAAAATTTTGCCATGTCAGATCAGACAACTTGCCCATCAGGTCTAGTGTGCAGTATGTGGGAGTGCCCACTACCTGATGCTTCAAAGGAACATGATTCTTCCCCTAAATTCCAATTGTTTAATGCTGTAGCTGGTAGAACACTTCTTTTGAACTGGGCTCCTGATCACTTTCAATCTTGACTCATGATCTAGTATGAAATATAACTTGAATATTTATAGATATTAATTCAGACTGACAACCCCTTTTTAAAAATACAGCCACTGGTTGACTCAAGGGTCTCCCCTTGCAGTGAGTTCCACAGGTTAACAATGCATTTGGTGAGATAACATATATCTTTGTGTTCTAGAGTTAGCAGTCATTAATCTCAAGTGACACCTTGATCTTCTGTAATGGGATAAAGTGAAAAAGTAGAATCAGTTCAGTTTACACTGTCACAGAGGCTTTCAGCTGGGGCAGGGCCACACACTCCATTGGCAGCGTGTGCATCAAACTTTCTAGGAGTATATGCCATACCTGGTCCATGGGGTCATGACACAGAGGTGGCTGGGCCAAATTTGAGTAAGTGGCATTGCAACTTGGTGCTTGGACCCCTCCAACTTCTTCAGTCCTTCTGGGACTGGTCCTGGTTCGACCATCTAAACAGGTAAGGGGTGTCTTTATAGTAGTGTTTGATATCTGGCTATTGTGTGTTTTTTTGGTGGGGAGGGGCTGCCCAAGTAAACACTAATATGGGTCACAATTCTAAAAAGGTGGAGAACTGCTGCACTATACGATTCAAAGTTTAGTATCTGATCTACTTCAAATGCTTATAAAAAAGGACAGTTTAGCTGAAGAGAAGTAAGAATTTCAGTGTTAACTTTTCAAAATGTTAATGGAAATTAGGTGCCCAACTGCTATTCAAAGTCCCACTACCACATGCATTTCATGACAGCTCTATATTCATAGGATGAGATGCTCAGCTAGTTTAAGTCAGTTAACAGAATTACCCCAATCTTCTGCAGCTGAGGGTCTGGTTCACAATGTCTGTTGAAAATAGAAGTTTCACACCTGTGACATACCCAGGAGGCCATCCAGACTAATGAGTAGCTGTGTCACCCCTGCCCTCTAATCTTGGGTGTCTTTTACACTGCTGTGCTGCCCACAAAGCCTCCAGCATGTAAATCACTCCCCGCTCTGTCTGTGTGTGAGCTGCAGCCAGCCAGCCAGCCACACCTTGACTCTTACCAGCCATAAATATTTCCACAGAGAGAAACCCAATACACTCCCAATCCTCATATTTCCCCCCAGAAATGTATGTCTTGTGCTGCCCAGCTCTCTTCTGACAGCACAAATATATAGTCTGTTATTCCTTTAAGGGAACAATATGCACACAACTTGTTACCCAGACACTTCAACTTGAACACACTGGATTCGATAAAACAATACAACAATTTTATTCACTACAGAGAGGTAGGTTTTAAGTGGGTACAAGTAATGAGGCATACAAGTTAGAAAGGGTTACAAGAAAAATAAAGATAAAATGCTTCCTAGTATCTACTTAAGAAACTATCTTTGTTACAAAGCAAACTTTCTCATCACTTGTTCCAGCAGATTACTGACCAAACGTTCAGGTCAGGACCTCTGCTCCAGAGTCCAACCGCTGCTTCCTTTGTCTCTTCAGGTGCAGTGAATCTGAGGGGCAGGGAGAGAGAGAAGGGAGTCGTTGCAGTGTTTGTCCCTCCTTTTTAGAGTTTCAGTCCCCCACTTGCAAAACATTTCTAGATGAGAACCAGGACCAAAAAGTCTATGTGGAAGGATATACCCTGCTGGGTTTTTTTTCATGTTTGAATGTCCTTTGTCTTCCCTTTCTGCTTGATGACTCTATTTATTGCTTAAATGCAAATTAAGCAGAGCACACATTCCTTTCTCTAGGCCAGATCTGTTTGCCAACTTCTGTTTGACAGGGGTGTGGGGTTTGGAACATGTGTTAATAACACCATACAGGGGACTCTAAGAAGTTCACATACAATGTTGCCACACATATTCAGGACAATACTGACCAGCAAATTATGAGTTTTCAAATGATACCTTACAAGACATACCTCACACAAACATTATTGCAATAGTGTGTAGGTTATGAACATGGGTATATTCTGTTACCTACTCCCCTCAAAAAACCCCATTCATTGGAATTATAAAGCAGCCAAACAAGAAAAAAAAAACAACAAGCAAAATATGTGCAATTTTGATGTTTCCAACATGCCCATCTAATCTCACTGAGAATCTAATCTCACTTGCATTGTTCACCATGTCTTGATTCTCTGGCAAATGTGGAAAAGTGCTGGGCCAAAATCTGACTTGGTGTAAGCAGGTGCAACTCAGTCAACAGTCTGTGGTCCCAAGCTTATAACTCCCTGTCTACTAGTGTAAGTTACACTATATTACCGCTTGTGCCTGTTGTCTACCCAGTTACATCCCATATGTAACTTACACTGATGTTGAAGTCACAGTTGAATTGGCTCTGTATGCGCAGCTCAACTTATTTTTGTAAAGTGTTTTGCTTTCAGATAAATAATCCCTCCACTGCATGTGTGTGGGTGAACCAGTTGTGGCTGGTTATGATAGTTAGTGGTATATTCCCTGTGGATATTGTATATCCTACACTGTTCTGCATTGGAATCAATTAGAAGATGTCCATTATGCTTGATATAAAAAGAAAAATTCAGTCAGTTGATTGGATTTTTGCCAGCACATGACAAATTTTGGTTAATAGATAGTGATACATTACATGACATTGTGATAGCAGATTTCAGGGCCTTGCAGCTGTGTTTTCCATTTGAGAAGAAATCAGTGACATGGAGTTTGGATGTTTTCTTGGTTCAGCTTGTTTATTTGACACTATATACTCCAGTTGTGAAACAGAGATGAAGAACAGCATGCAGGCAATCCTCTCGTTCAGCTATCTCAGCCAGCATATCAGTGCCTAGTTCCCGGGGATCAATTTTGCCCCCCAAAATGACTCTAGTGAGATAAATTAAGGCAGAGAGAAAACTTCTTTGCTTCATGCCACTGCTCCCTATTACTCAGGGACTGTATAGTGTATAGTGGGTACATAGAAGTTTACAGGGATCCCCTGGGTCAGATATATGCATAATAGTTCACCGAAGGGTGGCATGTGAGATCTCTACCAACAGCCAGTAGCCTATTGGTTGTCATAATCATTGTGGAATATATGTGTGGAAAATAATATTTAAGGAGTTATGTATCTATACTGAAATATTATGTTCTTAAGGGCTTGGAGTTAAGGCAAGTCACCAGGAGGTGACATAACTCCGTTATGTTCCTGTTAGGCAAGAGGTAACAGACACCTGTCTCCCTGTCTAGTCATTTGGGTATTATGTATTGGAGGCCTATTTGCATAATAAGCAAATTGTGAAATGAAAGACTGCAAAATCTACAAGAAACAAAATCTACAGGATGAAACAAACAGCAGGGGGTGTCTTGTTTATGAATAGAGACAAATAATGGGACTGGTATATAGGGTTGCCAACCCTTCAGGATTGCCTGGAGTCTCCAGGAATTAAATATTAATCTTTAATTAAAGATTATGTCATGTGATGAAACCTCTAGGAATATGTCAAACCAAAATTGGCAACCCTACTTGTATATCTTGGGGGGGTAAAGAAAACACTGAATCCTTTGCCTGGGTGGCAATCTGATTGTGTACTTGTCTCATGAGAGGAGGGTCACAGCCAACTTGGCTGCAAAATGCTCCAAGGATTTTGGGTGAGCAATATTCTACAAGACATGAGAGTATCTTGTTAGTTAAGGCGAGGCTCTAGAATGAATGTTCTGATTTTGTTTTAAATGTAACCATTTGTTTCTAATACTTCTACTTGCCACTACTTTAATCTCAGTGGCTTGTTAAAATAAACGTATATTTGATTTCATTATAAACATATATAAGTGCTGCTTGTGAAGCAGCGTAGTGATCTGAGGTGGAACTGGTAAGCTGAGATGTACTATTAAGCCGGGAATCTGTGAATAGTGAAAATGCCCAGTGGACCAGTGGACACTCCAGGGAGATGCTTGGAGGACTTCAGAGCTGGGGCATGGCCTATCACAGGTTTGGGGCTGCGATGTCTGTAGGGGAGTGCTTGTGTTGCCCATGGTGGGGTGGGGTTCAGGAGCTGACCCATGGCAGGCAGAGGCAAGGCTTCCTCACATTAAGGGCAGGTTGTAGCGAGGTGCCTCACAATCCTGAGTACCCCCAGGAAGTGTCACACTGCCCTTAAAAGAAACATCACAAAACTAACCAACAATGCAGATATTTTTTTCAAAGACTGAACAGTGCTTGCATACTAACAGAAAGACCATGTAAAATTGCCACCTGGTGACTCCCCCATAACAATTTTTAGCATCAGCACTAAACTTCCACTTAAAATCAATTCCAATTACCTCTCTCAGATTAGTTTTCCTGCTGTATTTTTTTAAAATATGATCTAACTAAGTTGCGATAGTGTCTAATCACTGTAGTATGTAGGCACCTGATGCAATAATTACAAAGAATTACTTCTGGGTTGTGCACAAAGAGACCAATAACTCCACTCGTGGAACGAGTGGAAGAGAATCTTACGTAATGCAGAAGCTATTGATTTTTTTGGGGCGGGGGGGGGGATGAGTAGCCTGTGTGATTATTGGGTTGGACTTTTCGAAGATGTGCAACATGCATTGTGAGATGTGGACACAACAACCTTGCCTCTCATGGTAGGAACACCAGAGGGACTTCTATTGAAGATACTCTCCCCGCATCTCCTGAGAGGATGACCCATAGCCAACCTACTATTTTTTAGCTTCCTCTGGGCTCCCTCCCTTCTCCATAGGAGCGCTCAGTCTTCCTGCCTTCCTATTCTTGCTCAATCCATCTGCTCCCCTACATCTCAGCTCACTCCCAGCTTCCCATTTATCCTCTCTTCTCTGTCCCACCGCTGCTGGAGGTGAATGAAATAATGCAGAGATGATTCAATCATGATTTTAGGGTATCAGGCTTAGGTGAGGCCTTAACTAGTGATCTCCTGATATTTCTAGCTTTGTGTTGGAAGTCTAAGTTGTATTGCGACCTCAGCCATTCAAAAATCATGAGCCAGGCCCCAAGCCAGAATCTTTAGCCAGGTTCTTTGAATATTGTTTGTCTGAGCAATTGTTTGAACAAGAAGTAGAACTGAGTGGACTTGTAGTATCTAAAGCTTTACACTGTTTTATTTTTCAATGCAGAGGTTTTTTTGTACGTAATTCTATATTTGTAAGTTCAACTTTCATGATAAAGAGATTGCACTACAGTACTTGTATTAAGTGAATTGAAAAATGCTATTTCTTTGGTTTTTTACAGTGCAAATATTTGTCATAAAAATAAATATAAAGTGAGTACTGTACACTTTGAATTCTGTGTTTTAATTGAAATCAATATATTTGAAAATGTAGTAAACATCCCAAACTATTTAAATACATGGTCTTCTATTATTTAACAGCTCGATTAATTGCGTGATTCATCACAATTCATCACTTTTTTTATTCAGATGATTAATCATATTTCATTTTTTAATCACTTGACAGTCCTAGGTTGTTTTTTTAATTATGAAATTGAGATTTAATAATAATTAATAAGTTTTACTTCCTTTTTATTTGCCTTCTGGGTTCGATTTTTTTTTCTCTAGCTATGATGGCAAGAAACATTTTTTTTAAAAAAAGATGAGACCCCATGTAATCACAGAACTCTAGGAACTGGAACTTTAAGAAAAAAAATACAGTGAGATTTGCCATGCAATTGTGAGTGCTGGCAAAGTTGTATAAACACTTGAATGACTGTAACTGGTCCTTAGCAGACATGTTTGCTTGGAGGAAAATACAGCATTTCAGAAATTTACAAAAACATCTACTTTTACCACTGTGAAATGTACCTAATCCCTGAATGCACTGTTATATCCTGAAAATACCTCCTGAACATGTAGTGACCACTTCTCATGCTGCCTTGTCAATCGGACATAGAAGTAATTATTTCCTTTTGACACGGCAACACTTTTGTAGTTGCCGCATAGAAGATTAAGAATGATCTTTTCTCTGTGAAAGAGACTTCGATGTTGAGCTCTATTTTTGGAATTATTCATCAGCTTCTCTTCACACTGATTACAATTTTTAGTTCATATACAAGAACATTGTTCCTATGGAAGTACTAATTAAAGCTATCTTTATGAACAAATAGGCAAATAGAAAAGCATTTCTGCTACAGATAAATTTAGGTTTTAACCATTTCATACACAATTGGGAGGCCATTCGTAAACTCTACACCAGAGATTAATAATCATTCTTAGCACTTCTTTACTGCTTTATTCACTAATTAGATTTTCCAATACCCCTGTGACATAGGTAAGTAAGAATTATTATGCCAGTTTTGCAGTAGAAGAAACGGATATAGAGAGGTCATATAAATTGCCTAAGTCCATAGAACAAATCAATGGGAGTGCTGAGATGAAAGCTCAAGTATCTTCAATTCTAGAATCATTCTCTGTCACTAGACCATGCAGAATGAATGTGCATACCACCTAATCATGCCTCCATCACAGAAGAATACATTTGTTTATATCAAACCCCCAAATGTCCAAACTCAGGAGCAAGTTCCTACTGCAGTTATAGAACCAGATCCCTAAATCAGCTCAGTTTCATTTACTTCAATGGAGTTCAGTTGAAGCTTTGGATCACTGCTTTTTCTGCTCCAAAACTAGGAGGTTGGCTTGGATCTAGCTAGAGGGAAATACTGAATTTCATAGCACAACTTTATTTTTTATAACTTTTTCAAAAAGGAAAAGAAAAACACATTACTGCCCGAGCGAGACCAACACCACTTCTTCACTCAAAAAAGAAAGCAAAAGGATAAATATGAATGAACACAGTTAATAGGGCTGCTATAGAGGACATCAAAGTTATTCTGGGTTGTCAAATTACTGTTATACCTAATCAATAGAAAATGCAGAGCGATAAGAAAAATATGCAGCATTTAAGATATTTAGAGGCACATGTGAAAGGCTGGTCTAGTGGAGAAGGCTCTGGACTGGGACTCATAAGAACATAAGAATGGCCATACTGGGTCAGACCAAAGGTCCATCCAGCCCAGTATCCTGACTACCAACAGTGGCCAATGGCAGGTGCCCCTGAGGGAATGAACCTAACAGGTAGTGATCAATCAAGGCTAGGGACACCATTCCTTACCCATCCTGGCTAATAGCCGTTAGTGGACTTAACCTCCATGAATGTATCCAGTTCTCTTTTAAACCCTGTTATAGTCCTAGCCTTCACAATCTCTTCAGGCAAGGCATTCAACAGGTTGACTGTGCGCTGAGTGAAGAAGAACTTCCTTTTATTTGTTTTAAACCTGCTGCCCATTAATTTCATTTGGTGGCCCCTAGTTCTTATATTATGGGAACAAGTAAATAACTTTTCCTTGTTCACTTTCTCCACACCACTCATGATTTTATATACCTCTATCATACCCCCCCTTAGTCCTCTCTTTTCCAAGCTGAAAAGTCCTAGCCTCTTTAATCTCTCCTCATATGGGACCCGTTCCAAACCCCTAATCATTGTAGTTGTCCTTTTCTGAACCTTTTCTAATGCCAGCATATCTCTTTTGAGATGAGGCTACCACATCTGTACGCACGATTCAAGATGTGGGCATACCATGTGCCATAAATATAAAGGGAAGGGTAAACACCTTTAAAATCCCTCCTGGCCAGAGGAAAAACCCTTTCTCCTGTAAAGGGTTAAGAAGCTAGGATACCCTCGCTGGCCCCTGACCAAAATGACCAATGAGGAGACAAGATACTTTCAAAAGCTGGAGGGGGGGAGAAACAAAGTTTCTTTCTGTCTGTGTGATGCTTTTTCCGGGAACAGAACAGGAATGGAGTCTTAGAACTTAGTAAGTAATCTAGCTAGATATGTGTTAGATTCTGTTTGTTTAAATGGCTGATAAAATAGCTGTGCTGAATGGAATGTATATTCCTGTTTTTGTGTCTTTTTGTAACTTAAAGTTTTGCCTAGAGGAATTCTCTGTGTTTTGAATCTAATTACCCTGTAAAGTATTTACCATCCTGATTTTACAGAGGTGATTCTTTTACTTCTATTAAAATTATTCTTTTAAGAGCCTGATTGCTTTTTCATTGTTCTTAAGATCCAAGAGTTTGGGTCTGTGTTCACCTATGTAAATTGGTGAGGATTTTTATCAAGCCTTCCCCAGGAAATGGGATGTAGGGTTTGGGGAGGATTTTGGGGGGAAAGACGTTTCCAAGCGGGCTCTTTCCCGGTTATATATCTGTTAGACGCTTGGTGGTGGCAGCAATAAAGTCCAAGGGAAAAAGGAAAATAGTTTGTACTTTGGGGAAGTTTTAACCTAAGCTGGTAAAAATAAGCTTAGGAGGTTTTCATGCAGGTCCTCACATCTGTACCCTAGAGTTCAGAGTGGGGAAGGAACCGTGACACCATGGATTTATATAAGGGCAATACGATATTCTCCATCTTATTCTCTATCCCTTTTTTAATGATTCCTAACATCCCATTTGCTTTTTTGACTGCCGCTGCACACTGCGTGGACATCTTCAGAGAAGTATCCACAATGACTCCAAGATCTTTCTCCTGATTAGACTCCAGTGACTTGGGTTTAATTCTTAATGACAAACTTGTGTTACCTTGGGAAAGGCATTTAATTTTCACTGTTCCTCAGTTCCTTTCCTGTAAAATGAGGATAACACTTCACTACCTCACTTGGGTGTTTTAAGGATAAAGCTAATGATGGTGAGGCTGTCAGATACTTTGGTATTGAGGGCCATATAAATATATAGATAATTAGATACTATTATCCCCATTTTGCAGATTAAGAGTGAAATGCTGGCCCCAGGAAAGTCAATGGGAGTTTTGCCATTGACTTCAATGGGGCCAGGATTTCATCCTAAGAGATGGAGGCTAAGAAAGGGTAAGTGGCTTGTCTGAGAGACACTTCAGATCTAATGGATTGGGCATAGTTCTCAAAACCAAGGATCTGGGTTTAAAATCATGGTTCACAATGGTAATGAATTTAACATGGGTATATCACTTCAGTTATCAGATCCCCAGTTTACTCATCTGAAAAATGATAAAATAATGAAATTTGTCCATGTCATGAGGCCTAAGTGATGTGTGTAAAGTGCAGAGTGTTATGAAGGCCAATCAGAGATGAGAATAGATCCCAGGAATTTCTGGTTTCTGGCCCTGTGATTAATTCACTTCAGGCCATGGGAGTTTTTAAGGCTGCTGCTGGTTTCTCCATTTTGAAATTCACAAGTCATCCCTTTTAACAAACCAACTCTGCACAGGAAAGGTTTTCTGATTTCATAGAATCCCAGGGTTGGAAGGGACCTCAGGAGGTCACCTAGTCCAACCCCCTGCTCAAAGCAGGATCAATCCCCAATTTTTGCCCCAGATCCCTAAATGGCCCCCTCAAGGATTGAACTCACAACCTTGGGTTTAGCAGGCCAATGCTCAAACCACTGAGCTATCCCCTTAATTTTGTAAGACTGCTCCAAAGTCATGAACAAAATGTTCAGACTAAAGAACCAGGTTTCAGGTTTCTCCCCAGCATGAATAGTTTATTCAGCTCTAATGGAAACCTTCCCCCCAGACTCACTCATTGTTCCGCTCAGAGACCTTCCAAAAAAAAAGGGTGTCACACAGTGTAAGCTTGTTGCCCTAACTAAATGAAAAAAGAGACCAGTTTTACCCCGTTATTGGTATTTATCTCACAGAGATCAAAATTGAGCCATTGCTGCTGTTCTTAATTAGTATTGCTATTACCATAGGAGCTAGGATCCCTAGTCATGGACTAGGACCCCATTGTGCTAGGCACTGTACAAACACAGAACAAAAAGACCCGGATTTTGTCTGGTCTCCTTATCTGTTTCAGAGTAACAGCTGTGGTAGTCTGATGAAGTGAGCTGTAGCTCATGAAAGCTTATGCTCAAATAAATTGGTTAGTCTCTAAGGTGCCACAAGTACTCCTTTTCTTTTTATCTGTTTCTATTACTCAATTTTTAAACAGTCCTAAAAGAACCCTAATTCATTTTCTTCAGTGCTGCTGAGAATGAATCTTTTAACCTCTAATCAGCTCCTAAATAAAATGAACGTCCACCGCTGCCACCATGTCGAGGTTCCTTCCCCACTCTGAACTCTAGGGTACAGATGTGGGGACCTGCATGAAAGATCCCCTAAGCTTATTCTTACCAGCTTAGGTTAAAAACTTCCTCAAGGTACAAACTTTGCCTTGTCCTTGAACTCTATGCTGCCACCACCAAGCATCTAACAGATATATAACCGGGAAAGAGCCCGCTTGGAAACGTCTTTCCCCCCAAAATCCTCCCCAAACCCTACACCCCCTTTCCTGGGGAAGGCTTGATAAAAATCCTCACCAATTTACATAGGTGAACGCAGACCCAAACTCTTGGATCTTGAGAACAATGAAAAAGCAATCAGGTTCTTAAAAGAAGACTTTTAATTAAAGAAAAGGTAAAAGAATCACCTCTGTAAAATCAGGATGGTAAATACCTTACAGGGTAATCAGATTCAGAAATAGAGAATCCCTCTAGGCAAAACCTTAAGTTACAAAAAGACACAAAAACATTCCATTCAGCACAGCTATTTTACCAGCCATTAAACAAAAGAAATCGAACTCATTTCTAGATTACTTACTAACTTTTTACAGGAGTTCTGAGCTGCATTTCTGATCTGTTCCTGGCAAAAGCATCACACAGACAGGCAGGCCCTTTGTTCCCCCCCACACACACACACTCCAGCTTTGAAAGTATCTTCTCTCCTCATTGGTCATTTTGGTCAGATGCCAGCGAGGTTATCTTAGCTTCTTAACCCTTTACAGGTGAAAGGGTTTTGCCTCTGGCCAGGAAGGATTTTATAGCACTGTGGACAGAAAGGTGGTTACCCTTCCCTTTATATTTATGACAAATGTCATGACTTCTCTTAGCTATACCCTCTGTTTCTACTTCATTATATTCTCCCTCTGGTGAGGGTTAACTATATGAATATAAATAAGACTCATTTACCATTGTTGGCATCACTTGCAATACTTTGTTCCTTTAGCCAATAACTCTCCCCTTTCCATGAAGTAGATATGAGCCACTCTTAGCAAAAATTCAGCCGTAATCAGTATTTGCCAAGTAGCAATATATTTTTATTATTATTATTATCCTGAAAATATAATGGCAAATATGAGTGATAAATATATCTGATTTTGACTGTAGGCAAAGATCCAATTTTTCAGATATACAGAATTACGCAAAAATTTTCGTGCATCAATGTGTTCTGAGATAAATTCTTCCCTAATTCACCCAAGGTCTTTTGTACTACTTAAGTCCCACTTAACCCTTTAAAATAGGGGTTAAGTGGAATGTAAATTATTCCTGGACTTTGTGCTGGCCCTCTGAACTGGATGAAGTTCTGTCTAAGTGGTGGGAGCCAGGCATCTATAGATCTCCACTTGAGTGTGCAATATTGCTAATCCTGAGCATTTCAAAATCACAAACCGTCCCCCTACCCCCCACGCCCGAACCAAAATCATGAGATTGATTTAAAAATCACACAGTGATAAATGATAAATATTGGGTGCTTTTTATTTGCCTTCTGGTTTTAACCCTTTAGGGTGCACTTGCATCATGTTTTCAACCTTTACCCTGCAACCATGAGGGTAGTGACAGATGAACTTTTAAAATAAATGACAGTTGAGAGGTTTCAAGAAAAAAAAACAAATACTGCCTTGTGCATGATAAAATCATGACAGTTGGCAACGCCAAGAGTGGCAGAAATCTCTGCTTTCTTCTTCTGCTCCACCTTCCTCATGTATACAGACCTAAGCCCTTAAGGACTTCAGTGGTGGTGACAGGGTCCCTGGGGTGCACCCTGAACTGTGAGGCTGCTGAGCCCTCTGTCCCATCAACATGTGTTATCCCTCACACTGTGATGCTGATGTCAAGCTGCGAACCTCTGACCGGCACTGCACTTACATAGACATCCTCAGACAGGGACACACCCAGTTGTGTTACGTGAAAATGATTTCCAAGTCACTCATGAATCAGAAATAGAGAGACTCCAGCCAATTCCCCCCAGTCTTGCACCCCAGAACTATATTGTCTTCCATTGGTCAGAAGCCTGACCAGTGTAAGTTCATTACCTAGTTTGCCACTCCAACAAAAGGGTAGTGGCCGTGCAACAGCCCTTGTTAACCTCAGCTGAGATTTCCCAAGCACTTCAGCCAAAGTACACTATTTTAGGTAAAATATAAAACAAATGTATTAACTACAGAGAGCTAGAGTTTAAGTGATTATAAGTGGTAGGTATAAAGGTCAGAGATAGTTACCTTAAGAAAATAAAAAGTAAAGATGCATTCTAAATCTTAAACTTTTCTCTAAGCAAGAATTGAATCATAGAGATTTTCTCACTCTGACAGATGTTATTAATAGGTTATCATTCCTCAGTACATAGGCTGGACCATCCTTTCCCAGTACAAAGCCAGTCCAAAGTGTTTGTCTTCCAGACATTCTTCCAGGTGTTGAGTTGGTAGGAGGTAGAGGGGGAGGGCGTGCAGGGGGAAGACTGGCCAAGTGATGATGCCACTGTCTCTCTTTTATACTTTCTTCTAGCTTACTGGAAAGATCTTTGCTGTGACCTGGGTTAATCTACCCCCAAGGCATAGGTGCCTCCTCTGAGAAGTCTCTAGCATAGTGGATTGCGTGTTGATGATCCATTAATGCCTTCTGGCTATTGATGGCTACTCCTTTTTTTAACTGAAAGGCTGGTTGTGGGTGTTCCCTATTTCAGTAACACATACAGTAATACTTCATAACTTCCCATACAATGATAGCACATGCAATCCAACAGGTTATTGTTATTCAACAGATCAAGACTTACAAAATGATATCTCTCAAGGCATACTTTGTGTAAAACATTTCATCATAATATCACAGTGGTGAATAGGGGGTGCCTGGGTGCTACTTGGAGGTACAGAGTGTCACAGTGGAGTGATGCTGAGCATTGCAATACCTAACTAGAAAATACCTCTAGAAAATCACAGGAATAACACTGAAACTCACCAATCCTGAGTTAGGTGCTTAGGCTTCCTATAAAGTGAATGAGGAGAGAGAGATGACTTAGAATGAGATCCACAAAGCCAGCATGCTAGTCAGTGCAATGTCTAAGATAACCAATGGTAGACGCCAACAAGAGATGTGTGTCCAGAGCCTGGCTCCTCTCAAGGAGCTAGGCACCTTCTTGCAGCCTGGATTTAGGAGAATATATCTGCTAATGGTCTACGAACTGAGGGAAGATATGCATTCCTCCATCTAAGGCCTCTTCTACACTACACAATTAGATTGATGCAAGGCAGCTTATGTCAACCTAGTTGTGCATATGTTTACACTTAAATTGGTCTCTCACCACTGTAAGTGTCCAATTACTCCGACATAGTAAGACCACCTCCCCAAGTGGTGTAGAGCCACAGTTGATCTATTTAGGTCAACACAATGCATGTGTAGACACTGTGTTACTTCTGTTGACCCAAACTGTCCTCCAGCTGCTGCTCCATGATGCTACACACTGACTGCTGTGGTCACCATTGTGAACTCCACTGCCCAAGGGTTACAGAGAATGGAAGCACCTGGCTTTAAAGTCCTGTGAATTTTTTTAAATTCCTTTTCCAGATCGCCTGGTTTGGTGAGCACACCTAGCACCTCTCCATTGTTGAGTGCAACTTCCCTGACGTCCACGCTCCAGACACGCTCCTTTCTGGAGTAGAAAGGATATATATTGTGTCTCCTGGGCCTGTGGGGAGAAAAGGCTGCGCAGGCACAGCAGTAGAAACGTTGATATCTATGAGCAGGTTGTTCAGGGGCTGCAGGAGAAGGTGTAGGAGTGGGACCAGCAGCAGTTCCATGTGAAGGCCAGGGAGCTGTGGCAGGCTTACCACAAGCCCCGGAATGCCAACAATCGATCCAGTGCCGAGATACTGACTGGCTGCTTTTACAAAGATCTGCATGCCATATTCAGCAGAGACCCCACCTCCATCGTCCATGAATATGTCCAAGGAGCCCAAGTCACAGGCCCCAGCCATGAACAGGGAGGAGGACGAGGTGGTGGATGAGAAAGAGAAGGAGAAGTATGGGAGATAGGAGACCGTGGGAATCAGCTGCACAATGAACCAAGATCTGTTTTTGACTCTACAGCAGTCCAGCCAGTTGACTGGAGCCTGATGTGGGGGGAAGGAACTGGAGCCTGATGTGGGGCAAGTGTGTAGATAAATTTTCAATTACAGGGATTTCCCTCCTCCCCTCCAAATAGCAGGACACATCTTTTGACTTTTCATTAATTTACTCAGGCTAGAAGAGATGGTGGCACAACCAAGAGAGGTAGAGTTGTATCTGCTTTTCATTCCCCTCTAGAGTTAGGTGGTGGGGAGGAGGAGATGAGGAGCAGTTTGTTTTTACACACAGGGATGTTCCTTGAATCCTTCTGAGAGATCTTGATGAAACTTTCCTGGAGCTTCTCTGCAATCCTTTGCTGAAGATTTCGGGGGAGGGCTGCCTTATTTCTTCCGCTGCAGTAGGACACTTTCCCACACCACTCAGTGATAATTTCAGCAGGCACCATTGCAGTCCGCAGGCTAGCAGCATATGGGGGGCCTGGGCTGCTTCAGGATGCCATTGCTGCAAACCCATCGACTATGTCCTGCACATTGCCAATTGTCACAGTCCTGCATAGCAGGAGGTCATTAATGGCCCTGCACACTAGCATCACATTGGCCTGGGGTGGATTTCCTGACCTCAAAGTGATTCCTGAGTGACCAGCAGCAATCTGACATTGCAAGTTTCCACAGTGCAATCACCACTCACTTCTCTGCTATCAGTGCAGCTCCCATTTTGGTGTCCCTGCGCTGGAGGGCTTGGGCAAGCTCAGTGCACAGATTCAGGAATGTGGCCTTGCGCATCCAAAAGTTCTGCAGCCACTGCTCGTCATCCCAAACCTGCATTATGATGTGATCCTACTGGTCACCACTTGTTTCTTGGGCCCAGAAGCATCTGCTCTGTGAATGCTACCACCAACCTTGAACTGGTTCTTGCTATGTCCCACAGCAACTTGTCTTCCAAGGAATTGTCATGTTCCCCATTCACTGGTTTCTTTTTTGTGGCTCCGCAAATACTCCAGGATCATGTGCTCTGTGCTTGCAATGCTCATGACAATAGTGCACAGCTGTACAGGCTCCATGCTTCTGTCAGAGATGGTGGACAGCAAGGAGGGCTGTGTAGCTTTGTGGGATTTTGAAAAAAGGATGAGAAAGTATGGGATACAGATAACATTATGGGATGGAAACAGTTGCATTTTGGGAAGTTGACTCTGTGCTCCCAGTCATCCCCGTGCAACTTGTTTTGGCCCCAACATGCATTGCCAAATCTTCCCAGAAGACAGTGCACTGGACAGTGGTGAATTGTACATGGGTGTACCTCATTTTGCATCGATACAAGCACTCCTGGTTGAATATGTGCTGTGCTGACACAAGGAGCCAAGTATTCACGTGCACAAGCAATGTACTAATTGCAGCGGCTGTATGCTGATGTAACTTGAGTTGACATAACTTTGTAGTATAGACAGGGCCTAACTTGTAGATGGGGGCTGATCTGAGAGGCCATCTCACTCTGCACAGAAGAGGAGGAGTTGTTCTGTTATAACCTTTAGTCTATTGACAGGTTTCAGAGGAACAGCCGTGTTAGTCTGTATTCGCAAAAAGAAAAGGAGTACTTGTGGCACCTTAGAGACTAACCAATTTATTTGAGCATGAGCTTTCGTGAGCTACAGCTCACTTCATCAGATGTTTTGCAAAATGTTTTGAAAACATCTGATGAAGTGAGCTGTAGCTCACGAAAGCTCATGCTCAAATAAATTGGTTAGTCTCTAAGGTGCCACAAGTACTCCTTTTCTTTAGTCTATTGTTTAGCATGCTCATCTGGGATTTGGGAGACCATTGGCTCAAGACCTGCTTCTGCCTGAGAGGAAGAAAGAACTTGAATAAACATCAGACACTTCTCAGGTGAGTCTCCTAGCCCCTGGGCTATAGAGTTGTTTTGTGACCTAGTTGATGTTTAATTATTTAAAGTGTAATAACTTCAATTGGAGAGGTAGAGGCAGCCACACAT
The DNA here is from genome assembly GCF_965140235.1 of Caretta caretta. Taxonomy (NCBI): domain Eukaryota; kingdom Metazoa; phylum Chordata; order Testudines; family Cheloniidae; genus Caretta; species Caretta caretta. Next base: position 122,961,513 of record NC_134206.1, on the reverse strand, counting down.
CAGAATATCTCATAGCTCAGTGGTACAAAGATAGCTGCTAAGGGCATTTTTACAGCAAAAACTTATGTACTGAGAAAGTTTAGGGTCTTACAGGGTTAGGCGACTGCTGAACAGGAATTTTGTGGATCTCAGTGGTGCCTAATATTGGGACTTATGTACCCTAGGGATTAGTTGCCTAAGTATCTTTTTTGGATTTGAGCCCAAGTGCTTTTTGAGGCTGAGGGGTCATTGGGAAAACATGGATTTGCTTGAAAATCCTTCATTTGGACAAGCGATGGAAATCTGGAATCAGACTACTTCCATGCATAAAGTTAAGCACACGGTAAAGTGCATTGCTAAATCAGGATGTCTTTAGATTTAATTAATTAATACTCCATGGGTGATATTGTCTAAAAATGTAGCCTTCCTGTAGTTTGATTGGATTGACATAGTGTTAGCATGGAAAATTCTCTAGTCAGAATTATGTGATCACACACACACAAGAGTTCCTTAAAATGGAAAGGACATTTAATGACAATCATTTACTGAAATGAGTGTGGATTTTTGTGTGTACTTGGGCTTAAATGTATGCCTCATTTAGTCTAATGATTCTATCATTCAAAAGAAGTTATTACTGGTATTTTTTCAATGCCCTCTTTGTATTCCTTTTTCTACAAGGTTTTCCTCATTAACCTATACTTCGTGGGCTTTTTAAAAAAATCATGCTAACATTATACTCATGTTAAAACATCACCTCAGCACGGTTTCTGATATTCCATTGCCAATTGTCTTTGTTAATGAAGAAGATCACAAATGTGGTGCTCTTTCTAATTTGCTATAGGCCTTTTTCCATATGGCTGGAAGATCATATAGGTTGAATTGATGCCTTTGTATTTGACCTATCAGGTGGCTGTATTTGTTAAAATCAATCATTTAGTCCCTTTTTGATTCATAGATGGCCGGAAGGTAAAACAGCATGCTAGGTATGAGGTCAAAGAGAATATGATGAACCAATTATCTAAAAGAACCAATTATCTCATGTTTTTCCTATAATGTAACTCTCATGTTCAGCTGAGATGTTAAAATGATTTATAATTAAAGGAAGAAAATAATTTTTGTTGCTGGAAACATTAGTCTAATTTTGTGCCATTTTTCTGCCAGGTGATTTATTCTCTGAAGAACAACTAATGTTCCCTTTTAATGTGGATTTGCACATCTTTTCATTAGGGTTGGTGAAAGGAGTATGGCAGTTTGTGTTCTGAAAATTCTACCCTTGTCTTTCCTTGAATTGTCAAGCATTGTACAGTCAGCTCAGAGAAATGAGCTCATAGATACTAATCCTGTTATTAATAAACCTGATTTGATAATGCACTTCCTGTCATGCAAATATATCCGAAAGCTACAATAGAAGCATGTATGTTAGTACTGAGCTAAATATATGATTCTCAAAGAAGTCATAAGGCACTAAAGCACACACCATTGTAAATTTAATTCTAGGATTAGATTTAATATTTAATGTAGAATATATGATCCGATTAGGTGAGACACATGCCTTTACTAAAATATAGCCTGAGCAGTTAGGACTTTAATGTATTCATTTTTTAAACTGATTCCAAAGAGGTATATATTTTATTGAGGCTACAATCAGTTTCCAACTGTACTGCATCAGTGTTCTTTTCCCTGCTTAGGTTGCATGCAAGTACCTATTGAATTCTTTTAAAAAGATCATTATATTATTGATATTACTGGGCGTATAAAAATAAAATGGCTCTTGGCCTATGTGCAACATTTAAGGAAGATTAGGTGCTTTTTCTGTAAGTAAGTATTCCAGTTCCTGTAAAGATCTGCTAGGAGACTTAGGGTGACTATATGTCCTAATATTATTGGGACCATCTCAACATTAGGGGTTTTGTCTTATATAGGAACCTATTGCCCTCCTCCCCCATCCCAATTTTTCACACTTGCTATCTGGTCACCCTAATGAGAACGAAAGCTGAGTAGTTTATCCCTATAAGGGAAGGAGGATTATTGCTGAGGAAATGGAGGGCACTCTAGCTATTCTCTCTGCTCTGGGACTGATCCAACTCCTAATGAAGTCAGTGGAAAGACTCCCATTGACTTCAATGGAGGCTGAATCAGGTGTTATAAGAGGAGTGAATCTGGGAAATGGAATACATCTCCACTTTTTCTCGTGTTGCTTTTGAGCTTGACTACTCTCAAGTGCTGAGTTCTGCTGTCAGTCCCAGTGATCTGCAGCTCAGAAATGTCACCAAAGTAGTAATCATTCTAGCTCCTCCGAGCTGAACACATCCAGTGAAATTGGTGCAAAGCGTGACAGGCCAAATGGGAGAACTAAGAATAGGGTCAGATTTATTGTGTTTCTTAAAATGAGTCATGATCAGGGATCAAGAACTGGAGGCAGGAGGGACAGTGACCTGCAGGAGGGTAAGGGAAAAACTTAGTTTGCGGAATTAAAAAAGAGAGGTGGTGTGGGAATACTAGAAAGGGTGGTCAAAGCTTACTGTTGGAAATTAAGGCTCCAATTCCTCAAATCATTTAGGCACAAGCTCAACTTTAAGCAGAAGAACCCTCCAATTGAGACTAGTTATATATTTTAAATTAAGCATGTGCTTAAATATGTAAGGCTGAATAGGAATCAGAGTCAATGGAACTATTCATTTGCTTAAAGTTAATGTGTTTAAGTGGTTTTACTCAGTCAGAGCCTAAAGTTCTAAAGGAGAATAAGGTAAGGGAAAACAAAAGAAACGTAAAATTGTAAATTACCATCTGAAGTCTGATATTTAGATTAAGGATCACAGAACATGAAATCTTTGCGGGGAAGGAGCAGAGATCATGCCATTGTATTCTTTTATTCAGCAGATAAGCTGTAATAATATATCGCTGACTGTTGATTCATTGAAAGAAGTAGAGCAGAAAATACACTAACTCAGTGCATTTTCCTTATGCATTTTATTTCTGTATTACACTATCAACTCCAATATGACAGTTACTGTAATAAAATGAGGTCTAGTTGCGTCCTACACACACACACACACACACACAGATTCTGGGGAAAGTGTATCTTTGGAGGAGGGGGGAAATACTAACCCCTCCCTTTCTGCACAGGAAGGACATGTTACAAAGGGAACTTCTACACATGGACAGTCAGTAGAGGCAAAATAAGACACACAGTTAACACGTTATTATTATTTTTATAGGCTGGAACTTTCAAAGGTGCCCAACTCCCACTGAAATTCAGTAAAAATTGGGCACCTGACTCCCACAGGATCCTTTGAAACTCCCAGTCGTAATAGCCAAAGTGTATTAAGTGCTTTACAGAGATGAAAAAGAGAAGGGTTGCAAACTACATACAGTCTAAATGATATCATTGCCATGAGAAGTGAAGAGAAGACAGAAGGGAATTAGTAGGGACACTAGGTTACAGGTACAAGATTATGGGAGTGATTTTTCTCTCTCTTACACTGGTTTAATTCAGGATTATCTCTACTGAAGTAAAACGGATTTTACCAGTGGAAAAAAACCCAATATGAGTAAGAGGAGCATCAGGCCTTTTGCATTTGTTTCAGTGTTCAACACGGGTCTTGAAAATATATTTATTTTCAATAAAGGTACATTTAAACACAACATTTCAGCATGGAGATGGGGATTGAATGTATATCACTTGTTGGATCACCTTTGCCCATTTTTCCAATTGGAATGAATAAATTTAATTTATCTCCTGTTGAATCTACTTTAATATTTAACAATTTTCTGTAGTCATAGGCCCCACTTTATTCACATGCAGAATGTTAAGTATCTGTGTAGTCCCTTTGACTGCAGAAGAACTACTCACATGTGGAAAGCCATCCATGTACTGATGGGTAGTTTGATCACATTTTCATATTCAAAAAAACCCAGATGTGCTACAGTACAATCTGATGTGTAAAATACACACAGTAATACTTTTTTAAAGAATATGAAAATCTGATAATTATAAGAATAATTAAAATATGAAAGGAGATGAATAAATTGTGGTGATGCTTTTTAATAATGAGACTCTAACAACCGAAATACCAGCCTAGATCATCTAGTTGGCTTCTTCACATGAAGGGGGCCTCCCATATGTGGCTCTCTCCTGCCTTCATTAAAAAGGGAGAAGTGCTGCTTTCACAGCATTCTCCCCCTGCCTGAATTCCTCGGGGTACCACTCTGTGTGGAATTGGTGAGGTTGGGGAGGGAGAAGACTGCCTGTTCCCCATTGCATCATTCCCTGATAACCAGTGATGAGCTGCCAAAATCTTAACAACGGGTTCCCTTCTCACCCCACGAGGGGGTTGTTGCCCACTCCCGCCCCCTGGGACTCCTGCCCCATCCAACCCCCACCACGTTCCTTGATGCCTCTCCCCCAGCCCCATCCACCGTCCTCCCCTGTTCCCTGACTGCCCCCGGAACCGGACAGGAGGGTCTTGTGGGCCACCATAGTGGGTTCCCACCCCACCCCTAAGAGCCAGAGGCACCTGCCAGGGGGCGAGGTGGGGAGTCCAGGAAGTGCTTACCTAGGGCAGCTCCCAGGAAGCATCCGGCAGGTCCCTCTGGCTCCTAGGGGTGGGGGAGCATAGCTAGGGGGGAGCAGGGGAAGCAGCCACTCCCCCACTGATCACATCAAAAGTGGCGCTTAGGTGCCGACTCCCTGGGTGCTCCAGGACTGGAGCACCCATAGGGAGAATTTGGTGTGTGCAGAGCACCCACCAGCCACTCCACGCCCGGCCCCAGCTCACCTCACCTCACCTCTGCTCCGCCTCCTCCCCTGAACGCACCGCCCAGCTCTACTTCTCTGCCTCCTCCCCCGGCTTCCCGCAACTCAGCTGTTCGGCGGGAAGCCAGGGAGGGCAGAGAAGCAGGCGGCAGCTTCCCGCTCAGGCCAAGGGTGGCGGAGGAGAGCTGGAGCAGGGAGCGGTTCCCCTGTGTGCGCCCCCCCTACCCGGGTTACCTGCTGTGGCGCGGGCAGCCCTCCTTGCGCGCCCCCCACCCCAGCTCACCTCTGCCTCCCTGGGCCTGAGCGGGAAGCCACGGCCTGCTTCTCAGCCTGCCCCAGCGTCCTGCATGAACAGCTGATTCGCGGGAAGCCGGGGGCGGGGAGGGATGGAGAAGGAGAGCGGGGCGGAGCGTTCAGGGGAGGAGGCGGAGCGGAGGTGAGCTGGGGCCGGGAGTGGGGCAGGGAGCTGCAGGTGGGTGCTCTGCACCCACCAAATTTTTCCCTTGGGTGCTCCAGCCCTGGAGCACCCATGGAGTCGGTGCCTAAGGTGCCACTTTTGGCCAGTTAAATTTAGATGCCCTTTTAGAACTGGAGTTCTTGTGGCACCTTAGAGACTAACCAATTTATTTGAGCATGAGCTTTCGTGAGCTACAGCTCACTTCATCAGATGTATACCGTGGAAACTGCAGCAGACTTTATATACACACAGAGAATATGAAACAATACCTCCTCCCACCCCACTGTCCTGCTGGTAATAGCTTATCTAAAGTGATCAACAGGTGGGCCATTTCCAGCACAAATCCAGGTTTTCTCACCCTCCACCCCCCCACACAAATTCACTCTCCTGCTGGTGCTAGCCCATCCAAAGTGACAACTCTTTACATAATCAAGTCGGGCTATTTCCTGTATAGATCCAGGTTTTCTCACATCCCCCCCACCCCCATACACACACAAACTCACTCTCCTGCTGGTAATAGCTCATCTAAACTGACCACTCTCCAAGTTTAAATCCAAGTTAAACCAGAACATCGGGGGGGGGGGTAGGAAAAAACAAGAGGAAACAGGCTACCTTGCATAATGACTTAGCCACTCCCAGTCTCTATTTAAGCCTAAATTAATAGTATCCAATTTGCAAATGAATTCCAATTCAGCAGTTTCTCGCTGGAGCGACACTGCTATGGGTACCCGCATGGCCCCACAGTATGCCAACATTTTTATGGCTGATTTAGAACAACGCTTCCTCAGCTCTCGTCCCCTAAAGCCCCTACTCTACTTGCGCTATATTGATGACATCTTCATCATCTGGACCCATGGAAAAGAAGCCCTTGAGGAATTCCACCATGATTTCAACAATTTCCATCCCACCACCAACCTCAGCCTGGTCCAGTCCACACAAGAGATCCACTTCCTAGACACTACAGTGCTAATAAACAATGGCCACATAAACACCACCCTATACCGGAAACCTACTGACCACTATTCCTACCTGCATGCCTCCAGCTTTCACCCTGACCACACCACACGATCCATCGTCTACAGCCAAGCTCTGCGATACAACCGCATTTGCTCCAACCCCTCAGACAGAGACAAACACCTACAAGATCTCTGTCAAGCTTTCTTACAACTACAATACCCACCTGCAGAAGTAAAGAAACAGATTGATAGAGCCAGAAGAGTTCCCAGAAGTTACCTACTACAGGACAGGCCTAACAAAGAAAATAACAGAACGCCACTAGCGGTCACCTTCAGCCCCCAACTAAAACCCCTCCAACGCATTATTAAGGATCTACAACCTATCCTAAAGGATGACCCAACACTCTCACAAGTCTTGGGAGACAGGCCAGTCCTTGCCTACAGACAGCCCCGCAACCTGAAGCAAACACTCACCAACAACCACATACCACACAACAGAACCACTAACCCAGGAACTTATCCTTGCAACAAAGCCCGTTGCCAATTGTGCCCACATATCTATTCAGGGGACACCATCACAGGGCCTAATAACATCAGCCACGCTATCAGAGGCTCGTTCACCTGCACATCCACCAATGTGATATATGCCATCATGTGCCAGCAATGCCCCTCTGCCATGTACATTGGTCAAACTGGACAGTCTCTACGTAAAAGAATAAATGGACACAAATCAGATGTCAAGAATTATAACATTCATAAACCAGTCGGAGAACACTTCAATCTCTCTGGTCACGCAATCACAGACATGAAGGTCGCTATCTTAAAACAAAAAAACTTCAAATCCAGACTCCAGCGAGAAACTGCTGAATTGGAATTCATTTGCAAATTGGATACTATTAATTTAGGCTTAAATAGAGACTGGGAGTGGCTAAGTCATTATGCAAGGTAGCCTGTTTCCTCTTGTTTTTTCCTACCGCCCCCCCCCGATGTTCTGGTTTAACTTGGATTTAAACTTGGAGAGTGGTCAGTTTAGATGAGCTATTACCAGCAGGAGAGTGAGTTTGTGTGTGTATGGGGGTGGGGGGGATGTGAGAAAACCTGGATCTATACAGGAAATAGCCCGACTTGATTATGTAAAGAGTTGTCACTTTGGATGGGCTAGCACCAGCAGGAGAGTGAATTTGTGTGGGGGGGTGGAGGGTGAGAAAACCTGGATTTGTGCTGGAAATGGCCCACCTGTTGATCACTTTAGATAAGCTATTACCAGCAGGACAGTGGGGTGGGAGGAGGTATTGTTTCATATTCTCTGTGTGTATATAAAGTCTGCTGCAGTTTCCACGGTATACATCTGATGAAGTGAGCTGTAGCTCACGAAAGCTCATGCTCAAATAAATTGGTTAGTCTCTAAGGTGCCACAAGTACTCCTTTTCTTTTTGCGAATACAGACTAACACGGCTGTTCCTCTGAAACCTTTTAGAACTGGTTGTCCCTCATGGAACAACAGGTTCTAAAAGGGCTTCTAAATTTAAAAACCGGTTCTAGCGAACCAGTGGGAACTGGCTCCAGCTCACCACCGCTGATAACCCTACAAATACGAGGCTGTTTAAAGAAGAATGTAATACCACAGGGTCAGCTCATGGCCAATACTGAACTGCCCAGTTCCTGAGGTTCAGGTCCTCTGCTACAGAGCCATTCAGCCTAAGGAGAGCTGCTAGCAGAGTAGAACAGCATGGATGGCTCAGCCTCCAGGGATCTGGGGGTCTGTTCTATATGATCAAGCAAGGCAGAATCAATTTCTAGTTTCGTATCATTTCAATGGAGAATATCAATGTTTATTTTTAAGCATTTTTTGTTTGTATTGTTTTAAATTTTCACAGTTGTGGTTGGACAATGGGTGTGCGTGTTCAGACAATAATTATTTAATGACAGTAGATGTTGAGATTCAAAAACTTAAAGCTTTATAACTATTAAAGCACAAATTGTCAACATCACATGTCAAAATATACAAAGAAAATAGCCTTAAATCAAACTCTAATTACTTCTCAAGTAGCATTTGTCTTACTTTGCCTACTATAAATTTTGATTATCATCCACCAAATTTTTTTTCTTCAATTTTTGTGTGTATGGTGAAATTGATGTTTACCAATATTTATCAATAACGATGTAATCCTTTAAAATCTATCTATAATTCAAAGTGCTGGGAGAGTTTTCCCTTTGTAACTCTACAGTGGTTCAGTCCCACTAGAATGATACTTGGCAGGAAACAATGCAAGGGGAAACTCATGGAAATGCCCTGCTCTTCTAGCCCCTTGCTGCTGGTGATCTGGCTCATTGAATAAATGTCTGACTCTTGGATGACTTAATCCAGTTGTATTTTACTTTAATAAAGCAAATGCAAATACTTTTTCTGAGCTCCTTTGAATGAAATAATATACATCTGTGCAGTTCGATGATCACTCCTTGCTTATGATGCTTCCACGAGACCTTTCTATTCTGTATCTAGTTCCAACTGGCTGTACATAACAAGAGCTTCACAGCACCTCATCCAGACTCTTTGTCTGGGAAGTTCAGCCCTTAAAGGCACAGTTCCCCAGTACCACAAACACCACCGTCAGGCTGATTAGCTTTGGTGTCCTGTCTCAGAAAATATTTCTCTCTTTCTAGTATGTTACCCTGCTTCTCTCTCATATTGTTGATCTCATTTAAAGTATCAGACTAATATACTGATAACTGCCGAAGTGAGAGATACACAGACACATCTCTGGTCCAGACAAAAAAAATGCTTTATGCACTGTGGTACTGGAAATATTGCTAGTATTTTCTTTTGGTGACTGGGGAGAACTGCTTGTCAGAGGCAGGATCTCCACATCTGCTTGATTCAGTCTCTATTTCAGGTGCACACAGAAATCCAGAAAACTAGGACTAGCAAGTGAGTTAACCGATGACGGGAATCCTCTTTTGTAATGTATGGTTTTCTCTTGTGAAAGGAGCAGCCTAGATTTTTATGCCCACTTGAAATGGATTATAGCTATGCTGCTGAGCCCACAGTTAACTCTACTTTGAGATCGAAGACATCCTGCATGGCTGTTTTAGGGTTGTGTGAATGAGAAACCTTGAACTGGGAATTTGTACAATGACTCTACAGTTCAGGACTAAGTTTAAACGTGGATATTTTCTAAGGTTGTAATTAACTGTGCATATATACAGGACAGGTTCAATAAAAATGGCCCTATGGGATAGTAATAAAGTCACTTCCTGCAGAGCACATGTTTTCCCTCATAGTTGCACTAGATTTGGCACTATTAGGAATATTTTAGATGATTGAAATCCACTCATCTTCAAAAGTTTCTGTTCCACATATTTCACAAAGGAGGTCAGTATCATTATCCCCATTTTATGGACATGGAAACTGAGGCACAGAGAAGTGCCTTACCTAAGGTCACTGTCCAAGCTAGGACAGCTCTTTTGAGTCCCAGCCCAAGGTGCTATTTACTAGGCCCCATCCCTGTCTTGAAGGCATCTGCTCATTTCCAAAATCCAGTTACGTTAATGGGAATCTTTCCATTAACTTCAATGGGCTTTGGATCAGACCACTGGCTTGTAAAGGGTTCTTCTCAAGGGTTTTGTCAAGTGCCCAAGGGTTAGGATTTAATGCACAGTGGAATGGAGTTAATTGGGAGTGAGGTTGTGGGTGAATTGCTGGCAGGAGGAGGGATGGTAGGGTAAGAGCTAGATAGCAACAAGAGCCCTTGGGACTAGAAAAGAACAGAAGGGTATCACAACGGGGTAAATACTGTTTTCTGTCTCCTAGCTTTTTGCTGTAAGTGTCCTGACATTTAATTCTGAAAGGGGGAAGGGATAGTTGGAGAACAAAAGCAGCAGTGTAATATGATCTCAGCAACCACTGATTGCAGTTTGTCAGTGGATTGCCACCTTGAATTTAGGAGTGTTATAAAGCAAAATAAAATTTGTTCTTGGGGCCCAATTTTGTATCTCTTATTCATTCAAGTAGTCCCATTTGTTCCAATAGGACAACTCTCTGAAAAAGTAAGTACTCCTCAGCATCGGGAAGGATTGGTCCTTGTCTTGTGTTAAAAACTGTCTTTTTATTTATAGTCATAAGATGGTAAAATAAGCAACCAAGTTTTGAACTGGTAAAAGGAAATAGCAGTCTAGTTTGGCTTTCCAACCGTTAAACAGAGACCGCTCCTTAATGTAGCATAACTTCATTCCAAAAGAATGGCTGCTACAGTACTTCAAAGTAACAAAATTTAAGGAACAGTGATAATTAAAGACAATTAAATTTGTTAATTCTTTATTTTTTTAGATTTTTCAGTCTAAAAATGAAAACACTAAAATCTCCTTTGAGACAGTATAATTCATGTGTATTGGCTAGCAGTACATGAAGCATCAAAATAAAGGTTATTTCCGTATATTTTTTCTTTACTTTTATGCATTTCAATTATTTATCCTTTTTACTAATGCTACGAGATTAATGTGTGAAGTTATGAGACATTGGCGTAGATGTGCCAAAGAACAAATAATTGAAAATCAGCAAAAGAATTTCAACTGTATCCATTTAAATTGGAAAAACTCTTACAATAGAAACTATTATGAATAACTCCTATTAGTGACAATATGTGCAAAATCCTTCATTAGGATTGTATATTCTAACGTTCATGTTTTGTAAGTATTAAAACTAATAAACAGAAAGTTAGGAAAGAGAATGAAACCCCATGAATCATTATGCCTGTTTTCTGATTTGTGCATTAATTTGATGCACTTTTTCAGTCCATAAATTGGAAACAATCCAAGAAAATGAATAAATAGATTGCTTTGATTGCAGATTCAATTTTTAAAAAATGCATAGTGTAGTCAATCAAGAAATGTTATGGTAATTACTGTAAAGATAACAGATGTGCATATTCTTTAGATTATTAACACCTTCTAAACTCCAGCAGGGGAGTAACTTGGACATTGCTAGATTTCCATGTGAAAACAACTGCTGTTCTTTCACTCAGAAAGGGGTAATACATTCCTCTCTGAGGGCAGGTCTACACTACCGCTTATATCGATATAACTTACGGCACTCAGGGATGTGAAAAAACCACACACCCCCCGTGTGACCCAAGTTACACCGACCTAAGTGGTGGTGTGGACAGTGCTATGTCAGGGGGAGACGCTATTCCCCCGACACAGCTACCGCCTCTTGCAGAGGTGAAGTAATTATGCCGACAGGAGAGCTCTCTCCCATCAGCATAGAGCATCTTCATCAGATGTGCTGCAGCGCACAGCTGCATTGATGTAACTCCACCAATGTAGGACTTCTAGTGTAGACTAGCCATGAGAGAAAAATCGAGCATCAACTGCAGGCAGAACAGAAGTTTTGTGACCTTAAGGGTTTTTGAATGTCTTTAGTGCCACAAACTGTACAATATATATGTTACCAATAGTGAACAAACACAAATATCCTGTCCGTTCCTTTATATATAACAGATAACGGATTATGCCAGTGTTAGCATTTTTGTTTCTCATTTTTTTCCCTTTGTTTCAATTCTAGTGTGGAGATATGGAACATTATTTCTGAACTGCCGCTGTAAAAATGTCTATTTTTGACCTTGTAAATCAAATCTGTGGTAAATCTAATATGATGCTCATTCCTTTTTCTGGGTGATTGAAGGAAACTTTCAGCATTATTACAAAGTTAAATGTTCTGTTCACAGGTAAAAGTGTGTTACATGATAGAAAATATGCCATAAACTAGACGCTCTCTTTTATATTAAAAAGAACTCTTGATGAAAATAATATCGGGCATGACACAGAAAAAAGGGGAACAATATTGCTTCTTAGCAGCTATTTTCAATGTCTAAATAGTTGTGTCCACAGCAAGTTTGACTTAAGACAGCCATATGCACTAAAACATCACCTTTTTTTCTTCTAAAGCACTGTAACATAAGGATTATGAAATAATGTAATAAGTTTTGTGATAACTCGGGAAAACCCACTTGACAAGCTGTTTTTTTTTCTTCAAAGGGCTCTTTAAGCTCTTAGGCCTAAAGAGAGCTTAATTGAAGTTAATTGAGAAATTAAAAGTGGGAAAAATATTACAGGGAATAAAAAAAACCTTCCAGCAAATTAGATAATTGTACAATTGAACTGTCCTCCTGTGACTCCTCCTTACATTCTTTTTCTAAACAAACTCACCTGAAAATGTGGGATTCACTTATTGGGGAGGGAGGGAAGGATTCACAAAATCATGAGTTTGCCAGATGTCTTCAATAGTTTGTACAACCGACAAAACCTTACATTGTCTGAGTTCACTCATCCCTACTAGTCAGTCTTCAGTTGAAGGGACTGCTAGCATGGTGAATCATTCAGAGTTAATCAGACTCTGCACCTCCCAAGAATGTTCAGGTGCATTGCATCTTGTGATGTCTATATTTGTGTATAGCAGAACTCCAGGAAACTCTCCAGCCATCTTCTCTCCAAGCTGTCCTTCATCTCCTTCATGTCAGAGTGGCTTCTAGGTGCAGAAAACAACCTGTGTATGAATAGTGAGCTGTTCAACATACATTTCTGAGAATAATTATGTGAGGGGAGTGATGCGAATGAATGATAGGATCACAAGATCCAATTAATATTTAAGAACTAGAGCTGGTGGAAAAATCAAACATTTCAACTAGCTCTAATAAGAATAACATATTTTTCTGCTTTTCTTCCAAATAAGTACCTGATCCCAGGTTCCACTAAGCAAATGGTAAAACTCCTATTGACTTCAATGGGCTTGGATTAGACCTCCAATGATCATTTCCTTATTGTGTGTGTCTGTTTTTTTTTCCTGTTTCTGTCAGTGTTTTGCTAGGCTGTGTGAAGCTGTCTGACTGTCTTGGGGAGCCTGGGATGGATTCCAGCTGTTGTTTAGAGTTAGAAGCATCTCAGATGGTGATGGCTTTGGGTATTAGTAGAATAGAAGAAAATACAGTTAAAGCTTTGTTATCTGGCATGTTCGGGGAATGGGGGGTGCTGGTTAGTCAAAAATTCCAGTTAACTCAGAGTTATACTTACCAATGGCATACCAATTTTCAAAGAATTAGAATACAATAAAATGAATAAAGTATAAACATCTTATGAGACTACATATCACTATGGGCAACACATGTCATACACCCAGATCACTAAAAATACACTTAACACTAAAACTATACTGACCATAATTTAATCTTTCTTTGATGATTCAGAAGGCACTTCAGGATCTTGCAGTGCTTCAGGGTCATCATTATCAACATCAATTATCACTGTAGATGTAGAAGGTGTAGGAGATTGGGCTGAATCTGTAATGACCCTATGACGTACCCTGGAAGCTGCTTTTTTTGAATAAATCCCTGATAACAGCTTGCTTACTTGTCTTCTGCCTCTTTTGCATAAAAGTAGAGTTCAGAATGTGCAATTGCATAACCTTCTGGACAGTACACTAGTCCCAGTTACTAGACTGAAGATTTGTATTGGGAGATATCGGAAATGCTGGTTAATAGAGCTTTCCGGTTGATAAAGTGCCAGATAACACAGCTTTTACTATATTTATTTTTTGTTCTTGTTTCATCGAACAATTTCAGTTAAGTTTTTCGTTCTGCTGTTTCACTGTCTAGTTTTCCCCTTTCTCAAGTCCATTGCTCCCTTCCCCCATTCTTTTCTGCTTCACATGGCAGTTGCGCTGCTTGGTGATGGAATCTGCCAAAGATGGTCACTCCTTATCTATCCAAGGCCAGCAAGCCCACTGGCCAGGCTAACCCCAGGCCCACTGAATTCCAGAGGAGTCTTTCCACTGACTTCAATAGGCTTTGGATGGCCTTGGGATGTACTGATGCCCTAGGTGCAGATGGAGTTTGGTTCCCCACCATGGTTACTAACAACTCTAGCTCAAATAAATTGGTTAGTCTCTAAGGTGCCACAAGTACTCCTTTTCTTCTAGCTGCATTGGTGATTCAAAAAGAGGCGCTGTGGCATCCAGAGGAAATGATTCCAGTAATCTTCCACAGTCCTTGTTTGATCAGGACACTCAAGTGAATGAAGCCATAGGCCCATGAATGGATTATAAGTATCAGGCACAACTCTATGAACTTTAATATTAAAGGGAGCAGGAGAGCGGGGGCTAACCTCCCCTCCAGAAAACTACCAAGAATTAATTAGGTCCAAAGTGAGGTGGAAGGCTTCACATAATTACCAACCCCCAGCTACCCACTTCTTGATTCAGCCAAATGCTGAATTGTACCACTGTTTCCTGACGAGAGGGAATGAAGGTACTGGTGAAGGAGAGTTCAATCTGTGAAAGCTAAAAACCTCTGCTTCTCCCACAGGTGAATAGAGTTCACCACTCCCACTTGGGTCTGGTGCTCGGGTTCATCCTGGGAGCTGGCCCCTTGAGCCCTCTGAGCTGCTCTGGCTGCAAGTTGTGACAATATTTATTGATAGTTTATTACTTCCCCTCCCTTTTTTTTTAAAAAGTTATTCTCTCTATTATCATTATTATCCCACCTGCAAGACTTCCTGGATGTTGTGAAGAAGATGAACACCACTGAACACCTTGCCAGTCTTGCCCAGAGGAAAAAACTTTTTGCTCACTCCAAAATGATTAGATCTCCCCACAACGCAGGAAACTCATACCTGATAGCTACACCACATGGAGAGCGGAATGGGCAGGGCAGCTTTCAGCAGCAAGAACGCTGAGCCCCCTGGAGAGGGCGGATGTTCTGGAGCCAGTCTGCTCTCTCCCTCCTCCCCTCGGATTGACCAGCTCTGCTCCACTCTTCCCAAGCTCAGTCCCCACATGAACCCCACATCTCTTTTGGGGGAGCAAAGGAAAACGGCCCTGGAGGCAGAGCAACCGCTATCTCCTCTCAATCCAAACAGGACCCCAAGGGGTGGCCATTCCGTATCAGTCCAATTAAACACTCGCCCCACAATGGGAAGGAGCAATCTACATCTCTGCTTCCATGTTGCCCCTTCCTTTATCTTCATTTTTGCACCTTGTATTTTCCAGGCTGCAGTCCTTCTATGTCCCTTCAAAGGGAAAATGATTTGGGCTGGGCTTAGTGTGTCTCTTCTGCACCTGCAATGTATTATGGTTTCTTCCCTCACTGCAGAAGGAAAGTGACTAGGATTGCTCAGTTTCCTTCTCCATCAGTCTCTCAACACAGATGTCTGGGCAGCAAAGAGAAATTTACTAGTATTTAAGTTAGTTTCCCTTTTCGCGTGGTGTGTGTGTAAAGTGCTTTGGGGGGAAACCCAGAAGTGGCCTAAGCGACTGCTTATGGCTCAGACTGGTCTGTTCGCTTCTAAATAATCTTAAGTGGCTGAGAGGGTTTCAGGCACATTTCGATCTAGCTATTCCAAATCACATAATTTTTTTTTAATATAATAGCATGAGCCAGGCAGAGAGATTCATCTCCCTTTCCCCCATTTTATATTCAGCAGGTGACACCTTTTTCAAGGTCTGGTGTTGCTGAATAAAAGACATATCAGGAAACTGTATTGAAATTGTGCACCTTAATCCTCCCTATTGCGTGGTAATCCAAAATCCCTGCTTTTGCTCACAGGAGGATCAGCAACCGTTACCTGCGCCATCTTCACATTTGTATTTATTCATTTTGAAAACAGTTTCTCCAACTTCTTTAGTAGAAGTTGTAAAGGAATTAAGTTTCAGAGAAAGTGACAACAGTTACAAAGTGCCAAGAGGAGGGGAAAAAAACTGCAAACAAAACCGGAAGCCTGCTGTCAGAATGAGCTTTTAAATCTCTTATGTGTGGAGACGAACACAGGGCTGCAGGAGACCTAGTACACAGAAAATTAATCATGCTATCTCCAACTGACAGCTCAAGTGATTAGTGTGCAGAAACCTTCCATATCTCAAACTACCAGCATATAAATTTGATCAACTTTAGGTAGCTGACATCAGTTATGTAGAGCCATATGCAGCAGAAGCCTCAGCTTTAAAATGCTAGGACTTTGTTAATTTACTGCCAAAGTAACAGTGGCTTAGGAAAAAACCTCATTTTCTACTTTGCTGGAAAACATATAAGTTCCATTTCTACATAAAAGAACCTCATGTCCACAGCCAACCCAGTAAACCCGAGCTAATAGTTTATGTACTCCTTCTGGTCCCAATCCTGCTCCCAGTAAGCCAATGGCAAAATCAGCATTTTTGCCCATTATGCTCATGCAGTATCAGCACGTAGGTGTTGACTTTCTTGAATTTACAATAATGTTCTAAATATTTTGTTAGGTCCATGACTGTGAGCAGTTCCCTGCAAGTATTCAAAACTTAATGTTTGAAATCTGAGCTACAGTGGCCAGTTGTGTCTAGTCACATGATCTCACTTCTTCCTGATTGAGTGAGTGTACTGTAGCTATTATGATTGGCAGATGGGAGAAAAGTTGCTTTAAGAAGCCATTGGGTTAAGGATAGAATCTGTCCGGGAGATGTGGCAGTTTAGGAATTTGGGGAATTGAAAGCTTTTTTCCTTTCCGGGCCTCATCTAAGGTACCATATCGACAAAAAATAGGCTAATGTGGATTTATTGGTTTAAATTTAATTTTTTCTTGTGACCTTTGCACAAATCAATTGTGCGTGCACCTAATAAAAATTGGGGGGTGATGTCCTGGGAAGCCGATGTTTGCCATTGATTACAATGAAGGCAGGATTTGACCCAAGGGCTCAAAGTGTGCCACATACAACTTCCCAGGTGCAATCAGCTGTGTGTACAAGCAACGGGTTTGGTAGTTATGAATTCCATTAGTTGTGTGTGCAAATGATAGAGGCTGGATTGAGTTCGCTTTGAAATTCTGACCCATTAAATCAAAATTCTGGCACCTGATCACAGCTGGACTTGACAGTTCCTATGAGAGAGACAGACTTCCATGAATTTGTGGAACATGGTGAAAGGGAGTGATAAAAACAATAGAATTATAATTTCTTTTAGGATCTGTCTGAAAGCAAGACATGTAAAATATTGTCAGTGTGTTGTGCTTCTCTTTCAATCCATGGAGCGAATTACAAAATATCAGAATAAAGTATTGTCTTTGTGATTACACTGACTTATCTGAGAGATACATACAGTGCTTCCATTTAGACTGAAAATATACTGTCCAGCTGCTTCAGAAATTAAATTCAAGAACTGAAAAACACAGACATAAATGAGGTGGTTTAAAAGTATGAAGGAAGGAAAAGGGTGAGATTGTCCAGTTTTAGAGGATGTAAATACATCAACACAGACTAAATAGACCTATTTCTACGTTATTCTAATTGGGTAGTCATAAACCACACTCATTAAGTGCTGTGATTCACATCTGTCAAATGTGGTTCTTTCTCCTTTTCTTTTCCCAGAGGAAAAAATGCATATGGATTTTTTTAATCTCTTGTGTCCTGTGTGGACATTCAAATCATGTCCAAAGTAGGATCACTTATACGGATTCGTCTATGGATTGGCTCATGTTCCACAGAATTTTCCCATACTGAAAAATTCTCATGGGCCCTGAGGATACATGGTTTTATGTCTCAGGTTACTCAGACTTCCTTAATTCAAAGCACTAAAGCTGAAAAGTGAGATATTTAACTATGAACTTTATTGATCATGTCTGCGCTCTAACAAACAGTTACAAAATATTAGAAATGTCTATCTGATACAAAAGGTTACAGACATTCTTTCTCATGGTGCGTTTTCAGTATTATTCAACTATGGATATATTGTAGATACTAAACTTGGAAATGTATGATTGACAAGATTGTTTCACTTATTTTATATCACTATAAAATATATGTACTGGAATGACTGTACTCATATGCTTTGGAAGTAGAGAGACCTTTGACAGTTCATGGCTACAATCTTTGTGACCTTTTTATGGTCTGAAAGAAGAATGAGACTTTTCTCATGATCTGGAGACTAGTGTGAAAGGCTCTTCTAGGAGAAACTGAAATACAAAAGAGGCAGGTTTATTAATAAGTTTCTGTAAAACACAACTGCAAAATAGATGAATTCTTGAGAAACTGGATTAAGGAATTATTATTCTTGATGGAAAATAAATCTCTGGAATTTCTCGTACTGATAAATGTTGTGTTGATCTTACAGTAGGCACAATCATAACTGTAATTTTAGAAAAAAGATTGTAAACTGCAGCTCTGAAGGTATAGTTGTTGTTCCGGCTCTTTTGGCCAGTTACTCAAAGACAAATGGCGACAGGGAAGGGCTGTTGATCCCCCTTTGAATTACCTGGTGCTTGTGGGGGAAGACTGAGGGGAGGGGTATTAGCAAATCCACTCCTGAATACGGAAGAAATGGCTCTGCGTGTGCTGAAGCCAGCTTTGTAAAGACCCAGCAGGAAGGAACAATTAACAGGCGGCCCTGTTCACATGTTTAAATTTGTGAGTACTTTTTATACTATAGTTTTTCAGTGAAGGCTTTGAGTTTCCTATTCCTCATCCTCCTTTTTAAGTGGTTCCTCAGTATTTCCTCTCTGACTTGGGAGGAATGCTGTGTCCATCTTTGAGTAAGATGGCTATAGCCTAATCTCTCATACCCGCTCTGATCGATCTCAGAGGAAAGATTTAGCCTTGTAGCTAAGGACACACTGTGTCAAGCACTTCATGAGTATGAAAGGGTGGTGGGGATTAGAGGACACAAGAAAATGTCATCACTCCCGGCACTCCCATGCAGGGGTGAAGCACGGTTAAAGTTCTTGCATTGAGTGAAGGCTGTCACAGTGGAGTAGGAAGATTGCTTCCCTCCCCGATTCTGAACCAACAAATGGAACTGGCTGGGTGCTGGGGAAGGGAAGCCCAGGCTGCATCCTGTTATGGATTGATGCAATGACTATACTCCTCTTATGCTCCCTGGAGCTACAGAAGATGTGTCTCTGCACCACCCCAATTCAAAGGGTTTGCCTTACAGGCACAAACATGTCTTAAGTGTGAAGAGCACTTAACAGGTAGCATTTTCCCATGGTTATTCTTTGTGGAAGTAATTCTAACATCCTTGATTCTGCCAAAATCTGCAGCAATGTCTGAAGGAGTAGAGAAAGGGTTAGATATATATGTACAGCTGAGAGGTGGGGTAAATGATAATTAATAAATGTTATTCATATTCCTTTTTTTCTAGTGATAATTATATTATTGTTTTAACAGAAAATAGGTATTTAATAAAGGTAATATGTGGTGTGATCATGTCTATGCTCTACTATATGTGCACAGAGTAATTTGGTAATTCTAAGAACTATTCACTTTAAGTGGAAACGAGATTTATAAGACTAGGTAACCCATTGGTTTGTTATTTTTAAAAAAATCTCTCCATTGTCTTTTGACCAGTTTATCCCATAATGCTCAAGACCTTTCTTAGCAATAGAGAAAAGATCAGTGGTACTGAAGGTCTGAGTGACACCATCCATCTCTGGGATTTGGCAGTGGGGGTTTTGAGCTCATCCTTCCAAGACTGTCATGTTTGTGGTCTAAGTTACAAAGCCTGTTCCACATGAGTGAATGATGGGTGTTCTAGCAGTGTCAACCCCCCCACAAGGGGCATCCTCATTCCAGCATAACTGGAAGTTGTGGACACTTTCAAACACTGCTGCACATGCTGACTGGTACCTGTGCTGATGGGTAAGAGGAATCAAAATTGCCTTTAGACAAATCCCCATATCACAGAAGCTGGAAAGTAAAGGTCCTTAATTACTGTGGTGCACTTAAATGACCCATTGTTCTACCTGAATAAAAGTCTCCTAGGACACAGTCTCCTTGGTAACCATGGTACTCAGAACTCAAGAGCTTCTTCAGAAAGCTAGTCCCAGAGTGCACTCATGTTTTTCCTGGTCTTTTATCACTAATTCCACAAGCATTCAAAAAGCAGGTTTGACATTCTTCTTAAAAAATAAAATTGCTACACTAAAATTAACTACTGAAGCTGCCTTTGCTCTTCTGCAAAGCAAAGCTGAGGTGAAATTCCGAGATGGAGCAAGAAAAGATAGGGCTAAGATGCCTTTGATCTTCTTTCTGCATTCACACCAATTGTATGTGGATTTAAGAACATCACAACAAGAGGCAATGATATCATTCCATTAGGATACAGCAGCATGCCAGGATCCTTTATGGGGGCTGAGTCTTTACAAGGTTCTGTAGTAACAGTCTGCAAGCAGTGTCCTGTATTTTGTCTTGTATGTTCTGCTTGGTGTTGCTAGTAAATCGGAACTGTATATCAGAACCTTCTACAGTGGTCACCATTAAAAATTTAGTATTTACCATACAGAGGTATCTGATGTACCATAGTTTTCCTGCTGTATGGAAATGACTGTGATAGCTTTGTAAATATCTGTTGAAAAATGGTGACTTTTTAAAGGGTAACTAATACCATGAAACCTCCTGCTCACTAGCCCTGGGTTACTCTGATCCCTACTATCTCCCTACACCACAGCTGTCATTTCCAGCCAACTTTTTTTGTTCATCTATACTTTTTACTTTTCCCCTAAAATCCCTAATTCTCTTTGTTTCAGGCCACATCAAGCTTGTTGCTGTGATCTTAATATATAAATGTATATATATATATAGAGAGAGAGAGAGGGCTTTTTTCAAAAAATGTTGGTTTTAGAATTTTTTCATCCTTTTTTATTTATGGTTTATTCATTTCCAAAATAAAAAAATATGAAATATTTGAAAAATACTTTAAAAATCTTACCAAGTGACTAGACTGACCAAAATATTCATTTTCAAGGTATTTTTTTTATTTTGCACACAAAAAATGAAGACTTTTTTTTAAAAATGAAAAATTTCACGAGCCAGTTTGAAAGACATTTTTTTTTAAAAATGTGTAATGGACTGCACACCTGTGTTCACACCCTACACACTATTGTAATAATCTTTGTACACGGTATGTCTTCTGAGGTATCATTTGAAAACTCACAACTTGCTGATCAGTAATATGGTAAAGTGCCTGTAGCAACATTATGTGTAAAGTTATGAGCATAAGCTGAAATCATTACATGAGTGAGGGGGAAAAAAAGACCCACCTAACCTGTGTGAAGAAGAGGTAGGGATATGGGCAGCTGGTGAACCAGTTGTTGGGGAAGACCAGCTCCCGGCCCCTCCCCTTCTACCCAAGGCCCCTCTCTTTCCCCTCACCTTCTGTCCGCTTCCTCCCGCAGGATCCCAGAGTACCCCGCCGCGGTCCCTGGCCCCGGGCAGCCAGGTGGCACAGCCGCAGTGGCCCCGGTGTGCCTGGCGGCTTGGCTGCAGCTCCTCTGGCCCCAGTGTGATGCATAAGGGAGCAACCACAAAGTAATTTACAACAGGGAAGACTTTATACCTTGACTAAAGGATGCAGAGAATGGAAAAAAAGATTGAAGGAAAGTCTGGTGGGGTGCACTGCTTAATGGAGAGAGATCAAGAGAAGCCTCTTTGGAAGAAGCCGAAAGTATATTTGTGCCTGATATAGGAAGTGAAGGGATTATGATTGAATAAGAGGAAGAAGCATTAAGAAATCTGATTTTTGTGTGTGAGGAGATAACTTACCTTAGGAGGACTGTAGGATATCTCCAGATTTGAATGCTCCATAAAGTGCACTATCCTCCATTTTCCTCTTAAATGCAATCTGAGTTGTTAGTTTTAAACTATAAATCTTTTTAGTGCCCTGTGAATCTAGAATACTGCCTCTGCCTGTGTTATACTACCACCACTGAGAGCAGATGAGGCATATAGGATGACAGTCCATTTCTGTTTGTATGTCTGGGAGTTGACAGCAGGGTATTTGTTGTAGGTGGATAACCCGAGTTCTCTGGAATTTACTTCCTCTTTCAGTTCAACAGCCCAATTTAACTGACCTTTGGGATAAGTTGCAACACCTGTCTCTTCACTAGGCTTTCAAGGCTTAATCCTGTGCCAGTCACGTCAATGGGAGTCTCGTATCTCAATTAATCAGGCAGAAAATTGTGTTTGAGAGGGTAGAAATCGAGACTTTTTGATTTGGGGATTTTTTAAATTAAAGATAAATCTAAGATGATGCAATTTTAAACATTTTTAAAATATTTTTATGAGCCTGGCAGTATTTTATTTATTAGGCACATTACACATTGAAGAAGAATTACGTAAAATAATGGAGATTTGTGACTCTTTGATTTTTTTCAAGATTGTTTAGGGTATGTGCATTAGGGTTTGTAATCATCAAGAGATAACACTATTTCATAGCTTCCCTCAAGTAAACAGAAAACCTTGTTTTTGCCTAAGAAATTAGGGCTACATCTGTGCTTGGAGGGAGGGGTGTGATTCACAGTTCGCATGGACATATTCACACTAGCTCTCATCAAGAGAGTACAATAAAAATAGCAGTGTAGCCACAGTAGCATGGGCAGTGAGGAGCAGAAGCATGGGATAGCCACCTGAGTACGTACCCCCGGGGTCCAGGAAGGTTTGTTCTCAGATAGGTGAGCACATACTACCTCACTGCTGCCTGGGCTATCCCGGCTACACTGATATTTTTAGCACATTAGCTCGATGAAAGCTAGCTTGAGTATGTCTACGCAAACTGGGGCTCACTCCCTTAGCTCCAAGTGTAGATGTAGCCGAAGAGCAGAGACAGCCCCATCAATATTTCAGTTCAGTTCCATTTGTTTTATAAATAATGCATTTCCTGCAAGCTAACTCCATCTGCCTAGTTTATGTCTTAGCAACTAAAACTAATATGGTTAAAAATCAAAGTGGAAAGATAACAGAAACCAGAACAAACCCTAGGTCCCTTAGCTTTCAACACGGTGAAAAACAAATTCGAACTCTTGTCCTTTCAATCTACTGGTTTGTTAACAAATGAAGGATGATAAAACTGTGAAACAAAGTGTGGAGCAAAGGGTACCCACTCTGAAGAAGATGACACACTTCTTGCCATGTGCATCTTTAAAGTAACTAAACTGATACAACTTTATAGACACAAAAACCAACCAAACAAAAACCCATATCTGAAAAGAACATTAGGGTTGCAGGGTAAGTACTCGTAAGTGTGGATGTGCTGAAATTAAATTTGCATGTGGAAGCTTAACTTGTCCCCTTGTACATTTGCATTAATATGTAATGTTTAATTGCCTCTAACATAGTGTTTCTTAAAGGGACATCATCAATTTAAAAATCATTCTGCTTTGTGATTTTTTTAACCTATTATTTTAACAAGTAACACTAGGTTTATTATAATTGAAAGAGATCAGAATATATATTTTTACATTTTTTTCTGAATTTGGTAACATTTAGTATAAGTTTTCCTTTTGTGTTTGCAAGAATGGGAACTTAATCAATTTCTGTGTTGACTATGTTTTCCACATAGCTAAAAGGAACACAAGAACACTTTTAAAATAGGCATATGTGATTACAACAGTTGCAGAGAGCATATTACTTTTTACACATTTTTTAAAAAGATCAACGTTTCATGTTGCATGAGCATTTAAATACAGCATAATAACTTTTATTCTCTAGTCTATACATGCACCATCTTGTTGTATTGTGTCTATGAGACAATAAGAGTACGCTACATGATGTACAATGACAATAGCCCTGCTTAATTCATGATATGTAATACAAAATGAGCAAATGATTGAGTCAAGGGCTCATTTGGAAAAATGCACGTTTGTGAAGGATACGGGATGCTTGTAATACTTTATGAATACTGTATGTGCCATGGTTATTGGGATAGTTACTGTATGACTAAATTGGGTTAAATATTGGGAGGTTTACCATATCCTTATACTGGATTAGATCAACAAGGCTGTTTGGGAAACACACAGGAAGGCAGAACAGTAACTCAAGATTAGGTACTTCCTGGGGTGGTTAACAGACAATGCCTGTGCTAGTAACTATGAAGAGCTTACCTTTCAGACTCCAGCCAAGTTACACAGCTTGTTTTGTCATTGCCAGGTGTGACACTACACCCCATATTCTTCACAGTGATATTACCATGATATAATTATGGCATAATTATGATGCATTTTGTATAAGATAAGTCATGTGAGCTGTCATAGGAAAAGTTGTGATTTGCTGAATATGATTATCCTATTTGTATGCATGTATCATTTTTGTATCTGAAGTTATGAATATTGACTATGTATCTGTATTTCAAATATAGTTACACCTAGGTAACATACAATAGACAAGATGCTTTCAGTCTAGATAGCTGGCTGGGAAGGGCTATTCAGAGCAATGAGCCAATAGGGAAAACAATAGGCCTTAGAAGAAGCTTATACCCCACCTGGTGAGCCTTCTTGAGAACACTCCAGAGAGCCTATGAGTGATGGCTGCTATGACTCTACAAGGACATGTGACCAGGTCACATGATACTGGACTCCATCTTGGGATGTCAGTATTTTTCCACAGACTGGTATGGGAGCCAAGATTTGGAACAAAGGGTTCCCACCATATGCTAAAGCTATATAAGTCGGGGAGTAACATCATCTGGGGCTCTTCACTCCCCACACAAGAAGACTCCTAAAAACACCTGAGGAATGAAGACTGAACTGAGAGAAGTGCTGGATCCAAGCTAAAGGGATTTCTAGACTGTGCATGAAACACTTGGGGATTCTAAACTATAAAGCAAGTGCAGCTTGCCCCTTAAGAAACTGCAGCCTGCTTGTATTATCTCTTAGGGTGAGAATCTGCTAATTCATAGCCAATCTATCAAGTATAATAAGCTTAGTTTGTATTTTTTGTTTATTTGCTAGATGAGCTGCTTTGATCTGTTTGCCATCACTTATAATCACTTAAAATCTATCTTTGGTAGTTAATAAACGTGGTTTTGTTTTAATCTAAATCAGTGAGCTGTGACTGGAGTGCTTGTGGAAAATCTCTGTTTGACTACCACAAATGTACATGGTCCTCTTCACATTCAGGGAGAGGCGGACCAAGTGTTAAACCCATATACTGGCCAGATTTGACCAGGGCAGGATGGTACTGCTCTGGGGTCCTAGGCTGGGAGGCTGGTGATTAGAAAGCCTGCATGTAACTGTGTGACTGCTGGTGAAAGTGCAAGATTGGGGGACTTTGCAGCTTGTCACAGCAGCACAGTGTGAGAGGGAGCCCAGGCTGGTGGGTCAGAAGGCTCAGTGCTACCCCAGTTCCAGGTGGCACCCCCGGAGGGAGGGAACCTGTCACACCAGGAACCAACAGATTAAAAAGACTATTTTTGTTATAGTTAGTTAATTCTTATAGTGACTCTAAGAGAACACTTTCTGTTCAGAGGGGGTACTTTATTGGAAATGTATTGAACGGAGGCCTTCTTAGGGTACTGCCAAGACTTTAGGTAAGGTAGAACTACATATAGACTGTTTATTGCTGTAAAGCCAACGCCTAAATCTCTTATACTATGCTTTGGTTCTTCTGTTAAGATTAATCAATACTTTGGTTTAAGAAGGCTGTCTGGTCACTGTATTTACTACTGGTTGCAGGTTCCTGAAGGGAAGAAGCACGTGTGCCAAACCCAGTTGGATCTGCTGGGTAAGCACAGTTAATAAACAGAGTACTGTAGTCCAGCGCCCAGTCTCAGAGTAAGAGAACTGTGGGATTCCACCCTAGGAGAGGTAAAGGCACACCACCTAGTACCTAAGGGGCTGTACTCAGAGAGACCAGGAAGGGGACTGAGTGTAGCTAGTCCCATAACCATGACAATCATAACATATTGGATTATTTGAAAAGCAGAATTTGGAACAACGGGGTTACTCATATGAGAAAAGTTACTCATGGGCATAAGTCTTCACAGAGTTAGGTGCTTTGTCCATACGTTTGCCACAGACACGAGGCCCATGACAAAATATTTACTTTGCGGATTTTTTTTCCATACAATGTTATGATATTTGCCACCAGTCTAGCGAGCATCTGAGCAGGGCTTCATTAGTTTTTATAAATTTGGCTCTGCATATGCCCTGTGTAGTGAAGTATGGGAGAGTGGCCTGGATTTTTAAACAGTTTTCAAACCATATAGTTTAGGAATGTATGATATATATCTATCAAACGAAGCTATACTAGGTAGTGTCTTATACACTTTGGCTGAGATTTACAAAGGTACTTCAGTGTGCAAACCCCAAACTTAGATGCCTAAATCTGGGTGTTAAATTCCTAAATCAAAGTTTTAGGCTTCACTGCAATCCACAAAACTCCCACCAGTGTTGTAGGTGCCCAAGGTCACTCAGCATCTACCTAGGGAGGTGGTAGAATCTCCTTCCTTAGAGGTTTTTAAGGTCAGGCTTGACAAAGCCCTGGCTGGGATGATTTAACTGGGAATTGGTCCTGCTTCGAGCAGGGGGTTGGACTAGATGACCTTCTGGGGTCCCTTCCAACCCTTATATTCTATGATTCTATGATTCTATGTTCAAGTAAAAGTTCCATAGCACCTAAGTTTCTGTCTCTGGGCATACACACTGCTGCCTCCATCTAGGCATCCAGACCTCTATCTCCTGCCTAAGTCCCAGAGTGATCAATGAACTGGGGGAAGGTAGAGGTTCTTAACTCGTGGGTGGGGCCCAATCCATTAAGTGTGCTCAGAAGCTGCCGACCCCACAGCTTTTAGTGATTCAAGCACTCATCTGCACAAGTAGCTTTCAAAATCAACCTGAAATCATGAATAGGTGTCCTGGGACTTTGCATGAATGTTGGCAGCACTAGCATGAGGACTTCACTCTAAAGATTAAAAAAAAGTAAAAGCAGGAAAACAAACTAAATATAATACAATTTATAATTATTAGTTTATAAAAAGCTCATGATTTTTGTGCTTGCAGTCTTTGCAACACTGCATATTAGAAGTTTCTCTCGAAGAATTTTAGATCTCACCAAGCTATCAGTCAATTTGATGTGATTTTATTTTATTTTTAATTGAACAGTAAGTCAGTTGTGATTAGTTTTCTGAACAGAGATTCTTAAAACCTAGAGATGGAAAATGTCTGTTCTGTTATCTATTTCATCTCACTGCTAGGGCAACACTGTTCTCTGTGCACATCTACTAGTGATTTTTCCAGGCTAGTATTCAATGTATCAAGTATCAGGGCTTCCACCACTTCTCTTGGGATATTTGTTTCATGGCCTTCTATGATAGATGTTGCTGGATAAACATGGGTATTCTCTCATTGCATCGAACATTGGAAGTATTGATCATATATTTTCAGTTTAGATGCCAAGAAAAAGCTTGTAGAAGAAAGGATCAGGTTCAAAAAGATGAAGAAAGGGAATGGAAAAATCCACATAATACTGGTGAAAGTGCACAAGTTCACGTTGTTGATATGTTCTTAGGATTACCCATTTTTTATGAGGAAATCATTTATGAAGCTTGATGTTCTGCATATCCGTATAAGAATATTGTGGTACGACAAGGGTGTTTACACCAATGTTCCAGGGATATTTCAAATCAGACACCCAATCTTACCTCACTGAAGTCAACTAGAATTTTTCCATCACTTGCAATGGTAGCAGATACAAGCCCCAAATAGTTACAATCTGCCTACCAACTTCAAACTGAAACCGATTTCTTCCTTTCCTGTTCTGCTGCATTTCAGTGGAAGTGAAGATGAACCCTATATGCCCTTACCTTCCTCTCATGGATGTTGAATGTTAATTTGTTAATATTGGAAGTGCTTTGAGATCCTCAGATGAAAAGCACTACAAAAAGTGCACAGAGAATTTTCATGCTAACATGTTTCTCTGACCAACACGTCTGTGATGCGAGATGAATAAAAAAAGATGACATGAAAATCTTGAGATGCTCATGGAGCCCTGCCAAATTGATAATTTTTAGATGCTCATGGGAGACGCCTATGTAATTATTCATAATTTGGATTCCTTTCCTCATTTTATAACTTCTATTTAAAAGCCAGTGATGTTTAAAATTGCATACACGTTTCATGACAACCTCGTCAAAACTTGGTCAAAGGTATGGTTTGCAGAGTATGGCTTGACAAATTTTGTGGCAGCGCAGTTAAAACCATTCATTTCCCATTACCCCAGTAGGTTAAAGCAACCCCAGGGGCTATTCTAATTTATATTAGCTGGCTATTGTGATAAGTGACCATCCATACAGCGATAGCAGAGTGGAGCATGTTCCAGCCAGAACCATGCTCTCAAAATACTCCCTTCACCGGAAGCAACAGAGAAGGCAATGTAGGAACAGGTGATGGCTCTATGCCCTCTGGAAATTCCTCCATGACAAGGGAAATCCCAGCTGGAAAGATCTTACCTGGACCCTGGATTCCACTAGGTCAATGCAAAGAAGATTGAGTAAGTCTAAGAATCTGCCCCAATGTGTCCACTAGTTTCAAACTACAATTTTAATGTTGGCAGTGGACATTTCACTCTCCAAGAAACTTCTATAAAAAACTCTACTTGGGAAATAAATTATAAGAGAGAATTCTGTTTGTCTTTGCTTTTTGCCCTCTTTCTTCACTCTCTAACCAGCTGCTATTTTGTTGCTATTTATTTGACAAACTTTGTTTCCAGCTTACTTTGGAATACCCCCTACACATCCATCTTTTCATTAGTTTTGTTTTTCTGCTCTCTAGGATGGGAAAATTTCATGTGTGCACGCAGCACAAGGTTACACTTTAATCCCGTGGAACTCTCTAGAACTGATTTACTCTGCTAGCATCTTCTTTGCACTTCAGATAGGATTCATTATCACACTTCATTAATTACTTTGCAACAAAGACAAATGTTCTTTGTAAAATGCTCAGTGTTACATGTTTATGAACAGCTAACAGCCAATGGTGGATGGATTACAAATACAGTGGAAACTCAAGTAATGACTGCAATAAAGTTTCCTGCCAATAGCGGCAGTGAAAAATACAACTTCCCAAGATTAATAAAAAGCTCACTACACAAAAGGCAACTTGTGTATTTGTAGTTTAAATCCTTGTCCTTCATCAAACAAAGAGATGTATAATCAATTTCTTTCACAATAACAGAAGCTGACTTTGTTAAAACTTTTGCTTCGGACAGGCCTTGTGGTCTTGCAGTTTTCTTCAGATTTCCCACTGTTGTACTACCAGAAGGGCAGCTCCAGGAATTATAGCAATGATGTTAGCACCAGCCTATACCAGCTACCAACATTTTAGCCCTTGTGCCATCTAGATGATCTCTGAGATAACATAGATATTAAAAAAAAAAACAGTGGCTGGTGCTTCTACTGGTGCTATTTATAAAACTGGTTGTGAAACAATGGGGAATTTGAAGATAAAGCTAGTGTAGACACAGCCAAATGACAAAGTACATAATCCCTCATGGCTATTTCATTATTTGCTCAAATTTCCCCCCACATAGACCATCCTGTCTCCTCTGGTGGAACTCCCTATAGCAGGTAGATAGAAGGTTCCAGGAAACTCCACAAGAGTCACATCGCTGAGTCTAGTTCTAGTACTTTCTTTGGGAGTTCAGGGGAGAGCTGACAGAGGCATGGATCATAGAAATCTATATCTGTGGAGTGTGGGGAATTGTGCTTCTAACTCTGTGGCTTCTGGCGTTTCCACAATGAGGGTTCCTAACCCCATGGAAGCATGGCTCTGTCAAAATATGCTTGGTCTCCTAGCACTGCCAGCCTATAGAAAGAGGAACTGGACTCTAGCCTTCAGTAGCATGCCTGGCTGGCCTTGTATTTTAGGCAGCGGGGAGGCCTAAAGCAGGCTCTGGTGGTGCCCCCTGGAAGAAGGGGAGGATTTGGACTGCCAGGGTGAGAGAGAACCCTGGAAATGGTGGACTAAATTGTGACCTGGCCAGAGGGCTTAGTTACAGGAAGAGAGATCATTGCATCAATAGACCAGCCGTCAACGGGGGGCACCATACAGGGACACAGTCATTATGCCTTGCCTGGCCACGAGGAGGTGCTCCTGCAGCGAATGAATCCCTTCACATGGTCCCATTGTTGTTAATGTACTAGTTTCTACTAAAATAAATCCTATTGTATCTAGTTCATTGAATGAGAACTGCACTTCAGAATTCAATGGGATTAGTCCCACTGTGAATATTAAGCATGTGCATAGATCTTTTCAGGATTAGGGCTTATATATATGTATTGCAAATACTCCTGGGACATTTTGTGGCAGATGCTGTACAAAAAATGTATCTTGTAAAGCTGTCAAGTTTAGAAGAACATTTTTTAAATGAATAGAACAAATTTTAAGACCGTACATTCGGCCCTGATCCCGCAGAGCTCAGAACTCCCTCCACCCCAGCAAGCCTATCCATCCTATCAGAGGTTCTTTCCTGGCTCTCGTCACCACAGGGCTGATCCCACCTAAACAAATTCAAAAATCTACCCCTTGGAATTAATATGCTACATTGAGCCAATGGCTTGCTGCTTTTCCACAACTCTCCCTTGTACGACTGGGCAGCCTACGCTCCCAGGTAAAACACGTCATAGTTAATTATCAATATTTCTGCTGTAATTCTTTCTGTGGGATGATTCACTCTCTAATTGACAGGCATTTTCAAATCAAATACTCAGGAAAATTCTGCTTGAACTTTACTTGAATATGGCTAGTTTGAATTATATGGCTCTGTGTAGGTCAAGTGCACAGGCATGAGTTCTGAAAATGCCAGATGAGTCACTACCCCCTATACTATGGCATATTCCACAGTAACAGTACTACTATATTAGAGAGGGAAAAGTTGTGCTTAAAACTAAACATGAGTATAAGTGTTTGCAGGATGAGAACCTCCTGCCTTTCCTTGGACTCCAGAATTTACTCTTCTCTTCATGGAAATAAATATTTCTTTCAGGTGTCTGACTTGAGCTATCTTAAAGGGACTCAGTTTGACAGAGTGTAGGAATGAAGCACGTTCTAAAAATCAGGCCTCTTTAAGGTGTCTCAAGGTGGGCAACCAAAATCACAAGTCACTTTTGAAAATTGTACACTTATACTTTTATTTTGGAAAGAAAAGTTTACCTAAACTAAGAGAATGAAAAAAACAAGTTAGTTTATAATAAGCTTTTTGTTTTAGATCTCCTTCTCGTCATCATTTTCTTCCACTGAATCAAAAAATGTTTCTCACTCAGTCCAAAATCCCCATGGGTTCATTTTCAGATACCATAAAAAGAAAATTATCCTTTTAAAAAGAACTCTCTTTTCTTCAGGTTTAAGTAAAGGGTAACAGCCAAACAGCATGCTAAACAAGTTCTCCAGCAAAGCCATCAGTACATAAAGAAAGAAACTTTATCCAAGCCATTAAACAAATGGATCTATTGTATGCTACAGTCTTTCTAATCAAGGAGAAGGATTTTTGAAGTCAAATAGATTTCCTTTCCTGACACAAATATAGTTTCAGCTGTAGTCTCCACTGTCTCAGTTTGATTTGAATTGAGGTCTAGGTCATCTCTGGCACATGCTTGAGCAGCTGAGACAGTCTTGTGGCCTATGGGACACATTTTGGGATGAAAATTAGCTGATGGGATGTTTGAACACAGAGACTTTCTGGAGTTCAGTAAGTTACATGCTTTGCTGTTTAATAACCACCCCTACCCAAAGCAGTAATGAGAATTGTAGATGAAATTCACTGCAGGACAGAGGGCCAACACAGGATCCTGTGCACCCCTGGGAGCTGACAATGCTCACAGAACCTTGCAGGATCATTCACAATATCACTCGTGTACAGCAGAGCTCACTGATTGTGTGTGGGGGTGGTGGTGGTGTATTTCCCTATTTCCTTGTATTAAGAAGGTGATCTAAAGACCATCCTGAGAAATTAATCTTATACCATGCCCAATAGATCACTAGACTCTGGCTGGTGCGAGCCTGTCATATGTGAGTGCAGGTATGTGTGTGATGACTGTATGACAACCGTGTAGAATCTGTGTGTGTGCAGGTGTCAGTGGGTCAGAATGCACTGAGGAGCTTTTTAGCAGGTGCCTTTTCACAGATGTGCCCAGCTGTGCTGGTGTGAGCATTACTGGGGTAGGGCAGAGGGAGAATGGCTATTGTGGTCGTGGTGCTGTCAAAACAAGCACGAGAGAGAAGATAAATCGTGGAGTTGGAAAGTTGGAAGACCCATTTCAAGTTGTTGCTTGGAGTTCATCTGCAAACTGTTGTTCCACTCTGTAATCAGCTGTGGATATATCTGTGTCCATCACCAGATAGCTGCAGATAAAAAAAAAACCTGTTTGTGTGCCAATCCCATGCCTAAAACAAGACTGGTGGGGAGGATGTCTGTGAGATCAAGACATGCATGAAGCTGCTTCAATCCAATATTCATTATATAATGAAGAGTTTGAAAATGATATGCTGTAATCCATTTTTTTGCAGTTATTTTCAGTCTGATTGTGTTTGTACAAAATAATTAAATAGCTGTATGAGGCTACAGAATTGTGTTTTTATGCACAAACGAACAAATGGAAGCAACAATTGTTTAATTTGGCAACTATTACGTGGCAAAAATGAATGTGAAAACAAAGATACAAGAAGAGGCATCATAATGGGAGCTCTCAGTCCATCTGTTTGCCCATTTGTTTAAGGGAGGTTGCTATATGGGCATAGGAAACCACAAAAGTTTAGCTGGAATATCTTGAGAAGGAGCAATATAATTTTTATTAGATCATGTGAGGAAGGAGACTTAAGCCTAAACCCTGCAGGTGAATCCATGAAGTAAATCATGTTGTATTAGAATGTAAAAGGGCACATCAGGGATCAGCAACCTTTGTCCCGCGGCCTGCCAGGGTAAGCTCCCTGGTTTGTTTACCTGTCGCATCCACAGGTTTGGCCGATCGCAGCTCCCCCTGGCCACGGTTCGCCGGTCCAGGCCAATGGGGGCTGCGGGAAGCGGCGCAGGCTGAGGGATGTGCTGGCCGCCACTTCCCACAGTCTCCATTGACCTGGAGCTGTGAACTACAGCCAGTGGGAGCTGCGATCAGCCGAACCTGTGGATGCGGCAGGTAAACAAACCTGCTGTGCCTGCCAGGGAGCTTAACCTGGCAGGCCACGTGCCAAAGGTTGCGGATCCCTGGGGCACATTTTATTAGTGTGCTCCCCATCAAAATGCCATATTAGCAGATTTCAATCAGCTGTGATGACACGTGTATTGTCTAATTGTTTCCTCATTTCCCCCCTGTCTGTTTGTTGCATCCATCTCTTGCCTTAAAATCTAAGTTTTTCAGTGCACGTGGACCATCTATTTGTTACGTGCATGTACAGAGCTTAAGAGAATAGAGGCCCCAGTCAGGGATCAGGAGCCTATGCCCTGCCACAATATAACTAATAATGAAGTGTTACAGTTCAGTACATACAAAGAAAGCATATTAGAGAAGCATTGCTGTTTATAGTTCAGGCTAACTTGTCACATTATTATGGCTGATATGATTCTAAAAGCAGGACTTTTAGGAAAAGTAACCTGCCGTGCACATCATTTTGTAAAGCTGTCAGGAAAAACTGTATCAAATGGGTAAGCCATCATTCATTCCTTCATTTGATCTCGGCTAGACATGAGCAGAACCAGTGAAAAATACCTTAATCAGATCTTTAGAATGGCCTCAATTATTTTGCACTTTTTTAAATTTTAAGTTGTTACAAGTACACGGCAGTTAATAGCACTAGTAATGGTCTGGGTGTAACTACAGCTATCATGTATGGTCCATTTTTAAAGAGAACCTTTTGGCTTTACTATAGGGTGCACATGGGCAGCATGAAGTTTAGTTAGGAACCTGCCCAAACAGAACTGAGTTCCACTCACAATTTGCTACTGAAACTCTATTAACAATATGAAGCTTTGTTAGCAACATTGGCGGAACATAGGCCTCCAGTCCTGGAAACAGATCACCAAGGGTAGACCCTGACATAAGCTTAGAGTCTTATTGAAGTCAATGGGGCTTTATATGGGTACAAAGGCCCACCCATATGGATCCAATTGCAGGATTGGGACCTAATGTCCACTCTCTTTGTATTATTACTGATGGTATTGTATCTGCATCTCCTCGTCTCACTAGGGATTTGTGTGTGGGAGAAGTCAATGGATATTTTCCACTATGTGCTCTCTGTTTCTGGTCTATACATTCATTAACTTTTGAGTCAGAGAAAATATATCCTCCCCTGATACATATTTTTCTGTGTCTTGTGCTAACATTAGGAAAATATATTATGTGGTACCTTTTTTGTTCTTTTTTTTACCATAGTTTATAGCTTCAAAGCCCTTATGTGGTTTCTTTCCTGTTTATTATTTAATATGGAATTTCTAACATAGGGGCCTCCAAAGTTTCACACCATTCTGAAGTAACGGGTGGGTAGTTTTGTGTGATAGACTAAGTAGCATCCCAGATGAATCATATTTATTAACCTATAATTATATGGAAATGTACTAGGAATGAAGTTATGACTAATAAAGGAGTGACATCCTGTTGAGCAATCCAGACAAACACAAATCAGGATCGCATGAGGAAAATGCTAAAATAGTGTGAAAGACGCTGACACTTCAATGTGGGAAAATATAACCTAAAAGTTTGTTGAACTGTATTTTTGGTGGGGCTGGTGTGGGGAGAGAATACATGTGTGAAAAGGGTTCGATTCTGAAAGGTGCTTGCTCCTATGAAGTGCTGAGCACCCTCAGCTCCCATTGAAGTCAGTGGGAGTTGAAGGCGTTCAGCACCAGACCTGGGCAACATTTTTCCTCCAAAATTTTTTTGCTGAAAAATCTGGCTTTGAGTCGACTTAAACACTTCTCGAATTTGTGTCACATTCACACAATTACTTTGGTCAAAACCAAACAAATTCTGAAGCTGAAACAAAACACAATGTTTTTTTTTTAATTTGTAATGACTTTTTCTTTGTAAGCTTACTTCAGTTTCATTAAAAAAAAAGCTTTTTCAGCATTGCATTTCAGGCTGAAGGCCACGTTTCAGTTGACCCGGAATTACTTTTTTTTTTCAGAATGGAAACTGAATTCAAAAATCGGTTATTTGCACAGCTCTGTTCTGCACCTCACAGGACTGAGTCCACATAGCCCACATTTGTCTATAGATCACAAAGTATTTTAGAATGGAAGACAAGTATCACTGTCTCCAGTTGGGGATTCTGTTGCACAGACAGGTGAAGTGACTTTCTCAAAGTCTCCCAGCAGGTCACTGGCAGAGGTAGGGACAAGTTACATCTCTGGTCAGTCCAATGCTATGTCCCCGACTGCACTGTCTCCGAGAATGAATAGTTGCTTTTGTCAAATGTGTGTTCCGAGAAACCCTAAAATAATTATAATGAAATATTAATAGCAATAGCAACTTTTTCCCCTTTAAATGTTTTGTACATAAAAAAAAAAACAGGAACATAAGAAGGCCATGCTGGGTCAGACCAAAGGTCCATCTAGCCCAGTATCCTGTCTTCCGACAGCGGCCAATGCCAGGTGCCCCAGAGGGAATGAACAGAACAGGTAATCATCAAGTGATCCATCCCATTACCCAAACCGAGCTTCTGGCAAACAGAAGCTGGAGACACCATCCCTGCCCATCCTGGCGAATAGCCATTGATGGGCCTATCCTCCATGAACTTATCTAGTTCCTTTTTGAACCCAGATAGAGTCTTGGCCTTTACAACAGCCTCTGGCAAGGAGTTCCACAGGTTGACTGTGCGTTGTGTGAAAAAATACTTCCTTTTGTTTGTTTTAAACCTGCTGCCTATTAATTTCATTTGGTGACCCCTAGTTCTTGTGTTGTGAAAAGGAGTAAATGACACTTCCTTATTTACTTTTTCCACACCAGTCATGATTTTATAGACCTCTATTATATCCCCCCTTAGCCGTCTCTTTTCCAAGCTGAAAAGTCCAAGTCTTATTAATCACTCCTCATATGGAAGCTGTTCCATACCCTTAATCATTTTTGTTGCCCTTTTCTGAACCTTTTCCAAGTCCAATATATCTTTTTTGAGATGGGGTGACCACATCTGCACGCAGTATTCAAGATGTGGGTGTACCATGGATTTATATAGAGGCAATATCATATTTTCTGTCTTATTATCTATCCCTTTCTTAATGATTCCCAACATTCTGTTCACATTTTTGACTGCCGCTGCACATTGAGTGGGTGTTTTCAGAGAACTATCCACGATGACTCCAAGATCTCTTTCTTGAGTGGTAACAGCTAATTTAGATGCCATCATTTATATGGATAGTTGGGATTATGTTTTCCAAATGCACATTACTTTGCATTTATCAACATTGAATGCAATCTGCCATTTTGTTGCCCAGTCACCCACTTTTGTGAGATCCTTTTGTAGTTCTTAGCAGTTTGCTTGGGACTTAACTATCTTGAGGAGTTTGGTATCTTCTGCAAATTTTGCCACCTCACTGTTTACCCCTTTTCCCAGATCATTTATGAATATGTTGAATAGGACTGGGCCTAGTACAGACCCTGGGGGACACCACTCTCCATTCTGAAAACTGACCATTTATTCGTACCCTTTGTTTCTTACCTTTTACCAGTTTCTTGTCTTTTACCAGTTACCAATCCATGAGAGGACCTTCTCTCTTATCGCATGACAGCTTTAAGAGCCTTTGGTGAGGAACCTTGTCAAAGGCTTTCTGAAAATCTAAGTACTCTATATCCACTGGGTCCCCCTTATCCACATATTTGTTGAGCTCTACAAATAAGTCTAGTAGATTGGTGAAACATGATTTCCCTTTACAAAAACCATGTTGACTCTTCTCCAACAAATTATGTCTGGCTGAAACTATAGTAAAGAACAAAATTGTCAGTTTGCTGGATACTGAAGTTAAGCATACAAAAAACAAAAATCCCTTCTGTCTTTTGTGATTTCTTCTAATAAAATACTAAAAATAGTAGTGGCAGTGCGACTGTGAAAGGCTTCAGCGTTCAATTAGCAGCCAGCCACCTATTTGCACCTCAGAATTGCTCAGAGTTTATATACTTACATCAGAATTGAGATACAAGTTATTAGCCTGATGGTGAAATTTGATAATTATTGCCATATCTCAAATACTGCAGTTTTGCTGAGAAACTTCAATTCTCTCCTTTTTCAGGGGACAGCATGAAGTCTCTTCAGCCAGTGATGAACTTCTTTACTTTCTAAAAATCAGTGTTCATGGTAGCGTCAAAGGGGCACATTTTCGCAAGGGAAAGCAATAGGATATTTTAAGTTATGCAGATGGTGTTGCAGAACTTCTGAATTGTATAACTTGCACAGTACATTGAATAGCGACACTTTACTATTAGGTTTCACATTAAACTAACCTCAGTATTGACATTCTGTGGTAAGTATAAGCATCTTCAGCTCAAATGATTTAAGTGAAGATGGATCATGTCTTTTTGTCTCTTGTTTATTCTTTTCAAATGCGTGCAGCTTTGGGGACAAGGGACCAGATTTTCAAAGATATTTAGGCACCAAACGATGCAAATAGGTACTTAGTCAGATTTGCAAAAGCACCTAAGTAGATTAGGAACCTAACTCCCAACTGACTTTACATGACAAATTCATACTGATGACTTTAAAAAAAATTATTATCCTCCATTAGTCTGATCGGAAGAGCTGTGAACTCACATTGATTTTAGGGGGAACTGAGGAGACTCAGTATCTCATGGCAGGCACCTGGGCCCACATCCACAAAGGGTCTTAGGTGCCTAGGTCCCAGTTTCAGCTCCAATGTGATCCACCAATCTCCCGCTGAACCAATCATTAAACTTTCTAAGAGGTCTGCATTCATATAGGCTATTTTTCTCACACCTTTTGGTATATGCTGTATCCCTTCCTCTTGCATTTAGCAGAATGGGGACCGATGATGATTGAGGATTCTGAATGCTACTGCTACAGTGCCACATCTTCTCTGGGCTTATCTACAATATTTTCCCTGAAAATACCCTGCAATCTCAATATAGCCACGGTGCGGTGACTGGGTTGCAGTGAAGGCTCATCAAAGCTACCACACTATTGAGTCCAGAAGGCAAGAGAGACAATTACTTTTGATTTGTTTCCTTCTGTGATCGTAGATTGTAGGCTAAAAGGAATTTCAAAACTAAACCAGAATCAAAAGGTAATTTTTTCTACCAATGGTAATTGAATGACATTTTCCCCCAATACAGATTCCATCTGATATTGTCAGGTCATACATTACACAGTGGAAATTACCTAAATCAGGAGTGAATGATTAGGATTAGCTTGTTTGTTCATTTTATGATGATGATTGACCAATGTTTTCAATCCAAAATAATGATGGTGCTGTGTCACCTGGCTCCACTCCATTCACACTTATATGGATAAACAGGAACAACTGACTCCTGTCATATCAACCAACGTTGCTGTCTGGAGTTTAAATTGCATTGTCCAGATATTCATTTAAATGCATTTCTTTGTGTGTGTTTGAATCTTGAAAAAAACACCAGAAATTACAGCACAAAGGAAATCACATGCATCACTTATAGAAAAAGTTGAGGCGACTTGATCATAGTCTACAAGTACCTACATGAGGAAGAGATTTCTGATAGTAGATGATTTTTCAGCCTAGCTGGAAAAAAAACATAATGAGAGCCAATGGTTGGAAGCTGAAGTTTGATAAATTCATATTGGAAATCAGATGCAAGTTTTTAATACTGAAGGTAATTAACCATGAGAACAACTTACATAGGAACATAGTATATTCTCTATCACTTGAAGTCTTAAAATCAAGACTGGATGTTTTTCTAAAATATATTCTGTCACTCAAACAGAAGTTATTGGCTTAATGCAGAAATTAGTGGGTGAGGTTGTGTGGCTCTTGCTATGCAGGAGGTAATAATAGATTGTTGTAATGGCCCCTTCTGGCCTTAAAAATGTATTAATCAAGTTAGACTTTTATTTCAGGCTTTATTTTTATAATTTCCATCCCCACTACAATGACTACCATACCACTAGCAACCCATTAAACAATGCCAGAGAGTTACAGTACTTGAAGCACTATCAAGAGTTGAGAGCAGAATCTGGCCCTTGGTTTGTTTGCTGAAATGCTGCTATGCTTGTTTCCAGCACAAACCCAAGTTGTAGCTGCTGCTACCACTCATTCAGATTCTAGCTAGATCAGGGGTCGGCAACCTTCAGCACGCGGCCCATCAGGTTAATCCGCTGATGGGCCGCGAGACATTTTGTTTGCATTGACCGTCCATAGGCACAGCCCTCCGCAGCTCCCAGTGGCTGGGAATGGTGAACCGCTGCCACTGGGAGCTGCGGGGGGTGGGGAGAGGCATGCCTGCGGAAGGTCAATGTCAACAAAATGTCTTACAGCTCGTCAGCAGATTAACCTGATGGGCCGCGTGCCAAAGGTTGCCGACCCCTGAGCTAGACTAATGGAGAAAGCGTTGCTGGTCTCTTTCAACTTGTTCAGAATTTTGGGGTCTGTCAATAAAGCAAAGTATTAGCCCACAGAATTACCACTATCCACTTATCAGTTCCCACCAAATGAAGCTTATAACCAGTTCCTGTTCAATATTCTTAGATCTTCTGGGGCCTGGGCCACAACGAGAAGTGCGCTCTAGCTGCTTTGTTGTTCTGGTAATATGAAACTCTGGTAAACCCAATTTATGGTGGCTTTTGATGGCTGGAGTGATGGAAAGGAGCCGGAGTTCAGTCCTGATGTAACCTCCTACTCTTCTGGCTTGTGGAATAGAGAAGTTAATTAGTGATTCAGCTACAAGAGAAACAAGTACATGTTGTTGTGTACCTGTAGATTCAATATCCGAACTCTTATTATTGTGTTAAACACCATAAGTTGCCCTAGTATCCTGTATACCAAAGCATCTTATGTTTGCCAGATGTCATTTTGTGGACGGTGCTAGCTATTAGCAGTGGCAATAACTCCAGAAATAATCTGACCACGGAGGAGAAATTATGAATAATTTTAGAGAAATGTTCAATGAACAGATTTGGCATAGGATCTAAAATGTTATTAATTAAGGAACTCAATTAGTAGCAATATATACTAATTGCCTGGTTATTATGACTGATGCCTGTAAACAGTATAATTGCTAAGAGTCATGTGCTGTGCCATACTGAGTCAGAATATTTAGAAGTATAAATAAAACTAAATACAGGAGCAACATTATTACTGGAAGGGGCCTGATTAGCTGTAAAGAAGAGGAACCATAATTATTAAGCAGCAGGAACAACAAAAAGGGCTGCAGTTGAGATGGTTGCAAAGGTGTTACTGCAACAAGACAAGATGTTATCATTCAAATTAATTGACAGCCCCTGCAAGCTAATAACAGGACTTTATTCAAAATTCTAATGCCATATAGTCAATTTCCTACAGAATGGTTCAGTGGAGGGAAGTTCATTGAATATTGCCCAGTCTTTTTAACCCTTTTGAAAGTGACCTTTCAAAGACTGTAGTCCTCTCTGTTATATTGGTGTAACTCACATAATATGGAGCTTAATTGGTCCTCATGTGAGTTTCTTTTAGTGATAGGCCAAAGCTATGCTGCAAATTCCTGAATTGGTGCTGGAGCACTAGACAAATGACAATTGTATTGGCAGTTACCTTTGTATTACAGGGTGTAGTATTTAAAACCTCGGGTCAGATCCTGAGTTGATATATGTCAGTTTAGCTCTGTTGAAGCCAAGAACAGGAAGTGGAGGCTGAAAGTAGCCAACAGAGCTACACTGATTTGCATTATCTGAGAATCTGGGCCTAAATATTCACTGCTTCATGTAGCTGCAGTAATCCATGGTACCTTGCTACACTTAGAATTATAGGTATCACAATTACTATGGGGAGGCAAAGATGGAGTTTTTAATGGTGCCCACTTTATTTCACTGACGTCAGTGCTACAGATCTAACTTTTCAAGGACAAACTAACATGGCAAGATGCGGGAAGTTTGTGGGCATTTCTGGGGTTTTGTGTTTATTACAAAAATTATGAAATTTACCATGTTGTGAGACCCCATTACAATAAGGTAATTCACTTGACAGTCATATTAGGTTTATTACATTTCTAAAACTATTGTCACTAGATTTCTATATTTTAACAGTATCCTCTACATGGTTAATTTGACAGACCTTAGTAGATGTGACTGAGGAGTACTAAATCCAAATGGGTGACCACAGTCCATGCTACTATAACCAGAAAATGTCAAAGTTGAAAAACGTTACATTGTTTCATCAAATCTTGATGTGTTTGCATCTTGTTGAGCCTTTAATTTGATTCAATAGCAAGTTCAACGTACCTGGTTGGGTTCTATGTCACCTGATTGTTCTATAACGAGGATCAATAACCTTCGACACCTGGCCCACCAGCGGTTCACCACTGGGAGCTGTGCGGGGCCCATGCCTGCGGATGGCCAATGTGAACAAAATGTCTCGCGGCCCGCCAGCGGAATACCCTGGTGGGCCACGTGTGGAAGGCTACCGACCCCTGAGTCAGAGTGAATGTTCCATTGATTCCTTCTGTTCCTTCGGTTGCTATGTCCTTGTGGCAGAGCCATGGTGTAAAAGCCTTAGCACACTTTTTTCCTGGCTGCCTGGCCTAGGCTAACACTCATCTCTGCAAAAATAATCTTTTCCCAGCATTCTCTTCTGGGCCTGGCCCTTTACATTTGTCAGAGTCAAGCAACTGCAACCCCACAGTGGCCATTTTGAAGCTGTCTTCTGCCTGGGGTAGCTGCCTATCTTCCAACAGATAAGCACCTGATTTGTTCCCCCAACTTTCCCTTTCTTATTGCTGAAGAGATGGTACATTCCTGTGTCCTCCATTCCTCTACCTCTTTGAACCATCTGCAAATAGCGGTGCATGTTTATTATACACACCCTCCCCCTTGTTCACCTATCATCTTTTTGGCCAAGCAATATTTAGCTTTTAAAAACCTTTCTTCCTAAATCTGTGCTTTCTCTGGGAATCAACAAATATAACTAACCTTAAAACGGAATGACAGTTGAACAAGAAGGAAAGTAAGTATAAGACATCATATTTAGTAGAACTCTGTTGGCCAACTAATCAGCACCTTATTCTTTTAAAAGATGTAAAAAGGTTGCTTGTGAGGACTGAGGACACTGAATGACTGATGTTTAACCACTTTATCTAGACTTTGAAGGCATGTCAGCTGCAGTGTGAAATGAACAATATGGGTGTGGTCTCCCCAAACACAAACTTAATAGAGGAATCTGAGCTTTTTTATTCAGTCTTTGGTTGTGTGGAAATGTTCACATTCGAACCTTTTGGATGTACCTCCAGTCAATGCGATTCTCTTGCTCAAAACTGTGAACACGGGATCATTAATCATATAGAAAAAAGGGTAGCTATCTCATCTGACCTCTGTGGTGCTACTGGAGATGAAATGTGAAGGTAGTAATTCCAGATGCAGCAAGGCAGCGGATTTCATAGCCTTCATGCCTCATATTCATTTTAAGATATGCCATTTATTTTGTTGTTCCTGATAAGTCCTCTGGTACCTGGCTTTGATTTTTTCCACTTCTTCCTGGCCAGGTCTTTTACTGTTCCAGAGATTCCAGCACATTACAACAAGTTTTGAGATCTACAAGTGCATACAAACTCCGTAATTCCTAATGGTTTAGAAGATAGCAGGTGACTTTTGCCAACCAACCTTCATGGACATTTGAATCACAGGACAGATTGTGCTTGAATTTAGCCCAGTTTAGTCAAGCAGCAATAATAAAGTGGGAGTGAATAGTCTGCTAATGACTGTTTTATTGATCTCTTGTGTTCCAGCGATTTAGTTATTCACTGTATTAGAAGCTAATTATTTTCCTG
The DNA here is from genome assembly GCF_965140235.1 of Caretta caretta. NCBI lineage: Eukaryota > Metazoa > Chordata > Testudines > Cheloniidae > Caretta > Caretta caretta. The sequence continues at coordinate 122,918,667 of NC_134206.1, read as the reverse complement.
TTGCACTTAAAATGTTAATGAAATATGAACAGTTTGCAAGTAAATTGATTGCATGTATCTTGGTGACAGCACAAGACAAAGCACCAATCTGTTTAGCCATCAGTTCCACAGTGCTCTGGCCTGAATATTGTAAAAACTAATTTGAATGCCTTTTCCCCTGGCTCTATTCACATAAATCATTTTATGCCAATACAATATGCTTGAAGTGTGATGGATATGCCAGGAGGGATACACGGTCATGCAGACTACTGGTGACTTTCAAGTTAACACTGATTTTGATTTTTGCCTTGATTCTTTCTTTTAGTATCCTTGAAGCAGCCAATGAGAAAATGTTTCTTGGAGGTTTACAGAGGTAGTACTATTAAATGAAAAACATTCATCTTGTGTATGCCTGAAACTCAACGGTATTGCTGCTGTCATTTGGACACAGAATTATACCGATATAATGATGTATGCTGTTACTGTTATCTATTAGATTGCCTTTCAGATTCATTGCCAGCTGTCTTGGACTCTAACCCTTTCTGTGCTTCTAATGATATTTAGCTCAAATGGCTGAAAACCTTCTACATCTTGGAAAGTTTTGGGAAATTAGATGTGTAGCACTAAGGTCAGCACTATTTAAAAACTCAGTCTTTGCCTATTCATAGTGATTGCGGTACTACTGTTGTAAATATCGAAAGATCCCACCGGTAATTGTACGTATGTGAAGCTGTGAATATTCAGGGCTGGATCCTCAGTTTAAATCAACATAGCTCTAGTAGCTATCTTATATTTTCAAAGGGCTTTACAAGCATTAATGAATTGATTTTAACATAGACAAGCAAGCCTAAATTTCAGAAATGAGCAGTGATTTTAAGTGCTGAACTCTGAGACCTTAAAGGGTCTGATTTTTATAAAGTACTGAGCACTATGCCTCTGAAAATCGGGCCCCTTTAAGGTGTTTCAAGTTGGACATCCCAAAATCCACCAGTTACTGCTCACATACGGTTGGGATGGGGTGTAATATGAACTTAAATGGAAGAGAAGAAAACTTGCCAATGCTGGAACCTTAGTGAATCTCTTAGTTCTTTGCTGCCAAGGTATTTTTTCCAGCTATGAAAAAAAAATTTTTTGCCCCCATCTTTCATTGCCCCCCATTCGTCTTGCAAAACCTTCTCTGAGAGCAAGTTCACATGGAGTTTACCATCTCCAAGAACATGAAAAAGTCAAAGAAAAACATATCCCTTCACAGGCCCTCCCACTACATAATTATATTAAATAATTAAGAGAAGGTCTGTACCTAGGCCTCAGGGTCTATTTTAACTGCAGAAGCATATAGCATTGTAACCAACATTGCAGCTTGCAGGCTTTTCCCAAGAAACTTTGCAACTCAAATTCCTGTCCTGAGTGTACTAGAACACTAATATTGTTGCAAGTCCCTCACTGAACTGGCATCTCAACTCTTGTTAGGTGGAATCCCAAGTCACTATTGTTATGCCTGAACGTATCAAGTTCTTGATTCCATGTTGAACTCTTTTGGTGGTACGTTCTCACAATGGAATAGTTGTACATTGTAACATGCACTGTAGCAATTGTTAATTTATCATCTCTGGCTACTGTGGCATTGTTTATTACCTCTTTTTTTGGAAGACCTGGCTTCATCCCCTTTCTGGAACAAAATAATAAATAAATTGTCCATAGAATTCAAGCACTGCTGTGCAGAATGCAGGTTTGGTTGGATTCAGTGTTAAATTATCACCTGCCAGACAAAGGCTGCTGTGAAAGCTTGATTGTGCTCTGTAAGAGTTTGGGCAAAGACTAGAGTGTTATCACTGAAGATGACTGTGTTGCAAATGTGCTGAATTGCTCTTCTGATTATGGAAAATTTTAGAAGCTGAGCATATGGCATTCATTAATCTTTTGCACCATCTCAGGGTTACATACTTGAGTAGAAAATGCTAGCAAGTAGCATAGTTCTGATGTATGTTCTAGCTAAGGGAAGCATATATTATAAAGCCAACTTGGAAAGGGGGCTTTTTTGGTGAATACTGAAAACTATTTACAATAAAAATCTCTATCTTTCTCTCCACCACTGAATAGGGAAACTGAATTTTCAATGCATTGTAACGACTTTCAACACTTCCATTTTAGGAATTAGCAGCTAGATAGTGGGGGATGTACTGATATGCAACAGCTTTAAATGACACAGTTGCTACACCACTGCTCATTTGTTATGACAGAGACTGGGTAAATAAAAGACAGGCAACATCTTGTATGTTCAAAGTTGGAATTACCCAAATCTACAGTTTCTTTCAAAGCCACCACAAAAAAACCTTCATCTCATAATTATACTCATTGCAGAACAAAACACTTGTTAATTTCTGTGTATGCTAAAACAGCAGGCTGTTAATCATACTGCTGTTGGCAAAGGATCATTTGCGTTACTGAATTGTTGTGATGTATTTGATGAAATGCCATCACAGGATGGCTTATATCTTGCCTAAACAGCTGAAGATTAGAATTATGGAGCACAAGAGGTATATTAGGAGAAATGATAGGTACTCACTTTGGGTCACACTGAAGTTTTTATAAGATGTATGTGATGTATATTGAACACAAATCCTGTTTTTGCTTTCATGTGCATTGGCATAAATCAGAAGTAACTCCAATGACTGAATTTAATCAGTGTTTATTGTAGTGTAACAGAGCAGAGATTGGTCCATGGGCCTTAACTGTATGTAAGACCAAAAATCCTGGGGAAATGTGACAACAAGTATTTCTCATTTCCTTCTTTATGAATGTCTTTCCCTCTAATTTGGAGTTTTCTATTGTTTTGTGTTCTCTTGCATTCCCATATTGAAGTTGATTAGGACTGTGTTGGATTTCTCTTTTTTCACATGTTAAAGATTCCATTCTGAGTCAAACCGGTTGCTCTCCACAAACAAACAGGCATTACTTTGCGTTGTTATTCTTGACTTTGGTTAATCCCATTGCTCTAAGCAACATTTTCTTTCAAAAACTGCCAAGAAATCTGTGTCGGAACATTTTCTCCTGTATGTGGAAGAGGAGGAATAAGAGGGGGAAGTGGGTGATAGTCTTTATAGTTTAAAAGACCCTTGGGTCACTGATAGGAATTATGGTCCTAAACTGGCTAGAACTCTGATTCATAGATTTTTAAAGCCAGGGGGACCATAACATCATCTAGTCTGATCTGCTGTAGAACACAGACCCTTAAATTTCACTCAGCTACCCCTGTTTTGAGCCTGATAACTGGTGCTTAACTAAAGCCTATCTCCCAGAAAGGCATCTACTCTTGATTTAAAGACATCAATAGCTGGAGAATGCACCACTTCCTTTTGTTTGTGCTAATGGTTAATCACCTTCACTGTTAAAAATACATGACTTATTTCTAATCTAAAACAGTGCATGCTTGTGCAATTTCCTGCCCATTTCACCGAGCTCCTGGATTCTGACCACTCCCTCTTCTCATTGTGCAGGGGCCTGGAAGCTACTAGTGCCGTGGGCTACAACTAGCCCTTCGGGATCCACCTGCATGAGGGAGGCTGGGATGGAGTGGAGGCTGGCCAAGTATCTGGGAATTCACTGTGGACCTCCAAACCAGGTTTTCTGGGTAGGGGCTTGGGAAGGCTCCTTTATTTTATCTTTTGAATATTATGTAGTGACTGAAAATACAGAGGGATCAGAAGGCTTTGGGGCAGGAGCTGAAAGTGGGGACTGCTTGGAACCTACAGCTTTCAGTCGGTAGAGGAGATGTCAACAACTGCTTCCTTTCCTGTTGACACTCCTCCTCCCCCAGTGTTTGCTGGTTAAAGAGGCAGAGCTATAGACCCTGCCTCTTGGAAAGGGGCTGAGTGTCTGCGAAGCAGCCTTGCAGCCACAGACCACATATCCCAGGCTTTGATTAATACTTAGGGGCTATGGAACATGGCACAGCTCAGTAAGATTGTCTCAAGTCATTGCAAATTTGAGCAATTCTGAAATTGTTCAATTACTATTTTGCTAACTGGTGCAGACCAAAATATCACCAGCAAAGGTTTGCAACGAAAGTTTGCCCACGTCCAGAAAAGGGGAAAAGAGGTAGGTTTTTTCATCTTAGAAAATCTGATTCCATGGCAACCCCCCTTCCTTGCATTTTGTTCAAAAACCTTATATTTGTCCAATAAAATAAATAAATGCACTTTAATAAATAAATAAAACCAAAGTCTGAGATGAAAGCATACACAAAACCAAAAAGCTTTGCTTTTTTTGTAACCATCTGGATTTACCTTAAAAACAAAAACAGCTTTCTCTCCCAATGAACAATCTCAAACGGGCAGTTGGCAGAGTTAAACTTTACATAGTAACTTCAATTCATGTGCAACATACTGTCCTAGCATTCTTCAATTTGAATATAAATTCACGGAGTCAGAAATTCTTCTTTCCTCTGTGTTGATACAAGTAGTTAGGAGCTCAGTCAGTATTTTCAAGGGCACCCAAAGATATTATCAGTCACACAGTATGTCATCAAGTAGACTGTTTTGATTAGCATGCAAAATGGATGGTCATATACTACAGCAGGGGATGATCATATAGTACAGCAGTCATATAAGTTAATCATAGTACACTATTAGAAGGAGATAATGCATATTACTGCTAACCCAGTTAACATCTATTTCTTTGGAGGATTTTTGGGAACATCCAAAAGCTTTTAATCAATGAGGGAGTCTGTCACTTTATGGATAGCGGTGCCTAATGGTCGGCCCACCCCATCACATGTTGTGGCCCTTTAAGTTTTTGCGCAATCTGATATATAAACAATGGCACAGGAAATATTGGCAGAGAGGAAATGTTCCCAGGAATAGGTAGCATTTGGGAGGAAATCCCAACATTATTGTTTCTTTAAGCACTTGGAACCGGGGCCCAGATCCACAAAAGGGACTTAGATCCCATGATTTTGTGGTACCTAGAAACTCACAGGAACAACCCTGTGATCCTCAAAGCCTGAGTTAGGCACCCAGGCTCCCTATGCAATGCATGGGGAGAGACAGGCACCTTAGCGTGTGCTCCACAAAGCTAGCATGCTTGGCATGGAGCTGCCTAAGCAAGGCAATGAGAGATTGTGACCCAAGGACCTCTTCATGCCAGATGGCAGAAGGCTCAGGGTGCATAAGGGATACAGAGATCCCCTGGGAGTGGTAGTTACACTCTAGTACACCAAAGGGTGTCATAACGTTTCTACTAAAAACCCATTTCACACCATACATTATAATCATTGCAAAATGTATGTGCAGATAAACTATGAGTCAAATACTAATGAAGAGATAGTGTAGGAACTTCAGACGGAAAAATTAACAGGCAGAGGAAAACGGGGGATGCAGCGTTTTGTTTTACTAGTGAAGAACAAAGGGCTGGTCTAATATATGTAGGGGTGCATCGACACCGGGGCATCCTTCATCTGAGAACATAAATTGCTAGTGGGTTTGACCTCATGAAAGGAGGGTTGCAATCATCCTGGCTGGAAAAATATTGAGAGAAGGACTTTGAAGTAAGCACGACCTTATTAGACAAGAGGGCATCCTCTTAGATGAGTTTAGGTTCCAGAAGTCATGTTATGATTTTATTTATATGTAAACCTTTGTTTCCAGTATTTCTGCTGGCCATCATTTGAATCTCTGTTCTTTGTTAAATAAACTTACATTTGCTTTCTCTATAAATAAATCTAGGTGCTGTGTGTTACACAGAAATGGGGTCAAAGGTATAACTAGTAAGCTGGGGTGTACTGTTCCTTTCGGAACAGGGCCTGGTACGTCCATGGGTGTCCAGTGGCTCTGGGACTGGATGCTGCAGCGGGTTGCTCGAAGGACTTGGGAGTTGGAGTATGCCTATCTGTAGCCTGCATGAGGCACAGTGGAGCCCACATGCCTGAGAGGGGAGTGTTTTGTCTTGCCTGTTGCTGGGAAAGTCAGGGAGTCGACCCCTGACAGGTACACACAAGGCTTCTTCATGCTAAGGGCAGGTGTTATTGAGGTGCCTCACACCCCTGGTAGCCCTGGGAAGTGAAGGGACAAAATATGGACACCGTGTAGAATCAAGCACGTGGGTTATGCACAGCGCTGGCAAGAGTGTCACCTTGCTTATTAGGCTCAGAGACACTGCCAAACAATTGATTACAATGGATTATATGGATTTTCCATGGGCGGAGGGAAATGACAGGGTAGGCAGTCCCAAACTCCTGGATAAGTCTAGCAGCAAGACAAGATAAGCACAGTAGCCAATGGTCAAAAGGTTACATAATGTCTCCACCCATGGTTTCAGGTTAACACATGACACTTAATTAGTACACAGGTGTTTTTCTTTAAACAAAATATAGAGTGTGTTAGTATAAAATATATATGTTGAATTCTGATTGGGATCCATAGGAATGAAGTAGCTCCCCTGATTGTCCGACAGGTCCACACCTAGGAGTTAAAGCAAAAGGACAAATGAAAAATATATAGCAATAAAGATTGTCTTTTAGTTGTTCATTTGTGTTTCTAAGGCAGCCACTGGCAATGGCTTGGAGGAGAGGTGCGCATCTGTGAGAGGGAAGATATTATATCTCATACTGACATGTTTGAAACTCAAGGCTGGTATGTAGGAAGGCACCTCTTCTACAGAGGAAACAGGGCCCCTTTCATTCCTTAGGTCTGTTTGCAACTTTGAGATAAAGCCCCCAATTATAATTTCCACCCGGCTTCTTGCTGAGCAAGCTTATCTTAGCAAAAAGCAAGATTGTCCTTTGTTTGTTCTGCTTCTTAGCTAATATTGTTCACTATTTGCTAGGCCTCTGTCTTCTTGACCAAACTCTGGATTTTGGGCCTGTAAAAGAGGTGACACAGTCTATATATCAGGTTGTAACATAAACAGCATATGGATTTTAGCCCTTCAGAAGCATCACAGAGATACCGACCAGAGGCATATGTCTCAAGTCCCACCCCGCTCTCAGAGTTTGACACCTACCTCTTTTGTGATTCATGAACCAGGGGCAGTTAGGTGTTCGGCTGCTTAAGTCACATGCTGGGCCCAATCCGCTAGGGGTGTTAAGAGGCCACCTACTGAATCAGACCCCTGAGGTGAGTTCACCCAAAGCAGTTGAGGCGGGAAAAGGAGGTGGTGCTCCCTCATAACCTTTAGCCCAGTGGTTAGGGTACTCACCCAGGCTGTGTGAGATCCCTAGTTCAAGTTCTGCTCTCTGCCTGATGAAGAGAAAGGATCCAAACAGGGATCTGCCATCTAGCAAGTGAGTACCCTAAACATGGGGATATAGAGCCTCTCTAACACTTTCACTGGCCCAATTAATATTTAATTATTCAATTAAAGTGTTAGAACTTCAATAGGAGAGATTAAGGAAGACCCACATTCCATAGCCTAGTGGTTAGGACACACACCAGAGAGGTAGCAGATCCGTCCTCAAATCACTTCGCATCAGGCACGGGAGAACTAGAAGATAAACTTGAACCGGGGCTCTCTCACATCTTGGGTGAGTACCATAACCACTAGGTTAAAGGCAGCCCTTCCCATTCCCCAGCTGGTTGTGTGTCTTGCCGGAGCAGCCCAATCTGGTAGGTGCCTATGAGATTGAGCTCCACGTGTGACTTAGGTGGCCAAATGTCTGTCTTCCCTGGTTTGCAAATTGGTCTGGGGCTTAGATGGGAGATCAGCACCCAGTCATCTAGAGTAAGGCAGCAGTGTGCATGCTCAGAGGCAAAAACATAGGTACCTAGGGAAGTTTTACTGAAGAACATAGGTGTCTTGTGACTTTAGCCACCTACAGGGTTAGGCAGCAACTGAGTGGGATTTTTGTGAATCACAGTGGGGCCTGACAATGGGACTTAGGTGCCTAAATACCTTTGTGGCTCCCACTCCAAGAGCCTTGTCGAGTGTGCAGGACAAGGGTCCCCTCACCCGGCCAAATGCGATGAGCTTTAGGAAGCAGACCAACCTATATGCTCTCTTCTTCCTCATGGAAAGGGAGACACCATCAGTAAAAGGCCTGCTTGCTGAACACACTAATTTTGAGGACTAATTGGGGAAAAGGGACCAGCTGAAGGAGAAACTGGCTAAGGCCCTGAAGCTGGGAAAGGTAGAGACAGTTCAGGGAAGTGGTGTGGAATTGCAGGAACAGTCTTTAGCATCCTAACCTAGAGTTCCTGGGCTGGAACCCAGAGGAGAGGGTGGGCCTGGGTTCCCCTACCTCTCCCTGAGCAAGAGACAGATTACAGGCTTCAAAGGTCAAGAGTGATGAGTCACATATAAGAACTGAGGGCCTGGCATAGAGGCCACTAGACTTAGAGTTTTCCTATTGTGGACTTTTCTGATGACCCCAGAAGGGGATTGGACTGAGAGGTGACCTGGCCAGAGGGCTAGGCTATGGAAGCAGCAGACTGTTCTGGAACCAGGAGGATGGACAGGGATCCAGGGGAGTGAAAGAACCCTTCAAGCACCGTGTCCTGGCAAGAGGGGGTGCTCTAGTGGTGAGTGAGCTAGGAAGTAAGGAATGTTGCAGTTTTAAGTAGGTTTTGGAATAATTGGGTTAATATAAGATATCATTTTAAAAATTAAGCGCATGCAAAAATGGGTAGGTAATTATACCGTGCATACAAATGGTCATTTAGAGTATAACTGTATGTTATGCATGCAGTTCCCCAGTTTGTGTTCAGTCATGGAGGAACACAGCCCTGTGTTGCTTGTGAGCATCTGAGACCTCAGAATAATAATGGTATATTCCCCGCATCATATAAAATAGACAGAATAATGCAAGGGGGCCATAGTCTACTATTGGTTACACCAATGTAAACTGGAAGCAACTCCACTGATTTATGGCATGAACATTGATGTCCCTGCCAGCTGTAAAAAATTAGGTGTATTCTCCATTTCATATCTAATATCATTTTGTGGATTTAATAATCTCACTTCTGTAATTTACATAATAAAGCTAATTTAATTTAACCTGTTTCTCCATTTATCAAATATGTGTTTGCAAAGATCTTGCTATAATCTGTAGTAAAATACTCCCCACTTCCCCCCACCACGCCACCCCTTGTAAAAGTTTCCAGTTTGGTCTTAAAAGCTGTAAGAGAGTCATAGTTACTTATAACAAGTAGCAGTGATTTTCTCAAGCAAAAGCTCTGTCCCCCAGAGGAATAATTTTTTTCCTTTAGTGTGGACTAGCAAGAAGTGTAGCTGCTCATTTATAAATAAACTGTAATCCACAGAGTGAGTTAGTAGGAAATCCAAAAAACAGGGAGTTATAATAATGAAACGTAAATGTTATGAACATGTGAATCAGAAGCACCAAATGATACTTACATAGAAGAGGGTGCAGTTTAACAACATCCCTGAGATGATAAATGGAACATATAGAGAGATCTTTAGTAAATTCCTGCATACTTAGCCCATAGTGTAATAATGTATTTAAATTCCTAGCTTGGGGATAGGCATAATATTGCCATAGTCATCAAAAGTTAGGGTAAGAAGGTACAAAATGTGATAATAGTATAGGCTCCAGGCGATTTATTCCATTCAACTTTGAAGTGTTCTTCATAATGACAATCAAAAGACACCGCATCACATTCTCCGTCATTGCAGGTGTACTATAGAGAAAAGAAAATGTAGATTTCACTGGGCTACATCACAGTGACATGGTAAACATTAGGGGGCAAAGATCAACATAAACAAGCATGTGCATTCTAATTGCCCTGGAGGATCATCTTGCTGGTTCCTGTTCTGTCAGACATCTTGTCTCCAAAAGATATAAATTGAATAGGGCCATAATAGCAAGATTTAAACAACTCAAAGAGCAGTTCGGCTTCTCACGGTAATGTGATTCCCACATACTGTAATATTCCATTCAACAATATCAGAAGTCTAAGGACTGGATTCAACTCCCAATAAAGCCATTGTAAAAGCTTCCTCTTATAGCAGTGAATGATGGACTGGCTTTAAAAAAAAAACAGCATGACAGATGGCAGTCATTGGCACTGAAAAGACCCCTGCAGGCTCTGATCAAAGCCACTTCCATAGTGGGTTCTAAACCTGGTTTTATCAGCACACATTCTTTCTAAGCTGGAACTGAAATGTACATTTGACAAAAAGGGTAAATTAGAGGGAGGTCTGGAGCTAGCAATGTAATGGGGGACAAAGGGGTTTTGTTTTGGTTTTAAATAAAGGAATTAAAATTATGCAACTCTCCCTTTAAACTGAGTGCATAAATTAACAGGTTCATTTTCTGTACTTGTGCTGCAAAATGCTAAATATGAGCTAACTTGTTGCAAAGCCTTCTCCATATTCATAAAATAACCTTGCAACATACTCCTGGTTTGGATTACAACTGGAGGCAGTAATGCCTGAGGGTATTCTTCAAGATCATAAATTTACCAGGTTTTTGACAGATGCTTGTGTTAGAGTTCTCAGCACTACAATACTCATTAAGAGTCCTCTGAGACAGTTCTCGGGGTGCCCCGGACTGTGAGTAACCTTGTTACCCCCTTGCCTCCAGCATGAGAGTATCTTGCTTGTGCTTCGCTGGGGATCAGCTCCCTGACACCATCAGCCTATTAGCCACCCAAGCACTTGTCACTGGGCTATGCCAGTCCTTACTTTGCCTTGCAGATTAACAATAGGTGCACCTCAGTCCTGGAGTCCCTTTGTAGCATTCCCGTGTTGTGCTCAGCCCCATATCCACTAAACTCTCACAGAAATGCCAGGACTGCCCCACAAGGGAACAATGTTCACGTTAGCTTGTATGATTCAACTCAGGATCAGCATTTGGCTTAATAGCACGTGTCTTACATAGATGTAAGCAGAGTCAGGATGAGCTCCACCCTGACATCTGGTGGTGAGGTGTGGCAAGTTGTGGCAAAGAACTTCAGGGGCTGGTCTCATTTGCATAGGCACACCCACCCCACCTAGAATGAGGTCATAGCTGCCCAAATGGTCACTTTGGCTGCTGTGGGATCCCCAGTGTCTCTGTTATTGGGGCAGGAAGAATAAATTGTTATTACCCTGATTATGGGAACTGTGCTTGGAACTGTACTGTGCCTTTTGTTATGATGGAGGGACTCACCATCAACTAAGTAGCACTCGCTAGGCAAGGGACATGGGTTCCAAAACTCTGTCAATTGAGAGAGGCTGGGGACAGGTATTAATACTTGGTGGCATGGGCCCCTTGGTGAGGGCCTTACATGCTAATTGCACTTCCTCCTCTCTCCACTGTGGAATATCAGAGCTAATGTTGATTCTATTAGGAGTCTAGTTACAGGCTGCTGAGCTGAATTCACTTTGGGCTAATGGTGCACCAGCGCTAAGGCTCCCCTACTACAAGCTGAAATCACAAAAGAGCTAAAAACTGATTAAGAGCTGAAATCACTGAGTGTTGTGTTAAGTAGTGGGGGAGCCTGAAGATATATTGTGGAGCAGTTTGCGGGATGGCTGGAGCAGCTTGTGGACTGGCTGGTGGAGCAGTTCATGGGACAGCGGGAGCTGCTTGTGGGACGCGGAGCTGAGCGGAGCAGTTTGCGGACTGGCTGGTGGAGCAGAGCAGAGCGAAGCCCTGCGGAGCTATGGGGCAGTCAGCTTCAGATCATGTAAGGTAGAAGGGTTACATACATTAAAAGTGAAAACAATAATACATTTATCAGAGTCAAGTGATCGTAAGAATATTAGAAATAAATGGTTACATGTAAAACAAAATCACAATATGCTTTCTAGAGACTAAGCTTCCAGGTTAAGCGCCTGTCTAAAGAAGTTTCTCTCCCTCCTCCCTGGCCAAGTTCTTTATGGCATTTTCTATCAAAGTTAGCTGAGATCCCATTTACTTCGTAGGCACAGGAAAAAGGGATGTTCTTCTTTCCCTTGTACTGAGATAATCCCCAAAGTTCATTGTCTGCACTCAGAGACAGTATAACCACCCGTGGCTTGTTTTTCCTGTGTGCTGCTTCCCTGCTGACTTCACATCTCTTTGTCGACTTGGTATGTAAATGGGTATCCATTGCACTAGCTTACAGTGCTTAATTTACATCTGACAGAGAGAAAAGTGAATAAACAACTTTCTAACAGAAAACCTGTTCTTTTCACCTCTGCTGCTGACTCATACCTGAATCCAGATGCTAACCTATGTTCATTGTATACACATAACTCCTAATATGGTACTGTATCTGTACATACATTTCACACTGATATTCATGATGAGTGTGACCCCAGCTTTCACTGAAGACTTTATATGACATTCTTTGATGAACCATACTGACGATTATTTGGTACATACCAGAATCAGGACTTTCTTGTAACCCCATTGCCAGTTGGCACTAAGGGGTTTTTTAGGTGACAGACTCTCCGCAGCAAAGACCAGCAACTGGTAGTTATGCAACTAAGTACAAACAGTGATGCACAGCAAGCCAGAAATGATGAACTGTAGGCTGCTGTGAGAAACAGTCTTCTTCTTAGCTGGTTTTTAGATGGTCCGTTGCCAGAAACACAAGGTATTTTAATGAAAGATGATGAGGTCATGTCCAAACCGCTGCAGCAGAGAGGGTCACTTATTGCAACTACTGAAGCAAAGCCAGATAATGGGAGAGCAGAAAAAAATAGCCAGATGCACTGTCCATAATGAGTTTGGAAGTGTAAATATTAAAAGTGGATGCTGACCAATTTGATGATGTACAGATGTAGCCAGTCCAAGGAAAGCAGCGTGGCAAGTGGGTTGAAGGGGCTGCAAACAGCAATGTGTCCCCTAATGCACAGATATTTGCAGGGCGTATGATACAAGAGGGGCACTGAAGATTGGAGAATGACAATCTGGAAAAGTTAGGCAGGGCTAGTCTCAGCTGCCAGCCATTATCACATTGGTTCTGCAGAATAAATGAGGTAAGTTTAATTATAGTTAAGGAATATGTAAATAACCAAAAAGTATAAGTGCTTCTTAATTCAGGATCCGAACTTTGTCCCACCCAACTGCCCATCCTGTGGTGGAGGGAATCAAATTGCAAATAACTAAGCTGTGATTCAGACTTCAACTGGAAACCTACTGGCATAAAAGTGTGAGGAGGAATGTAGTTGATTCTGTGACTTGGAGGCTGAATACAGCATACACTTTTGGCCCTGCCAGAGGCTTCTGCACAAATTATTTCAGAAATAGACTTTGCTTGCACACCACACCAAAGCACAGAGAGACAGAAACAATCATCGTGCTCTAGCTATGCTAAGTTAATACAGCTAGTTCCCAGAAATAGAGGAGAGGGGAAAGAAGGAATATTATGGCCATACAGACAACTGCGATTATCTAGTCTGATCTCCTGCATTACACAGGCAGTAGGCCTTCCCTGAATTCATTCCTATTTGAACTAGAAAATTTCATTTAGGAACATACGTAATCTTCACTTAAAAGTTTTCATGGGTGGAGAAACTACCACAAACCTTGGTAGATACTTATAAATGGGCTAAACCCAGGGGTGCTTAGACCCATATTGGTCGGTTCCAATGTGGTCAAGCAGGTAATACCAATGAAACCTTTAAGAGGGGTGACTTTTTACATCCTTTAGCAAACAAGTGATGTTATTGCCAGTTACTGATTTCAGCTACAGACCTGTTTGAAACTGTTCACCCTTTTTTCCAGTCTTAATCCAGATAAGATTTACAACCTCCTTTCTTCTCAAGCCCTTCCCTCCTTGTCTCTTCCCCTCCTTCCTACTGGCCAAGAGCCTTTTTGTTGCACCTGGATTCGCTAGTCTGTGGGATGGGAAGGTCCATGTTGGCTCCTTTTAAGAGAGATTATTTTTGTCTTATTGAAAACCATCTGCCATCACTCCTAGCAGTCAGAGGCCTTCTTAGAAACTGCCCCTTCCATTAGGTATTCTTCGCAGCAGACTTCCTCCCTCCTGTGTTCCTTTTGGCCTTATAACTCATTAGTTTCAAGGCCTTCCCTCTTGACTGCTAGTCAAGGTCTGTCTTTGTAATACACATATATTTCCTTACCCAATACGCTAATTTTAATTCTTTACTTATCCTGCAGTAAGCCGAACAAATTGAGCTCCTCGAGTCTATTTTTAGAGTCACTTATTCCCAGACTAGAAGCCCCCCTTCCTGAAATTGCGGTCTATATTTTTTGTCCTTAGACTTTCCATTTGGTAGTTTTTAACACCAAAACACATATTGTCTGTTTGTGCTCAGCTCTGTTTCAGTCAGAGGTGATGAGTGGGGAGGAGGAGCAATGCAAGGTCAAGTCCTGCCCCAGCAGCCGGCCCGGGTGGGGAGCGCAAGGGGTGGGACCCCTTACTCCGGACTTCTTACTCCGGCCTCTGGGACGCAGCTCAGTGGAGCCGCTGCAGTGCAGCAGCTGCCTGCAAGACAGCCTAGCTGTGGTGGGCTGCCCCCCGCCCAGGCTCAGCTTCTGGGGACAGAAGCCGAACGAACCAAAGTCCTTCCTCCCTCCTGGCATGCTCAGCCCCTGTCCTTGGAAGCCGAGCCCGGGCAGGGAGCAGGCTGTCGCCACCCCTCCCCAGCCAGGCTCTCTCACAGGCAGCTGCTATGCTGCACAGAGTGGTGACCCAGAGCAACTCCCCCGCACCTGTGCCTGGCTGCCAGGGAGAGCAGCCGAATGTGCTGGGGAGAGCTGACGTAGTGGGAGAAGGACAGAGCCCCACCTCCCTGCAGGCAACCTGAGATGAGGAGGAGGCGGGGAGAGTGCGGCAGCCCTGGGCTGGGGAGAGGGGAGGGGAGGAGACATGTAGGGTGGTCAGATGTCCTCCTCTTTAGATTATGCCGCCCCTCAGTATGGGGAGACACTAGTCACCTATGGTATCCACTCCCCCAATCTTTGTGTCATCTGCAGACTTAATCAGTTTTGTGTGTTTTCTTCCAGATCATTGATTAAAATGTTAAATAGTGTGGAGCTGATAACCAGTCTCTGGAAGACCCCAGTAGAAATATACCCACTTGACAAAATGAGAGCTAAGGGGCTGATAGATAGTACTCAGCATGCTACGGGGCGAGGATCCAGACCTTCCACTACAAGAGACTGAGAAAACCCTGGCAGAGATTTGGACAGCTTGTGGTGTTGTTCATTTACAGATAATCTGTCTGCCAAGAGATTGCAGTCTGGAATCTCTTTAGGAGGTGAGATAAAATGTTCAAGCTTTCCAGGCCTCTCTGAAGCAGCAAATGGACCACAAATATTACAGCAAATTAAACATTAGTGTCAACAGTGTTGATCCTGCACAGAAGCACATCAGAAATATTTGGAATTGATTTACCTGAAATAATAATTTCAGGGCTAGATAGAAGAACTTTGTTCAAATGTAGAGGGTTTTTTTCAGTAAAAGATATTGGAAGGAATTCTGAAGTTCAGACTCACAACAGATTGATGTTTGAGCCTGTTGTTTAAGGTAAGCCATTTAATGCATACCCACCACCTATACATTTACACCTATACAGCTCTGTATAGCAGAGAACCAAAGTATTGAAAAGGTGCACTTGTGGAGGAATCTACTTCATCTTGGGCCATATCCTGGGTCATAGTAAGGAACCTAGAAGGTGACATATTATCAGATCAAAAATGCTCACGAGGTTTGTTTTGTTTTTAGGGTATCATCAGCTCAACCCCCTGGTCTGGCAACAAGCTCCAGGGAAGCTCCACTACCTATGCAGAGCCCCACTGAAGTCAGCGGGGCTCCGTCTGGCAGCAAGGGTCTGCCTTCATGGAACTCAGTGTGGGGCTAGGGCCCGAGGTCGCACAGACAAAAGTTTACAGAACAGTGATTGATCCTATGGCGATGATGGTGATGATTTAACATACACATTGTGGTGTTGACTAGAGGACAACCAGAAGAAACTGGAAATGATGAGGTTTTTATTTGTTTGACCAGAAAAACGACAAATCAGAAAAAGATTTGGTCTGGTTCTGAAAATGTTCGAAATTGGTTAGCAAATCGAAGGGGTGCGTTGCATTCCAGTCAGCTTCAGAAAATGTGTGCTGGGTCTCCTGTTATAACTTTTGCCCCATGGCAAGGGCACTTTCCTGGGAGAAAGGAGCAAGAACTTGAACTCAGATTTTTCTGCCCTCCTCAGTGACCAGCCAAACCAGCATGCTATAGGCTTTTCTGGGGTGGGTGGCTGTCAATCTAGCCTACCCAAGCTGTTCTTTTCTCTGCCTGATTCACAGGCAAAGTTTGAATCTACATCTGCTACCTCCCAGGTGAGTGCCCTAATCACCAGGCTATAGAATCATAGGATTGGAAGGGGTCTCGAGAGGTCATCTAGTCCAGTCCCTGCACTCATGGCAGGACTAAGTATTCTCTTCTAGACTATTTTTGATAGGTGTTTATCTAACCTGCTCTTAAAAAGCTCCAATGATGGAGATTCCACGACCTCCTTAGGCCATTTATTCCAGTGCTTCACCACCCTGAGAGTTACGAAGTTTTTTCCTAAAGTCCAACCTAAAGCTCCCTTGCAGCAATTTAAGCCCATTGCTTCTTGTCCCATCCTCAGAGGTTAAGAACAACAATTTTTCTCCCTCCTCCTTGTAACAACCTTTTATGTACTTGCAAACTGTTACGATGTCCCCTCTGAGTCTTCTCTTTTCCAGAGTAAACAAACCCAATTTTTTCAATCTTATCTCATAGGTCATATTTTCTAGACCTTTAATCATTTTTGTTGCTCTTCTGTGGACTTTCTCCAATTTGTCCACATCTTTCCTGAAATGTGGTGCCCAGAACTGGACACAATACTCCAGTTGAGGCCTAATTAGTGTGGAGAAGAGCAGAAGAATTACTTCTCGTGTCTTGCTTACAACACTCCTGCTAATACATCCCAGAATGATGTTCCCTTTTTTTGTAACAATGTTACACTGTTGACTCATATTTAGTTTGTGGTCCACTATGACCCCCAGATCCCTTTCCACAGTACTCCTTCCTAGGCAGTCATTGCCCATTTGTATGTGTGCAACTGATTGTTCCTTCCTAAATGGAGTACTTTGCATTTGTCCTTATTGAATTTCATCCTATTTACTTCAGACCATTTCGAATTTTAATCCTGTTCTCCAAAGCAATTGCAACCCCTCCCAGCCTGGTATCATCCACAAACTTTATAAGTGTACTCTCTATACCATTATCTAAATAAATGATGAAGATATTGAACAGAACTGGACCTAGAACTGATCCCTGCAGGACCCCACTCATTATGCCCTTCCAGCATGACTGTGAACCACTGATAACTACTCTATGGGAATAGATGAGAATTTGGAAGAAGGAAATTAAATTCCAGAAATACTGAAAATACTGACAAAATTACAATGTCTAACTGTAGTTGGTGCTCCAAAGATATATCAAGCCTGATTATCAGAAGATGTAATTTTGCATGAGCACAAAATGAAACACCTTCTGAAACATGTTGTGACACTGTACCCCCATATTCTTCATAGTGATATTATTATGATATGATTATAGCATAATTATGATGCATTTTAGGCAAGAGAGGTCATGTAAGGTGTCATTGGAAAAGTTATGATTTGCTGGATATTATTATCTTATTTGTATGCATGTATCATTTTTGTATCTGAAATTATAAATACTGACTATTGTACTTCAAATGTAGTTACACCAGGGTAACGCCCACTAGACAAGATGCTTTCAGTCTAGATAGCTGGTTGAAAAGGGCCTATTCAGGGCAATGAACAATTAGGGAAAACAGTAGGCCTTAGAAGAAGCTTATCTCCACCTCCTCCGCCCCCTCCCCATCCCCCTTCCCCCGGTGAGCGTTCCTGAGAGAACTCCAGACAGCCTGTGAGTGATGGCTGCTATGACTCTACAAGGACATGTGAGCAGGTCACATTATTCTGGACTCCATCTTGGGATGTCTATATTTTTCTACATATCAGTCTGTGAACCAAGTTTTGAAACAAAGGATTCCTGCCCTATGCTAAAGCTATATAAGGAAGGGAGTGACAACATCTGTTGTTCTTCACTCCCCACTCAAGAAGACTCTTGGAAACACTGGAGGAACAAACACTGGACTGGGGGAAGTGCAGGACCCAGGCTAAAGGGATTTCTAGGCTGTGTATGAAAGACCTGGGGATTCCAAGCTGTAAAGCAAGTGCAGCTTGTCCCTTAAGAATCTTCAGCCTGCTTCTACCATCAACCGGGGTGAGAATTTGCTAATTCATATCCTATCTTGCTAGTATCTTTGACTCAGTTTGCATTTTTGTTTGTTTACTAGATAATCTGCTTTGATCTGTTTGCCATCACTTATCTATGTTTTATAATTAATAAAAAAACCTTGTTTTTGCTTTACCTAAACCAGTGAGTTGGAGTGAAGTGCTTGGGACTCTTAGTTCAGAGAGGTTGTTGCATTTCCTCTCCACATTGCGGGGGAGGGGGACTCTGTGACCTTACACTGTACAGTTCTCTGTGTAGTGCAAGATGGTATAATTTTGGGTTTATGCTCCAGAAGGGGTGCGTATCTGAGGACTTGAGAGTTACCTTGGCTTTAGCCTTTCTACTGTTGGTTGGTTCATGCAGTGACTAGGCAGAAAGCCTGCATGTAGCTGCAGCTGGGTGTGTCCCTACCTGTGTGTATGCTGGTGGAAGTGTAAAACTGGGAGCGTCTCTGCAGCTTGTCACAGCAGCACAGTATGAAAGGGAGCCCAGGCTGGTGGATCAGAGGGTTCAGTGTACCTCAGTTCCAGGCAGCACCCCGGGGAGAACCTGTCACACACGTGCCATACATTTTTGAGCACTAATAATTATAAGTGCAGTGGAAAGATTTTAATGCCTGTGCAAGTAGGTTATATAATTTAGATAACCCAGAGCTGCCTATGTGCATAGGCCTTAGAATCTGCAAACACACACAAATAATTTGACCTAATAGACTTTATACGTGCAAAATCTGTCACTTGTGTGCATAAGTGTTACTGTTTGGCTTAACATAAGTGTTACTGTTTGGTGTTACTTTGTGGCTGCAGGAAAAGGGGAACAAGCTTGAGTACCTTTTGAAAAATCAGGCTCTTTTAAAAAGAATGAAGCTGGTGCATACTGACCCAGGTAAAATATAAAATCCATGTGAAAACGTAAGACATTACAGTTTATGAATATTATTGCTAGTCACCAGGTGGTGTTATTTTAAACCATTTTCAAGTTAGGTTGAACTAAGGGTATGTCTACACTACGAAATTAGGTCGAATTTATAGAAGTCGGTTTTTTAGAAATCGGTTTTATATATTCGAGTGTGTGTGTCCCCACAGAAAATGCTCTAAGTGCATTAAGTGCATTAACTCGGCGGAGCGCTTCCACAGTACCGAGGCTAGAGTCGACTTCCGGAGCGTTGAACTGTGGATAGCTATCCCACAGTTCCCGCAGTCTCCGCTGCCCATTGGAATTCTGGGTTGAGATCCCAATGCCTGATGGGGCTAAAACATTGTCGCGGGTGGTTCTGGGTACATATCGTCAGCCCCCCGCTCCCTCCCTCCCCCCGTGAAAGCAAGGGCAGACAATCATTTCGCGCCTTTTTTCCTGAGTTACCTGTGCAGACGCCATACCACGGCAAGCATGGAGCCCGCTCAGGTAACCGTCACCCTATGTCTCCTGGGTGCTGGCAGACGCGGTACGGCATTGCTACACAGTAGCAGCAACCCCTTGCCTTGTGGCAGCAGATGGTACAGTACGACTGGTAGCCGTCACCGTCATGTCTGAGGTGCTCCTGGTCGCCTCTATGAGGTCGATCAGGAGCGCCTGGGCAGACATGGGCGCAGGGACTAAATTTGGAGTGACTTGAGCAGGTCATTCTCTTTAGTCCTGCAGTCAGTCCTATTGAACCGTCTTATGGTGAGCGGGCAGGCGATACGGACTGCTAGCAGTCGTACTGTACCATCTTCTGCCGAGCAGCCATGAGATGTGTATGGCATGCAGTCCTTCTGCACTGTCTGCTGCCAGCCAAAGATGTAAAAGATAGATGGAGTGGATCAAAACAAGAAATAGACCAGATTTGTTTTGTACTCATTTGCTTCCCCCCCTCCCCTGTCTAGGGGACTCATTCTTCTAGATCACACTGCAGTCACTCACAGAGAAGGTGCAGCGAGGTAAATCTAGCCATGAATCAATCAGAGGCCAGGCTAACCTTCTTGTTCCAATAAGGACAATAACTTAGGTGCACCATTTCTTATTGGAACCCTCCGTGAAGTCCTGCCTGAAATACTCCTTGATGTAAAGCCACCCCCTTTGTTGATTTTAGCTCCCTGAAGCCAACCCTGTAAGCGCCCCTCCCAGCGTCAGAGCAATGGCAAACAATCGGGCATCTGAGAGTGCTGTCCAGAGCAGTCACAATGGAGCACTCTGATGGGGCTAAAACATTGTCGCGGGTGCTTCTGGGTACGTGTCGTCAGGCCCCCGTTCCCTCCCTCCCTCCGTGAAAGCAAGGGCAGACAATCATTTCGCGCCTTTTTTCCTGAGTTACCTGTGCAGACGCCATACCACGGCAAGCATGGAGCCAGCTCAGGTAACCGTCACCCTATGTCTCCTGGGTGCTGGCAGACGCGGTACGGCTTTGCTGCACAGTAGCAGCAACCCATTGCCTTCTGGCAGCAGACGGTGCAATACGATTGGTAGTCGTCCTCGTCGTGTCCGAGGTGCTCCTGGCCACGTCGGCTGGGAGCGCCTGGGCAGACATGGGCGCAGGGACTAAATTTGGAGTGACTTGAGCAGGTCATTCTCTTTAGTCCTGCAGTCAGTCCTATTGAACCGTCTTATGGTGAGCAGGCAGGCGATACGGACTGCTAGCAGTCGTACTGTACCATCTTCTGCCAGGCAGGCAAGAGATGAGGATTGCTAGCAGTCGTATTGTACCATCTTCTGCCAGGCAGGCAAGAGATGAAGATGGCTAGCAGTCGTACTGTACCATCTTCTGCCGAGCAGCCATGAGATGTGGATGGCATGCAGTCCTTCTGCACCGTCTGCTGCCAGCCAAAGATGTAAAAGATAGATGGAGTGGGTCAGAACAAGAAATATACCAGATTTGTTTTGTACTCATTTGCCTCCTCCCCTGTCTAGATCACACTGCAGTCACTCACAGAGAAGGTGCAGCGAGGTAAATCTAGCCATGTATCAATCAGAGGCCAGGCTAACCTCCTTGTTCCAATAACAACGATAACTTAGGTGCACCATTTCTTATTGGAACCCTCCGTGCAGTCCTGCCTGAAATACTCCTTGATGTACAGGCACACCCTTTGTTGATTTTAGCTCCCTGAAGCCAACCCTGTAAGCCGTGTCGTCAGTCGCCCCTCCCTCCGTCAGAGCAACGGCAGACAATCGTTCCGCGCCTTTTTTCTGTGCGGACGCCATACCAAGGCAAGCATGGAGGCCGCTCAGCTCACTTTGGCAATTAGGAGCACATTAACCACCACACGCATTATCCAGCAGTATATGCAGCACCAGAACATGGCAACGCGATACCGGGCGAGGAGGCGACGTCAGCGCGGTCCCGTGAGTGATCAGGACATGGACACAGATTTCTCTGAAAGCATGGGCCCTGACAATGCATGCATCATGGTGCTAATGGGGCAGGTTCATGCTGTGGAACGCCGATTCTGGGCTCGGGAAACAAGCACAGACTGGTGGGACCACATAGTGTTGCAGGTCTGGGACGATTCCCAGTGGCTGCGAAACTTTCGCATGCGTAGGGGCACTTTCATGGAACTTTGTGACTTGCTTTCCCCTGCCCTGAAGCGCATGAATACCAAGATGAGAGCAGCCCTCACAGTTGAGAAGCGAGTGGCAATAGCCCTGTGGAAGCTTGCAACGCCAGACAGCTACCGGTCAGTTGGGAATCAATTTGGAGTGGGCAAATCTACTGTGGGGGCTGCTGTGATGCAAGTGGCCCACGCAATCAAAGATCTGCTGATATCAAGGGTAGTGACCCTGGGAAATGTGCAGGTCATAGTGGATGGCTTTGCTGCAATGGGATTCCCTAACTGTGGTGGGGCTATAGACGGAACCCATATCCCTATCTTGGCACCGGAGCACCAAGCCGCCGAGTACATAAACCGCAAGGGGTACTTTTCGATAGTGCTGCAAGCTCTGGTGGATCACAAGGGACGTTTCACCAACATCAACGTGGGATGGCCGGGAAAGGTGCATGATGCTCGCATCTTCAGGAACTCTGGTCTGTTTCAAAAGCTGCAGGAAGGGACTTTATTCCCAGACCAGAAAATAACTGTTGGGGATGTTGAAATGCCTATATGTATCCTTGGGGACCCAGACTACCCCTTAATGCCATGGCTCATGAAGCCGTACACAGGCAGCCTGGACAGTAGTCAGGAGCTGTTCAACTACAGGCTTAGCAAGTGCAGAATGGTGGTAGAATGTGCATTTGGACGTTTAAAGGCGCGCTGGCGCAGTTTACTGACTCCCTTAGACCTCAGCGAAACCAATATTCCCACTGTTATTACTGCTTGCTGTGTGCTCCACAATATCTGTGAGAGTAAGGGGGAGACGTTTATGGCGGGGTGGGAGGTTGAGGCAAATCGCCTGGCTGCTGGTTACGCGCAGCCAGACACCAGGGCGGTTAGAAGAGCACAGGAGGGCGTGGTACGCATCAGAGAAGCTTTGAAAACCAGTTTCATGACTGGCCAGGCTACGGTGTGAAAGTTCTGTTTGTTTCTCCTTGATGAAACCCCCCGCCCCTTCGTTCACTCTACTTCCCTGTAAGCTAACCACCCTCCCCTCCTCCCTTTAATCATTGCTTGCAGAGGCAATAAAGTCATTGCTGCTTCACAGTCATAGAATCATAGAATCATAGAATATAAGGGTTGGAAGGGACCCCAGAAGGTCATCTAGTCCAACCCCCTGCTCAAAGCAGGACCAATTCCCAGTTAAATCATCCCAGCCAGGGCTTTGTCAAGCCTGACCTTAAAAACCTCTAAGGAAGGAGATTCTACCACCTCCCTAGGTAACGCATTCCAGTGTTTCACCACCCTCTTAGTGAAAAAGTTTTTCCTAATATCCAATCTAAACCTCCCTCACTGCAGCTTGAGACCATTACTCCTCGTTCTGTCATCTGATACCATTGAGAACAGTCTAGAGCCATCCTCTTTGGAACCCCCTTTCAGGTAGTTGAAAGCAGCTATCAAATCCCCCCTCATTCTTCTCTTCTGCAGGCTAAACAATCCCAGCTCCCTCAGCCTCTCCTCATAACTCATGTGTTCCAGACCCCTAATCATTTTTGTTGCCCTTCGCTGGACTCTCTCCAATTTATCCACATCCTTCTTGAAGTGTGGGGCCCAAAACTGGACACAGTACTCCAGATGAGGCCTCACCAATGTCGAATAGAGGGGAACGATCACGTCCCTCGATCTGCTCGCTATGCCCCTACTTATACATCCCAAAATGCCATTGGCCTTCTTGGCAACAAGGGCACACTGCTGACTCGTTATTCATTCATCACACAAATAGGGGGATGACTATCAAGGTAGCCCAGGAGGGGTGGTGGAGGAGGGAAGGAAAATGCCACACAGCACTTTAAGCACAGCACTTTAAAAGTTTACAACTTTAAAATTTATTGAATGACAGCCTTCTTTTTTTTGGGCAATCCTCTGTGGTGGAGTGGCTGGTTGGCCGGAGGCCCCCCCACCGCGTTCTTGGGCGTCTGGGTGTGGAGACTATGGAACTTGGGGAGGAGGGCGGTTGGTTACAGAGGGGCAGCAGTGGCAGTCTGTGCTCCAGCTGCCTTTGCTGCAGCTCAACCATACACTGGAGCATACTGGTTTGGTCCTGCAGCAGCCTCAGCATTGAATCCTGCCTCCTCTCATCACGCTGCCACCACCTTTGAGCTTCAGCCCTGTCTTCAGCCCGCCACTTACTCTCTTCAGCCCTCCACCTCTCCTCCCGGTCATTTTGTGCTTTCCTGCACTCTGACATTATTTGCCTCCACGCATTCGTCTGTGCTCTGTCAGTGTGGGAGGACAGCATGAGCTCGGAGAACATTTCATCGCGAGTGCGTTTTTTTTTCTTTCTAAGCTTCACTAGCCTCTGGGAAGGAGAAGATCCTGTGATCATTGAAACACATGCAGCTGGTGGAGGAAAAAAAAGGGATAGCGGTATTTAAAAAGACACATTTTATAAAACAGTCGCTACAGTCTTTCAGGGTAAACCTTGCTGTTAACATTACATACATAGCACATGTGCTTTCGTTACAAGGTCGCATTTTGCCTCCTCCCACCGCGTGACTACCCCCTCAACCTTCTCCCCTCCCTGTGGCTAACAGCGGGGAACATTTCTGTTTAGCCACAGGCAAACAGCCCAGCAGGAATGGGCTCCTCTGAGTGTCCCCTGAAGAAAAGCATTCTATTTCAACCAGGTGACCATGAATTATATCTCACTCTCCTGAGGATAACACAGAGAGATAAAGAACGGATTTTGGTTGAATGCCAGCAAACATACACTGCAATGCTTTGTTCTACAGTGATTCCCGAGTACGTGTTACTGGCCTGGAGTGGTAAAGTGTCCTACCATGAAGGACGAAATAAGGCTGCCCTCCCCAGAAACCTTTTGCAAAGGCTTTAGGACTACATCTAGGAGAACCGCAAATGCCAGGGCAAAGTAATCCTTTCACATGCTTGCTTTTAAACCATGTATAGCATTTTAAAAGGTACACTCACCAGAGGTCCCTTCTCCGCCTGCTGGGTCCAGGAGGCAGCCTTGGGTGGGTTCGGGGGGTACTGGCTCCAGGTCTAGGGTGAGAAACAGTTCCTGGCTGTCGGGAAAACCGGTTTCTCCACTTGCTTGCTGTGAGCTATCTACAACCTCCTCCTCATCATCATCTTCTTTGTCCCCAAAACCTACTTCCGTATTGCCTCCATCTCCATTGAAGGAGTCAAACAACACGGCTGGGGTAGTGGTGGCTGAACCCCCTAAAATGGCATGCAGCTCATCATAGAAGCGGCATGTTTGGGGCTCTGACCCAGAGTGGCTGTTTGCCTCTCTGGTTTTCTGGTAGGCTTGCCTCAGCTCCTTCAGTTTCACGCGGCACTGCTTCGGGTCCCTGTTATGGCCTCTGTCCTTCATGCCCTGGGAGATTTTCACAAAGGTTTTGGCATTTCGAAAACTGGAACGGAGTTCTGATAGCACGGATTCCTCTCCCCAAACAGCGATCAGATCCCGTACCTCCCGTTCGGTCCATGCTGGAGCTCTTTTGCGATTCTGGGACTCCATCATGGTCACCTGTGCTGATGAGCTCTGCATGGTCACCTGCAGCTTGCCACGCTGGCCAAACAGGAAATGAGATTCAAAAGTTCGCGGTTCTTTTCCTGTCTACCTGGCCAGTGCATCTGAGTTGAGAGCGCTGTCCAGAGCGGTCAGAATGGAGCACTCTGGGATAGCTCCCGGAGGCCAATACCATCGAATTGTGTCCACAGTACCCCAAATTTGAGCCGGCAACGTCGATTTAAGCGCTAATCCACTTGTCAGGGGTGGAGTAAGGAAATCGATTTTAAGAGCCCTTTAAGTCGAAATAAAGGGCTTCATTGTGTGGACGGGTGCAGGTTTAAATCGATTTAACGCTGCTAAATTCGACCTAAAGTCCTAGTGTAGACCAGGGCTAAATGTATAAGCAGTTAGACCTTGGAGAATTCTTGATTGTGCTGCAGTCTTTTACAAGCTGTGGCATTCACAAGTATAGCTTGTTTCCTGGCTGGATCGCTGGCTGGATACATTTTTAGATACTGAGCTGCAGTTTACAGATTATAGCCACACACACAACAAACAAGAATGTTACCTGGTGTCAAAAACAACACAGAAGTCACAAAGAAAGAAAAGGCCAATAAAATATTTTCCCCCAATCTTTAAAGGGATGTTTTGAAACCAGACGGGTCTGAACAAGATTTTCTGAGGTTAAGTAGTAGAGAGTCTTTTTATTCATTTGTATTATCATAGCCCCTATCCATGACCAGAACTCCACTATCATAGAATATCAGAGTTGGAAGGGACCTCAGAAGGTCATATAGTCCAAACCCCTGCTCAAAGCAGGGCCAATCCCCAATTTTTGCCCTAGATCCCTAAATGGCCCCCTCAAGAATTGAACTCACAACCCTGGGTTTAGCAGGCCAATGCTCAAACCACTGAGCTGTCCTTCCCCCCATGCTTGGTGCTGTGCAAACACAGAAGAAAAAAATGGTCCCGCTGCAAAGTAATAATCTTATGTATAATATTTCTCTATTTGTGACTGAAAAGAAGGTTGAAATTCAATGCAATAGTTTTGGGGAAGCTTTCCAAAAATATTGCTTTCTACAAGAATTTAAGATTTTATCCGTAACCCTGAATGAAGCAGCTGGCCTCTCCTTCTCATGAGAAATTAACAGAGAATAAGGAGCTGTTGCCAAAGATAAACATTTCTTTGTATAACTCAAAGTGAGTTTTAAAATATCATGCCAGACATGGTCCCAATGCCCTGCACTCATGTTTCAGAATTTGACTACTGGCTTTCAAATCCGCACGTACTGAGGATAAACCAAGGAACAAACCAAGATTTAATGGTTTTCAGTTGTTATAGGTAGCTTTCCCAGCAACAACAAACCTAAGGGGAGTATTAAAAACAATACAGGTTCCTCCATAGATATGGGCACAGGGGCCATTAGCTTGAAGTTCATGATCCTAGCACCAGTGGTTTTAACAGATGACAGGGGTGAAAAATTTAATCTAACAAAGGAACTGAAATAAAACTATGTGACGTGGTGACTAGCTTCAAAGCTCAAATGCCAACATCAGGTATTTCTATGAATGCTGCTTAGGTTATTGATTATTTGTTTGGAAATACATCAAAAATTTTAGAACACTGGTTGGCAAATGGCTTTGTGAAGCCAAAAACACTACTATCCACCACATGCAGCATTTGCCAAATACATCTGTAACTTCTACCTCTGGGAGATGAAGAACACACTGTTATACTTTCACCAGTCCCTTCATCTTCCTTCATTTTATTATATCTGCAGACTGTGTCATTTTAATTGCTTTGTTTCATATACCTTTTCAGTGCCAGTTAGACAAAGGAGAAGTCCCAATGAGAGCGTATTTTAAGTGGGGGTGAGGGTGGGTGTCTTACCAAGGCTGTAAAAGGCAGAATTAATATGATCCCTTTTGATCTTTCCAGAAATCCTTTGGTTAATAGACACCCCAGAATTACTACTGGGCAAATCGATTTTTAGTTCACTGGCGATTTTGAAAATTGTTTCAGGTCAGATTGAAAACAATTTTTTAAAAATGTTTTTGGCAAATCAAAAAGTTGAAAAAATTACATTTTGGGGTTCACAAAACATTTCATTTAGATCCTGTGCATTTTTAAGCATTATCACCATTTTTCAATGGTTGTGACATTTTAAAAATAAAATGAAAGGAAATTGCAAAACAAAAAGTTGTTTAAAAAATCAAAATGTATAATTTAGAAAAATTTGAAATGAATTTGAAATGTGAATGTTTCAATTTTATGGATTTTTTTTAATGGACAATTTGGCAAAATACATGAATTTGTCAAATGTTTTAGTGTTGCTATAACTGCATTTTCACTGAAAAGGCTGCAGTCAAAATGTTTTTCTCAGCTCTACATAGGATGGCATTTATCTGTATTTCTTCATTGTGAGTTCTTCTCCAGTATACTATCCAGTATAACTCCAGATTTTTTTTCTGCATTATTGCTTTCTAATAATCTCCAGTTTTGAATCTCTGCCCGTTATTTTTTCTCCCTAGATATGTTGCTTTACATGTATCTGTTTTAAATCTCATTTATTGTTTACTCATCTCTCTTAGTTTGCTAGACTGCTATGTTGAGCTATCCTCTCTGGCATTTCCTAGCAGCTCACATCCCTCACCTTCAGACAAATTCCTTGCTCCAATTGCCTGTGTCCTTTCTTCACCTGCTCATGCCTGTTCACAAACTACCTGGATTACAAACCCTCCTCATAATCATATGCAAATAACACAGTCACTATGTGATGGGGTTTACTCCACCCCCCATTAGATAAGGGGTTAAGAGCCTGTTGGTGCATCTATGATTGTTTGATTGTCTCCTAGCTTGGAGGGGCAGAGTTAGGTAAATATCATTAGGTACCTGGGCCTTATAAGGAAGCTGAGGGACATAGGGGAAGGAAATTTAAAGTGAATAGCTCAAACTGAGAGGAGTCAGTTCAACAGCGAAAAAAGAAGCTGGGAGGACCTAAGAAGAATTTAGAGGCCTGCGAACCAAAGGATCGTTGTGTTAAGCACAAGCGGTAAGGAAGCAGCACGAGGGGGCTTGGAGGGAGTAAGCGGGCCAGGGAAATAGCAGTATGTCTGAAGAAGCAGTCATATCTCCTTAATGCAGAATCCCTATAAAATAAGGAATAACCTAAGAGGTGGGTAGAAGGCTCTTTGGTGTTGGGATATTTTGCGGACTTTCTAAATGGATTGTTTTGTTATTCCAGAAGGAGATTAAATTTGGTGTGACTTGGCCTGAGGGCTGAGCCATGTCAGACCTGGGGAGAGGCAGATAGCCTACAGGAATTGCTAGAGATAAGAGCCCCTTTGCAGCATTGCACCCTAAGGGGGTGTCACAAGTTGTGAGAACACTACTGTACACACTGTCACTTGATTTGATATTGCCTAGTCTTCACTGCAGAGATTGACATTGACCAGCATTGTATCTTGCTTGAATGTACTTGATTTGGCTTCAGATCTTAAGCCTCCCAGACTGTAAAAGTGATGATCAGAACTGGGGTTTTGCTTTGCACATCTTTTCTTACTACAAGTAGATTTGGTGAATTGATTGAAATAAAATAAAGACTGGCCTAAGTCTTCACCCATAATTTTGGTGAATTTGTTTGAGGCTCAAAATAGATCAGAAGTTTCCCCCTTTATTTTTCATTTTCTTGGGCATCTTCACTTCATGATTCTGGATGGGATTGGAAGTATCTGGGAAAAGGCTGTTTCATGGGGTATCTTTGGACTGAGAAGAAGCAGGAATTATCAGGTTTCAGAGTAACAGCCGTGTTAGTCTGTATTTGCAAAAAGAAAAGGAGGACTTGTGGCACCTTAGAGACTAACCAATTTATTTGAGTATAAGCTTTCGTGAGCTACAGCTCACTTCATCGGATGCATACTGTGGAAAGTACAGAAGATCTTTTTATACACACAAACCATGAAAAAATTGGTGTTTACCAATACAAAAGGTTTTCTCTCCTCCCCACAAACCCACTCTCCTGTTGGTAATAGCTTATCTAAAGTGATCACTCTCCTTACAATGTGTATGATAATCAAGGTGGGCCATTTCCAGCACAAATCCAGGGTTTAACAAGAACGTCTGGGGGGGGGGCTAAGAAAAAACAAGGGGAAATAGGTTACCTTGCATAATGACTTAGCCACTCCCAGTCTCTATTCAAGCCTAAGTTAATTGTATCCAATTTGCAAATGAATTCCAATTCAACAGTTTCTCACTGGAGTCTGGATTTGAAGTTTTTTTGTTGTAATATAGCAACTTTCATGTCTGTAATCGCGTGCCCAGAGAGATTGAAGCGTTCTCCGACTGGTTTATGAATGTTATAATTCTTGACATCTGATTTATGTCCATTTATTCTTTTACGTAGAGACTGTCCAGTTTGCCCAATGTACATGGCAGAGGGACATTGCTGGCACATGATGGCATATATCACATTGGTGGATGTGCAGGTGAACTAGCCTCTGATAGTGTGGCTCATGTTATTAGGCCCTGTGATGGTGTCCCCTGAATAGATATGTGGTCACAGTTGGCAACGGGCTTTGTTGCAAGGATAGGTTCCTGGGTTAGTGGTTTTGTTGTGTGGTATGTGGTTGCTGGTAAGTATTTGCTTCAGGTTGGGGGGCTGTCTGTAGGCAAGGACTGGCCTGTCTCCCAAGATTTGTGAGAGGAATTATCAGAGATCTCATGAATTCTTCTTATAGCCAATTTTCAAGATACAGGCTAGCTGAGATAAGTGTTCATAGCTCAGGTTGCAGAATGAATCAACACTGGGCTACACTTCACTTCAGTGTTGAATGCAGGGTAATGAAATGTTGTTATGCTTATTGTATGTGTAAAGGGCAAAAGAACTGAACTTCGTCTGCCCTAAACTGAACCTCACTTGCTAAGTGTAACCCACACAGCACCTGGTTGTGGTACTCTGTCCCATCTTGTGGCACTGAGACCACTGAGAGGGAGATTCATGAGTCTGCTCTACAGCCTTTTAGCTCATGCATTTAGCTCCAAAGGTCCAAAGTTCGATCCCGCCCACCGACAACTGGGGTCTGTTGGTGCTACATAAGTATGGGGGAGGGATGCCAAATCCCAGTGCAAAGGAGAGGAGGTTGAAACAGGTGTTCTTACCTGATGGTGTGAACTCTGCCTAAAAAGTCCTAGATACCATTTCACCTTCCGCTCTCCAGAGTTTAAAAACAGAGCTGTTTGTACTCAGTTGAGAGTCCTTGTTTCTGTTCAGTGGTTATTAGAACTGAAATCACTCATGAGCAGGTCTAGGGCTAAGCCTTAGACCTGGTTCGGAGACAGTATTGCAGTGAAAGATGACAAAGGCAGCAACTAAGAGGTGGCCCACAACCCAGTGATGGACCCTCCGAATGCAGCATTGCAGAAGTGGCAGTGAGCGGAAAGCAGCAGCAAAGCTGAATAGCAGCAGAGAGAACAGTGGCAGCAAGTGGCCAGAGATGGCCGAGATCACAGTGAGCCAGTCACAGAGGCAGAAGCGGGGGTGGGATGTGAAACCACATGATTGCACTTCTGAACTCTGGGTCCTCACTGACCTAAGACTACCAACTGTGAGTGGAGTGCAACAGAGGGACAGAGGAGTGGTATGTTAAAGGTACGTTCGTT
The DNA here is from genome assembly GCF_965140235.1 of Caretta caretta. NCBI lineage: Eukaryota > Metazoa > Chordata > Testudines > Cheloniidae > Caretta > Caretta caretta. The sequence goes on along the minus strand of NC_134206.1, from coordinate 122,887,806 downwards.
TGTTGGACTTTCACACCACAAGGTGGGAAACTGAGGCAAAGGAAACTTCCCAATGTATTATGGGGTTGGTGTTTGCTTATGGTTATATGCTTTCGAATTGTGATTGTGGTGTTTTCCCAAATTAACGCTAGCTTCGGTTTCCCTTTTTGATAAGTTTATTTTCTTTCTTTTGTTATATACAGACTCAGTACTTGTGAGGGGGGAAGTATTGCCTCAGAGAGGCAGCCAGGGTGGTGGTCAGTTTTCCCCAATTACTGGGTGGGGGCTCAAATTAATTCTGTTTCTTAAGAGGAACCCCTGGATATTGAACTCAGCCCTCTTGGGGTTGGCAACTGTTGCGGTTCAAATACAAGACAGAACAAAACTTTAAGCAAGCAAACAGGCTGGTCTGCCAACGGACTGGCCCTGTCAGCTTTCCACCCTCTCCTTTATTCTTTCTCTCCCCCCGCGCACTACATTCTCCAACAGATAAAAGGAATACACTGGCTTTGTTTAACATTCTTATTTACCAATTTCTATCTACCGCATTCCTTGCTCTCGGGCCTTGAGCCCAGTCCTGGGAGGCTTCCCATGGTTCATGTCATCTGGGTGACATTCCAAGGTTCATGCCCTTGAGAGGAGCTGTGTGTACACTGCTCCTACACAACACTCCGGGTGTGCCCTGAATGTTGTCAAGTGCATGAACCTTGTATGAATCCTACATCCCCTCCTTTTTTGTTTATTTGTGCTCGCCCATCTCATGGTAACCATCAATTTGCTTTTGCAAGCCAATTAACTCCCGGACAGACAAGGTCATAACTCGTGGAGCCTGCCAGGGCGGGTCTCGACAAAGCCTTAACAAAAAGGAAATACATTGCACACAGCAACAGCAAAAAATAAGCTTAAGAAGGTAAAGTGTAATTGGCCGGGCCCCAATTAGCCATGCTAAAGTACTGGGAAGAGAGGTTCGCGTAAGCAGCGAGCATCATCTCATTCTCAATTTCCTCAGGGTGATGACATACTGGAATAAGGCACGTACCTAACAATTCTTCAGATGCTACAAAATCAAATAAACAAAAGTGGGTAACATTTGCTATTGAAGCCAATCTTTCCCATAGGTTATATGTCATTCGGGCCCGTAACGGCGGAGGCGCTCCTAAGCCAACCCCTACAGGAAATAGCAGGCACATAAGGCACACTATCAATACAGAATTAGCAGTGATTTGGGCGAGAATGGCCACAAACAGAGTCTCAGGAGTCTCTGGCTGTTGGTTTGCTGCCAGTCTTCATTGAGCCGCGGCGACCAATGCTTTCACTGCTCCCCATGTCACGGGCTGGCTTGGGACGCTATGTCTCCTCCGTCTCCGTCCCGCCATTGTCGACCCGGGAGGCACCGGATTCTCCTCCAAGGTCAGCTGAAACTCCGGTATGGGGTTCGACAGCCCCCGGTGCCACGCCATGCTGTTTCAGTGCCGATCCCACACACCGGGCAGGAACCCACAACGGTCCTGCAGGGAGAGACACAGCAGCATATCCCCGCCCCCAAGTAATTAAAGGCACTAGGCCCATCCATTGCGGATCGGGCAGCTGACGGTAATAGACATGCGGTCTTTCCAGTACCTCGGACTTATGAAAATGCCAATCCATGGGGGTCTGCTGATCTGCATTAAATTATTTAAAGTAAACAAAAGGATATGCATTTGTTGCTGAATGTCTCCTAAGGTTCGGAGACGCAGCTCCCCTTATTTTAATTGTTTGTCGAGCAAGGTTTTTAGCATGCGATTTGCACGTTCAACGATAGCTTGGCCTGTGGAATTATAAGGGATCCTGTGTTTGAGACGGACGTCCCATTGGGCACAAAAGGTGGAGAGGGCTGTGGAGCAATAAGCTGGGGCATTATCCATTTTTATCTGACTCGGGCGACCCATAACAGCAAAACAGGCTAGCAAATGGTGGATAACTTTGGGAGTGGCTTCCCCACGCTGTAGGGTCGCCCAGAGGAATCCCGAATAGGTATCAATGGAAACATGTGAAAATGAGTAGGGGCGGAATTGTGGCACGTGAATGACATCCATTTGCCACAGCTGATTCGCTGTGGTACCTCTGGGGTTAACGGCATAAGAAAAGGTAGGGGCAGCAGCGGCACAGTGAGGGCAGGAACGAACAATAGAACGTGCATGATCGGCAGGAATGTGAAACTGTCGGGCCAAAACAGAGGCAGACTGATGAAAAAAGGAACGGCTTTCAATGGGGTCAGAAAAAAGGGAATTTACCAGACCACGTAATGCACGATCAGTGCGCGCATTGCCCTCAGTGAGTAGCCCAGGCAGAGGGGTATGACTGCGAATATGAGCAACAAAATAAGGGAAATTACGAGTGGTGATGAGATACTGTAAGGACAAAAACAGGCGAAGAAGGTCCGCATCGACCTGAGGGGTGGTGAGGGCAAGGGGTAAATGATCAATTACCTGATAAACATAATGCGTGTCCACAATCAAATTAAAGGGACAATCAGCAAAAAGTTGAAAGGCCAAAATAACAGCAGCTAGTTCCAGGGACTAGTGGAGCTCTCCAGGCGCTGTGCATGCAAATGTTGTTGTACAAGTGAATGAAGCGCTTTCAGCTTTTCTAGGGGGAGGGGCCACTGGTCAATCCATATGGGCTCTAAGGATTGCCATACCAATGGTAATGCGGATGGCAAGGTGGGTGAGGGAGGATTTTGGGCCATTATATATTAATATCGAGGGTGGTGTCCAGCTTTACAAGTAAGTCACGGCCCCAAATATTGAGGTGGACAGGAAGTACAAAAGGGCGTTTGGTAGCAAGGGCACGGCCTCCTGGTTTAGAGACCGTAACCCAAGACAAACTTTGGCGCCTGGGTTTGCTACCCCTGATCCTCCACAACTCTTTAGAAGGAACTGTTGGCCAAGCGACCGGCTACTCCGAATCACGAATCACCGTAACGTCAGCTCCAGTGTCCACCAGCCCTGTAAAAGGAAAATTATTTAAAAGAAGTGTTAACTGAGGTTTCGAGGGGCGGAGCGACATTGTTAGAGCAACAAGTGGAGAGGATGTGTCGTGAGGCGGCGACTGAGACAGTGTCAATCCAAAGCCGCCTCCGCCCCGGGCTCGATCCTCTGTGGCTGGTACCTGATAGGGGACTAAAATCAATTGTGCAATTGACCGTCCACGTGGGAGCGACTGCGGAAGATGGGTCCACACCTGAACCTTAATAACGCCGGTGTAATCAGCGTCAATGACCCCTGGGAAGACAAAAAAAACCTGTTTCCCAGTGTGTGAGCGAGGGAGAACCAGACCCACAAATCCGGCAGGGAGAGGTCCCGTCACCTGTGGAGGTATGGCGCAAACCTCCCCCGGCAACTGAAAATCAGCGTCCTCCCGCATAATCAAATCAAGCCTTGCACTTCCGGCAGTCGCCGCCCTCATGGAGTCTATGGCTTTTAAGGCAGAGGAACAGTTGTCTGAGTGGGGAACACCCCCGTTTGGCCCTGGGTTCGGGGGGGACCCGTTGTGCAGTTTCCCGACCCGCTACGACACTGATTAGCCCAGTGATAGCCCTTCCGACACCTGGGGCACTTCTTTGAGGGGCGGGCGGGCGCCGTTGATGAGCGGCACTCCCGCTGAAAGTGAGCCTCCTTACCACAGTGGTAACAACGCCTCCCCTCCTTCCCGCTTTTCCGCAGGGCGGCGGCCAGAACCCCAGCTTTATGTGCTTGTGTGCCGATGTTTTGGCACGCCCGCAGCATGTCCGACAGCTCTAGAACGCCAGCGGCTTGTGCCGACTGGAGAGCGAGGCGGCAATCCTCGTTCGCATTTTCAACCGCCATTTTTAACAGGATCTCCTGAGCTGCCGCAGGGTTATCCACCTGTCGGAGGATAGCCTCCTGCAATCTGTTAGTAAAATCCATAAAGGACTCTGATGCACCCTGACGGATACTGGCAAAGCTTTTGGTAGGCTTGCCTGAATCTGGGACCTTCTGGAAAGCATGCTGGGCGCAGGCAGAAATAATGGGGAAGACAGCCTGCTGGAGTTGAGACTGCATCTGAACAGTAGCAAACTGGCCCTCCCCTGCCAACTGCTCATAAATGATACCTTGCTCTCTATATACCTGGGCTTGGCGTTCCGCCATCTGCCGATACTCACTAAGCCAAATAACATACTGACTGGGCGTCAGCATCATGCGCAACAGCGCCTTCCAATCTTCAGGGATCAGGGTGTACCCAGTACCTAGCCCTTCAATGAGACCACGTACATACGTGCTAGTGAGGCCGAACTCGCGAATCGCTTTCTTTACCTCTCTGATCACCGAGTATGGCAAACTGACCCAGTTTGCAACCTGGTTGCCCTGGCCATCATCCTGCCAGGTCACCGGGCAAACTGAGACCAGATCAGCCAGCTCCTCTGCTGTAATATCTGAGTGAGTCTTCGCTGCGTGAACCATTTGTTGCACCAGCGAAAGCCCCTGAGCAGACGCGGATGATCCCCCGGGGGGCCCCGGAGCATGGGGCCCTACGGGGGGACAGTGATCACACACTAGCTCCGGTGGGGAAGGCAAGGGAGGCGGTGGTAATTGAGGCACTGGGGCGAAGCAGGGGGAGGGATGGCTGCAGGAGCGGACGGGGGTGGCAAGATCGGCAGCCCCTCTATTGGCGCGGGAGAGGGTCTTTCTGAGGCGACACGCTGTGTTGCATCGCCAGGAGGGGGGACGGCTGCAGGAGCGGACGGGAGTGGCAAGATCACCAGCCTCTCTATTGGCGCGAGGGAGGGCCTTTCCGAGGCGACACGCTGTATCGCGTCGCGGCAGAGGTGCCAGGCATGTAAAGCCTGCACGGGCGCCCGAGGCTCTTTGTGCAATGTCTGACCCAATTGCTCCCAGTCCGCTAGCTTAAGGGTTCCAGCTTCAGGGTACCACGGGCATTGGGCACGCACCTCCTGTAGCAGGAGAGTGAGTTCTCGAGTGGGGCAATCATGCTGAGCCTTATGCAGCAAATACTGTAGCTCATTGCGGTGTTGCACTTGCAAAGCAGAGAGGGAGCTTCCCGTACTTACCACAACAAAAAATACTCACCGGGATCCGCGAAGCGGATGAGTGACGCGTTTTGAAACCCTTGACGGGCGAGGTGAGTGCTGAGGGCCCCACGTTTGGGCGCCAGTTGTTGCGGTTCAAATACAAGACAGCACAAAGCTTTAAGCAAGCAAACAGGCTGGTCTGCCAATGGACTGGTCCTGTCAGCTTTCCACTCTCTCCTTTATTTCTTCTCTCCCCCCGCGCATTACATTCTCCAACAGATAAAAGGAATACACTGGCTTTGTTTAACATTCTTATTTACTAATTTCTATCTACCGCATTCCTTGCTCTCAGGCCTTGAGCCCAGTCCTGGGAGGCTTCCCACGGTTCATGTCATCTGGGTGACATTCCAAGGTTCATGCCCTTGAGAGGAGCCGTGTGTGCACTGCTCCTACACAACACTCCGGGTGTGCCCTGAATGTTGCCAAGTGCATGAACGTTGTATGAATCCTACAGGCAACAACCTGTCAGAACTGTTACACACCTATAACTAAATACAATTATTTTATGGGCAAATTTATCTTCTTCTGACTGTTTTCACTATTCATTATATTAAACTATCTGCATCTGAAATGTCAAATCATTAAACTGCAGTTATAGAAAAAATTATAAATGCTGAAGAACTGAATAATTTCAAACTTACACCTCTGTTTTGACCTGTGTGCCTTGTTCTGGATCTTTGGACTGTAATCTAAAAGCCAGTGTGACCTACTTGGTTATTAGCATGTTGAGACTGAGCAATGAAGAGAAATGAGAAATAAATGTAATGAAATTAAAATTAGCAAAACAGCTCTTACCCAGTGCCTCTGAGCTCTGTTTGCTTGTTCACAAGATCCCCAGGGTAAAACCATCTTCTTCGTCATAAGTGACTGCCTCTGCAAACAACCGAAAGTGGTGCTACTTGGTAAACAAACACACTGACTCTCCAAATAATGTACTGTGGGCTTGCGGGTGTGTTTGTGTATTGTTGCCCCAGGGGGCGATTAAGTGTCAATATTTCTGCACTAAATAAGTGCTGGTTGGTCCTGACCAGGTCTGAAATTCCAGACTATTTGCTTGGTTGCATGGAGCAGGAGGGTTCACAAAAATCCTTCCTTTCCTCTTGTGTGGCTGTGCAAGGGCCTCGTGTGAAGTGTTCCTTGCCCCACCACTGCCACGGGGGAAAAAGATGCTGAAAAGGGGCAGGAGTTGTGTCCTTCCCTCCCTCTATTGTAGCCTGCAGAGCTGGACGGGCCCCCAAGAATGACTGTGTCTGCCCAAGGCACAATCTCCATAATGCTGTACCTGCGGTGGGGTAGCTTTGTGCCACCACGTGAGTAGGGCTATGGACAGATGTAGCCAGATCGGTTTCACCATGGCAATCTGCTGAGGAGCCTGAAAGGAATACATACACTGTGCTGCGAGAGAGTCCTGACCCCCACTGAAAATTCTACCTTAGCTTGAGTAGAAAAAGCCTAGGGTATAGAATGGGAGACTATACCATGCGCTGGATAATAACATGAGAGACTGCTTGCCTGTAAAACTTAAACTAGCTCTTTGTTTGGAGAACTAGTTACAGAAGTGATGCAGCTAGCTTTCAGAATGGCATGGGGCATCATGAATATTGTCCGGCCACTCCTCAGCTCTGTTGTATTTGGTGGATAAGTTAATACAGGCTGGATCAGTATTAACATATCCTTCTTCCTCTCCATGGTCCAGGACAATCCAGTAAAAAGGATCTAGGTCCCGTGGCCAGTGGGGCAGCCCCATTTAGCTTGGATCCTGACAGAGGGGCAGAGCATTGCTTAGAGCCATTGCAGAGGCATGGGACTTCCTCATAGATGGCCAGAGCCCCTGAGATCTACTGTGTTGCCAGCTGTCATAATTTCATTGCAAGTCTCATGATATTTGACACTCTTGTTAAAGTCTCAGCTTCTGGAGTCATGAGGATTACATGAGAATCTCAGCATTGTGTCCTTTTTTAAAAGAAGTTTTTATCTGTCATGTTTGTGGAGGAAAACCCCAAAGGCTCAAAACCCAGACAGCGTATAAAAAGATCCTAAAGTTTTTTTTTTTTTTTTTAAAAAAAACCTCATGATCTGCTGGGAGGAGAGGGAGGATAACATGATTTTTTAACACTTGGGCTTTGCTATATTAGATCTGCATAGAGTTTGTGGGGTCCACTAATTTTGTGGACCAAATCACCCATGAAAGAACATGTAGAAAATTCTACAAGAGGAATGTTGTGGGGTTTCCTGTCCCTCTGTCTGGACACAGTCACAATAATTCCTGTCATTCCTACATGATGAATAGCTATTCACCAAATACACTCTACCTTTTTATGTTGTTTATAAACCTATACTATGTCCCGTGTTATGCAGGAGGTCAGACTAGAGGATCATAGTAGCCATAAATTCTATGACAACTTTGGGTAAACCAACCACTTACAAGAAAACTTTTCCTAACCAGGAACTTTTCACCCCATATACATTTATTTTGTGACACACTGAGAATTAGCTACCCATTCAAACTAAATAGGAGATCTATATATTGGCCAATAAGTAAATGGGAATTGGGGTAATTTTCTTGGCAGCAGGACTTTGTCTAGGCACTGGTTTCCTTTGAACTTCAATCATGTTAAGTGTAACAAAGAAGACTACACGCTTTTAATCAGCAAGATAACATATGGAGTAGTTAGTTGTGATTTATAGAAAATGAATTTCATTCTCATGAACCTGAATGCTGTAATTACGTACCTCCTCCTTTCATACATGTAGCTTCTGCATCTGTATCTTTAATCATCTGACTCAGTTTTCCTTTTCTCTGCCTCCCTCTCAGACTTGGTTTATTCTCTCTCTAGACCTCTGGGCATGTGTCGACAGTACTTTTAAAATGGTCACAATCTGAGAGGAGCTATTCTGAAAAGCCATTCAGCTGATTGTTAATAGTAGTCATCAGAATACTTTGTAATTATTCCTGTAAGAATACTTGTATAGATTACATGATAGGATGATTACAGAGGAAAATAATGGCTGCCTTGAGTGCCCATTATTTATCTGGAAGGCATTTTTTAATAAAGAAAAAGTGACTGCCATACATTATGTAAATGTTGCACTGTTTTTTGTTTTTAAGTTCTTGCTCTTAGCTTCTCTTCTACCTAATTTTCTCAAATACTTGCTTTTCCCTATAGCTCCAGGATATAATGCTGCCTGCTTCTTCTTTACAATGTCACCTGAAAGTGAGAACATGCTTTCTCCTGGCACTGTTGTAGCCGGTATTGCAAGATATTTACATGCCAGATGTGCTAAAGATTCATATGTTACTTGATGCCTCAACCACCATTCCAGAGGACATGCATCCATGCTGATGATGGGTTCTGATCGATAACAGTCCAAAGCAGTGTGGACCGATGCATGTTCATTTTCATCATCTGAGTCAGATGCCACCAGAAGAAGGTTGATTTTTTTTTTTGTGGTTTTGGTTCTGTAGTTTCTGCATCAGAGTGTTGCTCTTTTAAGACTTCTGAAAGCATGCTCCATCCCTCTCAGATTTTGGAAGGCACTTCAGATTCTTAAACCTTGGGTCAAGTGCTGTAGATATCTTTAGAAATCTCACATTGGTACCTTCTTTGTATTTTCTCAAATCTGCAGTCAAAGTGTTCTTAAAACAAACAACATGTGCTGGGTCATCATCCAAAACTGCTATAACGTGAACTATATGGCAGAATGCAGGTAAAACAGAGCAGGAGACATACAATTCTCTTCCAGGGAGTTCAGTCAAAAATGTAATTAACACTTTTTTTTTTATGAGCATCATCATCATGGGCGTATGTCCTCTAGAAAGATGTCTGAAGCATGAAGAGGCATATGAATCTTTAGCACATCTGGCATGTAAATATCTTGCAACACTGGCTACAACAGTGCCATGCGAACGCCTGGTCTCGCTTTCAGGTGACATTGTAAATAAGAAGTGGGCAGCATTATCGCCCGTAAATGTAAACAAACTTGATTCTCTTGGTGATTGGCTGAACAAGAAATAGGACTGAGTGGACCTGTAGATGCTAAAGTTTTACATTGTTTTGTTTTTGAGTGCAGTTATGTAACAAAAATATCTACATTTGTAAGTTGCACTTTCATGATAGAGATTGCACTACAGTACTTGTATGAGGTGAATTGAAAAAATACTATTTCTTTTGTTTATCATTTTTACAGTGCAAATATATGTAATAAAAATAATATAAAGTGAGCACTTTACACTTCATATTCTGTGTTGTAATTGAAATTGATATATTTGAAAATGTAGAAAAACATCCAAAAATATTTAATACATTTCAATTGATACTCTATTGTTTAACAGTGCGATTAATTTTTTTTAGTTAATCTTGTGAGTTAATTGTGATTAAATGACAGCCCTAGTTTTCACATTTGTTGAGCTGATTCAAACCCATGTTCAAAAATGAAAATACACTTTGACCTCATCCTCCTTCCCTTTACATAGTTCTTATGAACTCACCAGACAATATCTAATCTCTGCTTAAGAAGAGCTCAGGACTGGATCAGTGGAAAACTGCTAATGAATATCCTGCATCACTACATACCTTCCTCTTTATTGGATGTAGGGCAAGTTTCTGTACTGAGGGGCAACGCAGAAAGCACTATACCTGAAGTGGGACTGGTGTGTAGGTGGGAGAATGGCTTTAACCCACCTGTGGTGTAAGTTATTTCATAGAGATCTGTACTCTGGAGCTGCTCTAACTTCTGGCAGTCTGACCTGCTCTCTGTGTGCCTTGTGTCCCAGAATTGCTGGAGTGGAAAGTGATCTGGCCACAGCTGTTCTGTTACATGCTCCTGCACTGGAGGAATTCCCCAGGGATCTCCTTGACACCCTGTTGGCCATTGTATGTCACTGGAATGGCATAAACAGGTTGTTGAAAAGGCTGGAATCTCATGCTGTTTCTTATTGCATCACCTCACCTGACCCCACCTACATTCCACCCATTACAACCCAGCTGTGTGGCCAAGATTTATAAAGGTGACTAGTGAACATGGTTATCTCAGTTTTTGGGTGCCCATCGTAAAGGGGATTATCTAGAAAGTGCCAAACACCCTCCCTCTGACAAGCAACCTCTGTAAATGTGTCTCAAGCTGGGCACCCAAAACTTGAGACCTCCACAGTCATGAGTCATTCTGAAAATACTGGCCTAACTGTATTTGTAATGTTTAGCACTTACATAAGACCATCCTCATCATCACTACCATTTTTCTACTTAACTAGTTACAGGGAGTATATTGCTTCCGGATGTTTATGTTTCTCTACCCTGATCCGTCTCCTTTTTCCCCCTCCTTTCTGGGGGGAGAGAGTGTCGGGGTGACCTGGCCTGAACTGTGAAAGGTCAAAAGCAAAAAACCCATCAAATGAACAATCATTTTAGCTATTTTGACTTCTCAGCTTACTTGACATAGAGTCATTTAGTTTCATGTCATAAGTGCTTGTTGTGACATGAGCGTGCCATAGTAGATATTACACCTGTCCGATCACCTTCCTGATATTTCACCAAATGGGGGTATTTGTGGTTATGTGTACAGGAAACAATTTTAGAGTTATATAATATGTAAAATATTGGTCCCCAAAACTGGTGGAGGCAAAACTTGTCACCTGAGGTGGGTCACAAAGCGGACTCAACACTAAGACCAGTCAACATCTGTCAGCCTGACGCAGTGCTGTATTTACAGTCTGGGGAACATACAAGCTTGAGCACTGACAAAGACAAGGGTCTCACACTGTATATGAGAAAGAAAGAGGTTCAAATGTTATCCATTACAGAGGTGACATTCTTCCATCAGCAGTGTCTCATGAAAAGTGGGCCCCAGCTCTCTGGAATGTACAACACTGTAAAGACTGACCATGAGGGGAGAAATGCCTTATTAGACAAGAAAGTAACTTGTTAATAAGTGTAAGCTATAGATTGTGGGTTTTTTTTTTTACCTGTAACATTATATTTTCAAATTCTTTTACTTGTTCTGAGTTGAATCGCTAACTCAAACTTTGTTACATAAACTGCAGTTTGGTTTTACTATAGACATGTCTACGTGCTTTGCTCCGAGGAGACTGTTGAACTGAGGTAAAGCTAGTAAAATGGGGCACATTGCTTCCAGGGAGGCAGTGGATCAGTGACCACTGCAGGTGTCCAGAAGACACGGGACTGGGCACTCAGGTGTAATAAAGTGAGTGTATAAATTGCTAGACTTCAGAGAGGGGGAAAAATAGGGCTTGGGAAGCCCAGAGTGGAGTCCTTGAGCTATCAGGGGCCAGAAGAGTTGAAAAGATTTTCCCCTGGTGGACCCAACCAAGGGTCTCTCATGCTGTAAGCAGGTGGTAGCGATTCACCTCAGGTAACCTCCAAAAGTGTCATGCCTCTATAAAGGTCTCAGAAATAGTTCTCCATCATTCTTCCATTATAGATTTCTGTGGCTAAAGAAAGTTGATCAATCCTCTACTATTCCGAGGAAGAAAGAAAACAAATGTCTTTTCATTAAAATTTCATCAGCACCTCCTTTCCCACCTGGTCGGATTTTATGTACATGACTCTGCTAGTATTTTCTTAGCACAAAGTTAAAGATTGAAAAGTTTAATAGGGGAATAATTTGATCTGTAATAACCCTGAAATGAAAAGAATTGGGTCACTCCCCAATCTATTTCCCCCTGCCTCAGATGAACGCTGACATTTTAATCAACATATTATTCCTGGGTAAAATAAAATCACATCAGTCATCAAATACCTCAGAGAGCATTTCTTGAGTTCAGTGCTCAAAGAGAGCAGTTATAGTTTATTGCAAACCTTCTTTACACTGCTCTTTGGTTTAGCTTTATTACACAACTGTGCCCCAGTTACAGGGGAAATACCTTCAGTTTTATATTACTCCTGATCTTACTATAAATTCAATGATGGTTGGGTCTCAGCGAAAGAACTCTGCTTAGTGGATTCAGTGTAATTCCTCCAAATACTGGAAGAATCGAGCAAAGCAGTAAGCCCCAACTCTTGGATAATGGGTTCTCTAGCAAAGTGTCAGAGTGCATTACGGCATTATAGGTTTTATTAATAACTGACATTTATATGTAACTATGGTTAATTTCAATCTGTCTCTTTGGGGCTTTAAGTCAGCTCAAGGGGATTCCTTGAGTTAAACTAATACATTCAGGAAGGAAAAGGCTGACATGTTTTATAAGTCATCTCATGCCATATAAAAAGTATAGGTAAAAAATGACAGGCTCTCTGTTTTCCTACAACAGATTGCCTATGCCATATGTAGCATCAATGGTCTTATTATTGGCAGTGCAGGTAGCGATGCCTGCAGGTAAGGTTACCTGACACTTTCAGCCACCCTCCTGGTGCTCCGTGACGGGTTTTCAGCACCCTTACGATAAAAATTGGTCCAGCACCCCTCTGTGTGACCACTAGTGAACACTCCTCTCAGAACATGCAATAGGACACAGTATTCCTCAGTCTCCACACTCTTCCGCTGTCAACAAAAAGCCGCAAAGCCCACTAGCAAAATGTGTTCCTCATCTCCCTCTAGTGGCTAGGCCACATAGAGTATAACAACCTACTACTGCTGTTATTAGCTCAGGTGTCTGAGGTCTGTACTGTGGATTGTAAGATTCTAACCATACTGATGAACCACGTGGGAATCCATATGAGTCCACATGATGGAATTTTAGCCCCTCCTCCCCCAGTTTGGTATTTTAAAAAGCTAGCAAATTATATAAAAATTACATTAGAAGAACTCAGAAGTCAAGCACTCAAAAATTAGGAAAGACCAGAATTAAGGTTGTCTGTGCAATGTTAATTTGGACCCCTTGTATGCGTACACTGGGATACAGTCTTTAACTAATTTGATTACATGCAACTCAATCCCTGCCTCATACAGTGCATAGGATGAATCAGGTTGCAGGGTGGATGAGGCTGTTGGATGTGGGAACCCTGGTTTATTTATTGCAGAAGTTGGAAGATGTCCAGTGAAAGACTCAGGGGACTGCAGGAAAAGAGAGGCTGCTCTGATGATTTCGGGAGTTGCCATGGCAACCTTATTTCTGGCATTTCTTAACTTTTGAGGGCTTGACTTTGGAACCGTAACTTTCTTTGAGTCTATTTTTATTTAATTATTATTACAGAAGCACCTAGAGACCCAAATGAGATCCAGCTTCAATTGTGCTAGGCACAGTATATGCACAGAGTAAAGCGTTTGCTATCTAACGAGACAAGACAGGAAAGGGCAGTATCTTTATCTTCATTTTACTGAGTGAGAATTGAGCTGCAGAGAAGTGTAATGTCTTGCCCCAGGTCGCACAGGAAGTCTGTGGCCGAGCCAGGAATTGAGTCCAGCTGTCCCAAGTCCCACTTGGGAGTCCTGCTCACAAAACCATTCTTCTCTGATTAAAGATGGCTTCCTCAGAGAATTTGTGCTGATGAAGAATGCACTTAACAGACGTCAATAGAATAAGATCCCTTAGAAAGCAAGCAGTTTGTTATATTCCACCATTGTGCCTGTAATTAAAAACCAGTTAACCGAATACAGCTTTTCCAGCTCACTGGATCTTTTTTGTTTTTTGCTGCAGTTCTAAATGACTGTAGTGTTAGAAAAGACATCTGACAATTTATTATTTTAATATTTTGAAAGCTTTTTGAAATTTCAAAAGGTGGCTTTTTCTGTGTATCAGAAAAGTAAATATTTTTATTGAAAGTCTGTTCAGAAAACCACAATGCACTGTTCAGTGTCATAAGTGTCGTAAGTACTCAGTGCACCTTTATGCAGAATGCCAGCACTAGTTCTTGCCATCATTTAAGTTCGAACTGTGGGGGAATTTTCAAAAAGTGCGTAAGGGCTAGATTTTTAAAGGAATTTAGGTGCCTAAATATGTAAATGGACACCTAGTAGGATTTTCAAATATTCCTTGGTGCCTAAGTCACTTAGATGCTTTAGAAAATGCTACCCTAGAATCTTAGTTGTATTTCACACAGACCACTGAGCAAACTTAGTATCTTAGGCAAAAAGTGAATAATCCACTCTTTATTTGGCTTTCATTGTGATGGGCATGTGCTGGTCAGAGGAAAGGAAGCCTTTGGAAAAATTCCCAAGAGTAGAGCTCGCTGAAATTTGGGATTTCTGATTCCTGCAAAATTTTGATATTTCAAATACTGTTGTACACAAGAAATCCCTCAAATATTTTGTTTCAGACACACTGACACATGGTATTTCCAGAATGAAATATGCTCCCAGGACTGGCAGCTGCTGATTGAAACTGGCATTCTTGTTACTTTCATCCCTGCTAATAGCAGCAGTGAAAAGGGACAAGAATGTCAATTTCATTCAGCAGTTACTCAGGTGGGGCTCCCAAGGTCTGTGGTTCTGGGGCAGCCCCCTGGTGTGGACTTCCCCAGGGCAGGGACCCTAGGCCTTCCTGACTCCTTGGCCAGCTGATTTCCAAGGCTGCTGGCTCAGGAAGCTGCATGGTAGGGGCTACCCTGGCATCCAAGGCCCAGGGCAGTTTTCATAGTGAGGAACCAGAAAGCTGTGGACCCTGGAAAACAAGGTTTCCCAACCCCAGAACAAATTGCCCTGGAGCTGCAGACTCTGGAAGCCCAGGCTGGCAGGGGGAACCAGGCATATTTCTGATGGAACCCTTTCTGTGATCTGATGACAATTCATCAAAATCAGACTGTTTTGCCAAACACTTTGGGTTGAACAAACTGGTATTTTCTCACAAAAAGTTTTTCTACTTGCTCTACTGAAGAGAAATATACATTAATTACCCTTTGCCTTCTGCAGGATCAACTGCTTCACACTTCACTGTTCCCCAAAGGTGCTCTAACTAGGGGCTGACTCCCAAGAATAACAAGAATGAGAGCCTGTTAAAATGAATAAACTATAGCTATGTTAAAGCAATCTGATGTTTCAGTAATGAGGGTGACCAGGTTAAGGTCACTCAGGAGCAGGTCTAAACTGGGCTCTGAGCTTTCAGTAAGGATTTTTTGTTTTCTAATAATCTACTGATTACCTAGTCCAACCCCCTTTGAGCAGGGGGTTGGACTAGATGACCTCCTGAGGTCCCTTCCAACCCTGATATTCTATGATACTGCAGATATGACACTAAGACTGAGCTGACCGAAAAGATACTGTTCCTGATGATGCACTGGGTGAGCTCTTACTTTCTCCCATTTGTTGTATAACTCCTCCTTGAAGATGACTGTATGGACATAGGCTGTTTATATGTCTTTCATATATGTCACATCAAGCTCTGACCTGGTCACTAGTGCACAAATGAAAGTGTATTGTATTGGAAGCATATTTTTATGGCAGAGTACACAGGAAATCTGTGTTACTGTAAGCAGAAGTGATTTACTATGTGGTGCTCTTCCTCCTGAATCAGTAGGAGAAGCAGGTGAATACTACAGAAACCTTCCTCATAGAATTGGTTTGGATATTTAAATGCATAAGCTTTTGCTCAGTTCACATCCCTCTTGGGTTTCTTTTCTGCACATTTTCTAGAAAAATAAGTTTGCCAACATAGAAGCTAGCTGCAAACAGTGAACACTGACAAAAAGCAAAATTTCAAATTCATAATTTCAATGATTTATACCAGATATGTGAATCTATTTGGTATGGTCAGCCAAGCAGGGAACCAAAATGTAAAATGCTACATATGTATCCCATCAAAATAGCTCTAATTTCAGATTTATAATATCAAATACTGAAAAGAAACTGCTTGTGAACATGCTACAGACCAGGGATCAGCAACCTTTGGCACACGGCCCATCAGGGAAAGTCGCCGATGGGCCAGGACAGTTTGTTTACCTGCAGTGTCCGCAGGTTCGGCCGATTGCAACTCCCACTGGCTCTGCTTCGCCATTCCAGGCCAATGGGGCTGCAGGAAGCGGTGGCCAGCATGTCCCTCGGCCCGCGCCGCTTGGGACGGCAAACTGCGGCCAGTGGAAGCTGCAATCGGCTGAACCTGAGGACACATCAGGTAAACAAACTGTCCCAGCCCGCCAGCGGCTTTCCCTGATGGGCCTTGTGCCAAAGATTGCCGATCCCTGCTACAGACCATTGTGAGAGTAGTGGGGAGAAAATTACACTAACACTGTACCCAGCCATAATATCTGACAACAGCTGATGTTTTGTTCTAGGAATAAGTCAAAACCTGCTTGTCCTTTGGAAAGGAGGTTTAAAATTCCCCACCTCTTACCTTTCCCTAAATGGCTGTCACTCCTTGTGATAACAGCGTTATATTTATACAATCAGATCGCAATAGTATGTGGCTTGTGCCCATAGGTGTAGTTTGACTTCTATATTTGGGGGGGGGGGGAGAGAGGCAGCTCCAGTCAGGCCAACTGAGTTGCCTGTGTGTGTGTGTCGGGGGGTGGGGGGGGAGGAGAAGGGGGACAAATTATGTGCCTGCCCACACATAATGTGCCTTTTCAGATTGGGGGGGGGGGGGCGCAACTTTAACTGATTCCAGGTGCTACTTAGGCAACTGAAAACTCTAGTATTTTTGCAGATAATAAATTAGAAATATCTGATAGGAGCATTGTATCTAATTCTTGTATCAAGAAAGAAAATAAATAATTACTGGGCCCACTCAGCTCTAATACTAACATGTTCTGACGTCTTGTGGCAAGTCACTTATGGGACGCTGATCAGGTTTACAATTGTAATGTATATTCTTACTCAGATACTCTTACTAAAGTCAGAAGGGACCAGCGTGATCATCTAGTCTGACCTCCTGCACATTGCAGGCCACAGAACCTCACCCACTCACTCCTGTTATAGACCCTAACATCTGGCTGAGTTACTGAAGTTCTCAAATCATGGTTTAAAGACTTCAAGTTACTGAGAATTCACCATTTACACTAGTTTAAATGACCCCATGCCTGATGCTGCAGAAGAAGGCAAAAACCCCCCACAGTCTGACCTGGGGCAAAAATCCTTCCTGACCCCAAATATGGTGATCAGTTAGACCCTGAGCATGGGGCAAGACCCAGCAGCCAGACACCTGGGAAATAATTCTCTGTAGTAACTCAGAGCCCTCCCCATTTAGTGTCCCATCTCCAGGGATTGGGGATTTTTGCTACAGGCAGGTGCCGATGGGCCACGCACCATTGTAGACAGTCCTGTCATACCAATCCCTCCATAAACTTATCAACCTCAGTTTTGAAGCCGGTTAGGTTTTTTTCTCCCACTGCTCCCTTTGGGAGGCTGCTCCAGAACCTCACTCCTCTGATGGTTAGAAACCTTTGCCTAATTTCAAGCCTAAACAGTTGATGGCAGTTTATATGTATTTGTTCTGGTGTCCACATTGATGCTTAACTTAAATAACTCCTCTCCCTCTCTGGTATTTATCCCTTTGATGCATTTATACAAAGTAATCATATCTCCCCTCAGCCTTCTATTGGTTAGACTAAACAAGCTAAGCTCTTTGAGTCTCTTCTCTGCACCTGATCCCATTTGAATTCATCTTTCTTAAACACGGGAGACCAGAATTGGGCACAGTGTTCCAGATGAGGTCTCACCAGTGCCTTGTGCAATGGCATTACCACTTCCCTGTCTCTATTGGAAGTACCTTGCCTGATGCCGCCCTGACTGGGAAAACCGAGAAGTCTGCTGCTTGCCAGGAGCTAGGATTCACAATGTGACGGAGAGAGTGCTGAGACTCATCAAGTCCTCGGATCACTACCCCTTCCTGCTTCTCCACGTGGGCACCAATGATACTGCCAAGAATGACCTTGAGTAGATCACTGCAGACTATGTGGCTCTGGGAAGAAGGATAAAGGAGTTTGAGGTGCAAGTGGTGTTCTCGTCCATCCTCCCCGTGGAAGGAAAAGGCCGGGGTAGAGACTGTCGAATTGTGGAAGTCAACGAATGGCTACGCAGGTGGTGTCGGAGAGAAGGCTTTGGATTCTTTGACCATAGGATGGTGTTCCATGAAGGAGGAGTGCTGGGCAGAGACGGGCTCCACCTAACGAAGAGAGGGAAGAGAATCTTCGCAAGCAGGCTGGCTAACCTAGTGAGGAGGGCTTTAAACTAGGGTCACCGGGGAAGGAGACCAAAGCCCTGAGGTAAGTGGGGAAGTGGGATACCGGGAGGAAGCACGAGCAGGAGCGCGCAAGAGGGGAGGGCTCCTGCCTCATACTGAGAAAGAGGGGTGATCAGCGAGTTATCTCAAGTGACACAAATTCAAGAAGCCTGGGAAACAAGCAGGGAGAACTGGAAGTCCTGGCACAGTCAAGCAATTATGATGTGATTGGAATAACAGAGACTTGGTGAGATAACTCACATGACTGGAGTACTGTCATGTATGGATATAAACTGTTCAGGAAGGACAGGTAGGGCAGAAAAGGTGGGGGAGTTGTACTGTATGTAAGGGAGCAGTATGACTGCTCAGAGCTCAAGTATGAAACTGCAGAAAAACCTGAGAGTCTCTGGATTAAGTTTAGAAGTGTGAGCAACAAGGGTGATGTCGTGGTGGGAGTCTGCTATAGCCCAGGGGGATGAGGTGAACGAGGCTTTCTTCTGGCAACTCACGGAAGTTACTAGATCGCAGGCCCTGGTTCTCATGGGAAACTTCAATCACCCTGATATCTGCTGGGAGAGCAATACAGCGGTGCACAGGCAATCCAGGAAGGTTTTGGAAAGTGGAGGGGACTATTTCCTGGTGCAAGTGCTGGAGGAACCAACTAGGGGCAGAGCTTTTCTTGACCTGCTGCTCACAAACCAGGAAGAATTAGTAGGGGAAGCAAAAGTGAATGGGAACCTGGGAGGCAGTGACCATGAGATGGTCAAGTTCAGGATCCTGACACAGGGAAGAAAGGAGAGCAACAGAATACGGACCCTGGACTTCAGAAAAGCAGACTTTGACAACCTCAGTGAACTGATGGACAGGATCCCCTGGGAGAATAACATGAGGGGGAAAGGAATCCAGGAGAGCTGACTGTATTTTAAAGAATCCTTATTGAGGTTACAGGGACAAACCATCCCGATGAGTAGAAAGAATAGTAAATGTGGTAGGCGACCAGCTTGGCTTAACAGTGAAATCCTTGGTGATCTTAAACACAAAAAAGAAGCTTACAAGAAGTGGAAGACTGGACAAATGACCAGGGAAGAGTATAAAAATATTGCTTGGGCATGCAGGAGTGAAATCAGGAAGGCCAAATCACACCTGGAGTTGCTGCTAGCAAGAGATTTTAACAGTAACAAGAAGGGTTTCTTCAGATATGTTAGCAACAAGAAGAAAGTCAAGGAAAGTGTGGGCCCCTTACTAAATGAGGGAGGCAACCTAGAGACAGAAGATGTGGAAAAAGCTAATGTACTCAATGCTTTTTTTGCCTCTGTCTTCACGAACAAGGTCAGCTCCCAGACTGCTGCACTGGGCAGCACAGCATGGGGAGAAGATGACCAGCCCTCTGTGGAGAAAGAAGTGGTTCGGGACTATTTAGAAAAGCTGGATGTGCACAAGTCCATGGGGCCGGATGCGCTGCATCCGAGAGTGCTAAAGGAGTTGGCGGATGTGATTACAGAGCCATTGGCCATTATCTTTGAAAACTCATGGCAATCGGGGGAAGTCCCGGATGACTGGAAAAAGGCTAATGTAGTGCCCATCTTTAAAAAAGGGAAGAAAGAAGATCTGGGGAACTACAGGCCAGTCAGCTTCACCTCAGTCCCTGGAAAAATCATGGAGCAGGTCCTCAAGGAATCAATTCTGAAGCACTTAGAGGAGAGGAAAGTGATCAGGAACAGTCAGCATGGATTCACCAAGGGCAAGTCATGCCTGACTAATCTAATTGCCTTCTATGACGAGATAACTGGCTCTGTGGATGAGGGGAAAGCGGTGGATGTGTTGGTCCTTGACTTTAGCAAAGCTTTTGACACGGTCTCCCACAGTATTCTTGCCAGCAAGTTAAAGAAGTATGGGCTGGATGAACGGACTATAAGGTGGATAGAAAGTTGGCTAGATTGTTGGGGTCAACGGGTAGTGATTAATGGCTCCATGTCCAGTTGGCAGCCGGTATCAAGTGGAGTGCCCCAAGGGTCGGTCCTGGGGCCAGTTTTTTTCAATTCTTCATAAATGATCTGGAGGTGTGGATTGCATCCTCAGCTAGTTAGCAGATGACACTAAACTGGGAGGAGAGGTAGATAGGATACAGAGGGTAGGGATAGGATACAGAGGGCCCTAGACAAATTAGAGGATTGGGCCAAAAGAAATCTGATGAGGTTCAACAAGGACAAGTACAGAGTCCTGCACTTAGGATGGAAGAATCTCATGCACTGCTACAGACTAGGGACCGAATGGCTCGGCAGCAGTTCTGTAGAAAAGGACCTAGGGTTTACAGTGGATGAGAAGCTGGATATGAGTCAACAGTGTGCCCTTGTTGCCAAGAAGGCTAACAGCATTTTGGGCTGTATAAGTATGGGCATTGCCAGCAGATTGAGGGACGTGATCGTTCCCCTCTATTTGACATTGGTGAGACCTCGACTGGAGTACTGTGTCCAGTTTTGGGCCCCACACTACAAGAAGGATGTGGAAAAATTGGAAAGAGTCCAGCGGAGGGCAGCAAAAATGATTAGGGGACTGGAACACATGACTTATGAGGAGAGGCTGAGGGAACTGGGATTGTTTAGTCTGCGGAAGAGAAGAATGAGGGGGGATTTGATAGCTGCTTTCAACTATCTGAAAGGGGGTTCCAAAGAGGATGGATCTAGACTGTTCTCAGTGGTAGCGGATGACATAACGAGGAGTAATGGTCTCAAGTTGCAGTGGGGGAGGTTTAGGTTTGATATTAGGAAAAACTTTTTCACTAGGAGGGTGGTGAAACACTGGAATGCGTTACCTAGGAAGGTGGTGGAATCTCCTTCCTTAGAAGTTTTTAAGGTCAGGCTTGACAAAGCCCTGGCTGGGATGATTTAGTTGGGGATTGGTCCTGATTTGAGCAGGAGGTTGGACTAGATGACCTCCTGAGGTCCCTTTCAACCCTGATATTCTATGATTCCATGCACCCCAGGACCACATTAGCCTTTTCACAGGCACATCACACTGATGGCTTATAGTCATCCTGTGGTCAACCAATAACTCCAGCTCTTGCTCCTCAACTCTCACTTCCAACTGATAAATCCACAGTTTATAGCAAAAATTCTTGTTGTTCATGCCTAAATTCATGACCTTGAATTTGCACTATTAAATGTCATCTCATTTCTATTACTCCAGTTTACAAGGTCATCCAGATCTTCTTGTATGGCATTCCAGTCCTCTGCCGTATTGGCAATACCTCCCAACTTTGGGTCATCTGCAAATTTTATTAGCACACTCCCACTTTTTGTGCCACAGTCAGTAAAATAAAAATGTTAAATAAATTTGGTCCCAAGACTGATCCCTGAGGAATTCCACTAGTAACCTCCCTCTAGCCTGAGAGTTCACCTTTCAGTATGACCTGTTGTTGTCTCCCCTTTAACCAGTTCCTTATCCACATAAGAATATAAGAATGGCCATACTTGATCAGACCAAAAGGTCCATCCAGCCCAGTATCCTGTCTGCTGACAGTGGCCAATGCCAGGTGCCTCAGAGGGAGTGAACCAACAGGTAATGATCAAGTGATCTCTCTCCTGCCATCCATCTCCACCCTCTGACAAACAGTGGCTAGGGACACCATTCCTCACCCATCCTGGCTAATACCCATTAATGGACTTAACCTCCATGAATTTATCCTGTTCTCTTTTAAACCCTCTTATAGTTCTAGCCTTCGCAACCTCCTCAGGCAAGGAGTTCCACAGGTTGACTGTGCGCTGAGTGAAGAAGAACTTCCTTTTATTTGTTTTAAACCTGCTACCCATTAATTAATTAATTTCATTTGGTGGCCCCTAGTTCTTATATTATGGGAACAAGTAAATAACTTTTCCTTGTTCACTTTCTCCACACCACTTATGATTTTATATACCTCTATTATATCCCCCCTTAGTCTCCTCTTTTCCAAGCTGAAAAGCCCTGGCCTCTTTAATCTCTCCTCATATGGGACCCATTCCAAACCCCTAATCATTTTAGTTGTCCTTTTCTGAACCTTTTCTAATGCCAGTATATCTTTTTTGAGATGAGGGGACCACATCTGTATGCAGTAGTCAAGATGTGGGCATACCATGGATTTATATAAGGGCAATACGATATTCTCCTTCTTATTCTCTATCCCTTTTTTAATGATTCCTAACCTCCCGTTTGCTTTTTTGACTGCCGCTGCACACTGTGTGGATGTCTTTAGAGAACTATCCATGATGACTCCAAGATCTTTCTCCTGATTAATTGTAGCTAAATTAGCCCCCATAATATTGTATGTATAGTTGGGATTATTTTTTCCAATGTGCATTACTTTACATTTATCCACATTAATTTTCATTTGCCATTTTGTTGCCCAATCACTGAGATCTTTTTGAAGTTCTTCACAGTCTGCTTTGGTCTTAACTATCTTGAACAGTCTAGTATCATCTGCAACCTTTGCCACCTCACTGTTTACCCCTTTCGCCAAATCATTTATGAATAAGTTGAATAGGATTGGTCCCAGGACTGGCCCTAGTAACCACTAGTTACCCCTCTCCATTTTGAAAATTTACCATTTATTCCTACCCTTTGTTCCCTGTCTTTTAACCAGTTCTCAATTCATGAAAGGATCTTCCTTTTTATCCCATGACAATTTAATTTACATAAGAGCCTTTGGTGAGGGACCTTGTCAAAGGCTTTCTGGAAATCTAAGTACACTGGATCCCCTTTGTCCACATGTTTGTTGACCCCCCTCAAAGAACTCTAATAGATTAGTAAGACATGATCTCCCTTTACAGAAACCACTTTGACTTTTGCGCAACAATTTATGTTCTTCTATGTGTCTGACAATTTTATTCTGTTTCAACTAATTTGCCCGGTACTGACATTAGACTTACAGGTCTGTAATTGTCAGGATCACCTCTAGAGCCCTTCTTAAATATTGGCGTTACGTTAGCTATCTTCCAGTCATTGGGTACAGAAGCTGGTTTAAAGGACAGGTTACAAACCATAGTTAATAGTGCCGCAATTTCACATTTGAGTTCTTATAGAACCCTTGGGTGAATGCCATCTGGTCCCGGTGACTTGTTACTGTTAAGTTTCTCAATTAATTCCAAAACCTCCTCTAGTGATACTTCAATCTGTGACAATTCCTCAGATTTGTCACCTTACAGAAGACGGCTCAGGTTTGGGAATCTCCCTAACATCTTCTGCCGTGAAGACTGAAGCAAACAATTCATTTAGTTTTTCTGCAATGACTTTATCATCTTTAAGTGCTCCTTTTGTATCTCGATCATCCAGGGTCCCCACTGTTTGTTTAGCAGACTTCCTGCTTCTGATATACTTAATAAAACATTTTGTTATTACCTTTTGAGTTTTTGGCTAGCTGTTCTTCAAACTCCTTTTTGGCTTTTCTTATTACATTTTTACATTTAATTTGGCAGTTTTTATGCTCCTTTCTATTTACCTCACTAGGATTTGACTTCCACTTTTTCAAAGATGCCTTTTTATCTCTCACTGCTTCTTTTACATGGTTTTTAAGCCATG
This sequence comes from Caretta caretta, assembly GCF_965140235.1. Lineage (NCBI taxonomy): Eukaryota > Metazoa > Chordata > Testudines > Cheloniidae > Caretta > Caretta caretta. Next base: position 122,864,137 of record NC_134206.1, on the reverse strand, counting down.
GTGGCTCTTTTAAAGTTTTTACTGTGTTTTTAAATTTGGGGTATACATTTAAGTTGAGCCTCTATTATGGTGTCTTTGAAAAGTGTCCATGCAACTTGCAGGGATTTCACTCTAGTCACTGTAGCTTTTAATTTCTGTTTAACTAACCTCCTCATTTTTGCTTAGTTCCCCTTTCTGAAATTAAATACCACATGTCAAGGTTCCTCCCCCACTCTGAACGCTAGGGTACAGATGTGGGGACCTGCATGAAAACCTCCTAAGCTTATCTTTACTAGCTTAGGTCAAAACTTCCCCAAGGAACAAAATATTCCACCCTTTGTCCTTGGATTGGCCGCTACCACCACCAAACAAATACTGGTTACTGGGGAAGAGCTGTTTGGAAACGTCTTTCCCCCCAAAATACTTCCCAAAACCTTGCACCCCACTTCCTGGACAAGGTTTGGTAAAGAGTCTCACCAATTTGCATAGGTGACTACAGACCCAGACCCTTGGATCTTAAGAACAATGAACAATCCTCCCAACACTTGCACCCCCCCCCTTTCCTGGGAAATGTTGGATAAAAAGCCTCACCAATTTGCATAGGTGACCACAGACCCAAACCCTTGGACCTGAGAACAATGAAAAAGCATTCAGTTTTCTTACAAGAAGACTTTTAATAGAAATAGGAGTAAATAGAGGTAAAGAAATCCCCTCTGTAAAATCAGGATGGTAGATACCTTACAGGGTAATTAGATTAAAAACATAGAGAATCCCTCTAGGCAAAACCTTAAGTTACAAAAAAGATACACAGACAGAAATAGATATTCTATTCAGCACAATTCTTTTCTCAGCCATTTAAAGAAATCATAATCTAACACATACCTAGCTAGATTATTTACTAAAAGTTCTAAGACTCCATTCCTGGTCTATCCCCGGCAAAAGCAGTATATAAACAGACAGAGACCCTTTGTTTCTCTCCCTCCTCCCAGCTTTTGAAAGTATCTTGTCTCCTCATTGGTCATTTTGGTCAGGTGCCAGCGAGGTTACCTTTAGCTTCTTAACCCTTTACAGGTGAGAGGAGTTTTCCTCTGGCCAGGAGGGATTTTAAAGGGGTTTACCCTTCCCTTTATATTTATGACACCACAGCGTTGGGCTGTTGAGGTTCTTCCCACCACAGGAATGTTAAATGTTATTATATTATGGTCACTATTTCCAAGCGGTTCTGTTATAGTTACTTCTTGAACCAGATCCTGCGCTCCACTCAGGACTAGATCGAGAGTTGCCTCTCCCCTTGTGGGTTACTGTACCAGCTGCTCCAAGAAGCAGTCATTTAAAGTATCGAGAAATTTTGTCTCTGCATTTCATCCTGAGGTGACATGTACCCAGTCAATATGGGGATAACTGAAATCCCCCACTATTGTTGAGTTCTTTATTTTGATAGCCTCTCTAATCTCCCTTAGCATGTCATCGTCACTATCACTGTCCTGGTCAGGTGGTTGATAATAGATCCCCACCATTCAGGCTCATATTAATCCCCATCTTCTCCAAATTAACTAATAATTTCCCATGTGGAACTGTATTAAATGCCTTACTGACATCCAGGTAGATTAGATCATCTGCATTTCCTTTGTCTAAAACATCATTTATTTTCTCAAAGAAAGATATTAGTAACTTTGTTACCACCCCTTGAATACAACAATTGAAACAATTGTAGCAAAATCTAGAATTACTTTCTATCATTTAGGCTACTTACTTTTGCAGGTCACCAAGCTTGGAACAGATCATTTAGCTTTAGGAAATGTCCTAACAGCCCCTTCTTACTTACTCACTGTGTTTATAAACAAAATTCTGACTCCCTGCCTCAGGGGCGCAAACTGGGAGCAGCAAATCTCCTGTCTCCTCTGCAGACTCATTGCATTGCACACTCAGGCTGCCTGCCCTTGAGGCTTGCAGGTTGTTTATTTTTTTTGGGGGGGGGATGCCTTCCCTTGCGCCACCCACCCCATCCCCCCAACTCTGCCTATGCTTGTACCCAATCATAACTAAATCCCCAGGGCTGGGATTGAAGATCTGTGTAAGTTGCACTACCTTTACTTGTGCTGTACTTCTTCTGTAGATAACTAGATGACTTCAGTCCCCTGTCAGCTGGGGACCTTGCACCAGCACTCACTACAATTTGAAAAACCATATAAAAAAGAGGACACACAAACTATTATAGGCTCATTAATTTACAGCTTTTAGACTAGGGCTGACATTTTTTTGCTTAACCACTCACCATTTTCTCCAAATGTGCATCATAAGGAGGGTTCAGGGGTCATCTTGTTTAAGAAACTGGACTGATTTCTTTGTTGGTATTTCTGTGGCATTAATGTTCATGGTATCTAAGCACTTCAGAGGCGGAATTGTTTGTGCTGTAGCATCATTTGGCATGTGGCCCAAGCTACTCACAGTGCATTTATTCCTTTCCACACTATTCAGCACAGAATATGTTGTCTTTAAATTAATGATGGAGCAGAGTTGCACAGTTTCAATCTGAGCATCATTTGCCTTCAAATAACTTTCTACCATTTCTCGGTGCAAAGAGATTTTGTAAATTAAACCATATTAAATGTAAAGATAATATAAAGCTGCTGAGAAGAGCCTTTGCTTGGAAACCATGCCATATCATTTCTTATTTAAGGTGCCCTGGATCTTTTTTGCAATCAGTGATTGATATGATGACACAAATGCACTGTCATTGTGTACAGACCCTTCAGGACTCAAGAAGGGTAAAACCTAACATCGTCTATGGTACTTATATGATCCCTATTACCATGGTACCTGAATGCCTCACAGTCTTAATGTATTTATCTTCACAAAACCCCTGTGAGGGGGGAAGTGCTACAGATGTGAAACAGAAGCAGAGAAACCCAACCGACTTCCCCAAGCTTATCCAGGAACTCTATGTCAGAACAGGGAATTGAACCAAACCCCAAGCTAGTGCTCCAATCACTGGAGAAACCTTCCCCTCACCAGGCTTCCTTTCATGAGTCATTTGCCTTGTAATCATTGCAGTGATGTTTTCAGGGTACCAGGGAAAGCAAGGAAATCAATTATTGCTTCCAGGGATCCAGGTGGAAAGAGTGTAACTGCCAGTGCAGCTCTAGCTGTGTCTTTTGGGTTTCTGAGAGGAATTACTGCCTAAGTACTTTACAAGTGTTCCATTCTCCTCAGTGTGGCTCATGGATAGCAGCAGGGCTTCTGGTTTAGTTAATCAGGACAAGAAGACTTTATCAGCCTATGAATTGACACATCACGGAATGTGAATAGCTGGTCTCATCACAGAAAGGAGAAGAGAGCGGGAAAAGAGAACCTAGAGGGAGAAGTGACTGGGGTGGCAACCTTTGTCCTACAGTGTCCATTTTACTGGTAAGGGGCCTCTAACTGCATAAAGAGGGAACATGGTTGCTTTGTTTTAGAGCACTAAAATAAACATAGGAAGAAGAAATGTTTATATCGAACCAATAAAGACTGAGATGCATATCCCATCAGCAGTGCTGCCCTATGTCTGCTGCATGATTATTTTCAATTGGTTTCAGTACATAGAGAAAACTGCCTCTTTGAACTACAGTCTCTACAGAAAAGCGAGCATATGGTTTTGGAACTGCCAAAGTCCACAGCCCATTGACTGAAAGGATAGCATCGTATTTCCTATCTTTCTTAGATCATCCAATAAATCTGAGAATAAGGAAGAAGAGACATAGCATGAACATAGCAACGTGACTTGAGCCTTCATCAATTCCATGTTGTCTGAATTTCAACAACAATATAGCAAGGTAACGATGACACTAAGGAAATTGCATTCTGATCCTTTGTGAGGGTTTTCAAGACCTTTGTACCTACCTTGATGTACTCTCTCACTTTCTTATAATAGTCAATGTAATGTGCTGACAGATTGTTATCAACTTGCTGCTAATATGACACCTTATAGGAAAAAAGCATGGATACAGAGAAATATTTCTTGGTGTAACCCTTCTGCCTGTCAGAGTTGACAGCAACAAGGGCCGGGTTCAGTATGTAGGGGTTCCATTCCAATAACACAATGCAAAACTGGCTCAAGCCCCCACCCAGTGACCTGGGACAAATATATACCACCCCCGCTGGGCGCCTCCAAGAGGCAATACTTCCCCTCTCACAAGCACATAATCTGAGTGTAGCAAAAAGCCTTTTAATAACAGAGAGAAACAATGTGGCATTATGTTGTGGAAACACCACCAACAGGATTCATAACACAACCCATGAGCAAAAAACCCACCCCAAGCAAATTGGGGCATGTCTTTTCCCTTTGGTTCTTGAGTCCAGCAACCCAAAATCACCCAAAGTCCCAAAAGTCCAACGAGCCAAAAGTCTCTGTCCCTGATCAGGGCAGCCCCAGAGTTCGAAAGTTTATCTGCAGAGTTTTACCTCCCAACCTGGTGGAGATGGGGGGGGTGGTTTAAGGGACACCTTACATGGTCCAAAGCTGATGGCTCCACCTCTCAATGGGGCTCCACTCTGCCAGCCACCCCATGAGCTGCTCTAGGCATCCAACAAACTGCTCTGCTCCACCAGCCACTCAGCTCACCATCCTGCAAACTGCTCCACCATATATCTTCAGGCTCCTCCACTACTTAACACAACACTCAGTGATTTCAGCTCTTAGTAAGTTTAGCTGTTTTGTGATTTCAGCTTGTAGTAGGGGAGCCTCAGTGCTGGTGCACCATTAGCCCAAAGTGAATTCAGCTCAACAGCCTGTAACTAGACTCCTAATAGAATCAAAATTACCTCTGATATTCCACAGTGGAGAGAAAAGAAAGTGCAATTAGCATGTAAGGCCCTCACTATGGGGCCCATGCCATCAGGTATTAATACCTGTCCCCAGCCCCTCTCAATTCACAGAATTTTGGAACCCACATCCCTTGCCTAGCGAGTGCTACATAGTTGATGGCGAGTCCCTCCATCATAACAAAAGGCACAGTACAGTTCAACTGTCCTCGATTCCCATAATCAGGGTAATAACAATTTATTCTTCCTGCCCCAATAACAGAGACACTGGGGATCCCACAGCAGCCAAAGTGACCATTTGGGCAGCTCTGGCCTCATTCTAGGTGGGGTGGGTGTGCCTATGCAAATGAGATCAGCCCCTGAAGTTCTTTCCACAACTTGCCACACCTCACCACCAGATGTCAGGGTGGAGCTCATCCTGACTCTGCTTACTCATAATACAGTGCCCTCTCATTTAATGTGGAAGAATAAAATACTTTGAAATATACACATAGTTTTGTTATATCTTTTCCATATCACATTAGCCTCAAAGGACATTGGATTATACCTTGAGTTTAAGCTAAGTATGCATAATGCAGCCTAAATATACAGCAGACTGAGACACATTTCGTATGATAAGTGAGTTTGAATTTTGGATCAAAAACTGGAATGTATCAAAATGCTGAAATGAGCTAACATCTGGATCATATGATTGACATTTTCCTAATTTATGTTCCTTGTAACATGCAATTATTTTTCTGAGAATTTTTCTGAGCCCTTTTGAGAATGAGATTCCATTTGTCCGTCCATTCTACCTCTTCAGAAAGCATGGGTGAGGTTGGGAGCATCAGCTGTGCCCTAAGGATGGGCTTTTCAAAAGAGCTTAACTGAAATCAATGGGAATTTTAGCAGTGGCTTCAATGGGAGCTGAGTTAGGCCAACAACGAGCATATCTGAATATCCCATTCTTATACTCCATTCTACAAGTGCTTCCTGTGAGAAAGATTTTAAATCTTGTCACATACGCATGTTTATAAATCAGGTTCTGTTGTAAGAATCGTCAAAAATTTCTAACACGTACAAAGCCTGTTTGGTCCATAGCAACGAATTGTTTGCCCAGTATTCATTTATATAAAACTAGCACAATTGGAATCTGAATTACTCATAAAATAGTGTTTATTTACTCTAAATACATTAAATTAGAATGATTATAAAATACATGAATAAAACTATAATTATGTACATGGCACAAAGAAACAACTTTAAAAGCTACCAATGTACAAAATACTTCAAGCATTCTAAAAACTTGAATTGTTAAAGGCAGGGTTCTGTCTATTCTTAATGCACTGATTTAAAAGCCCCTTATTATCAAGAACAAAGTGCTACACTGAGAGTGAGAAACGTGTTTCAACACAACACTTTACAAACAAATTAGTTATAACATTTCACATTGTGCAATAAAACTAGAGATGGACTGGAGCAGTGGGAAGCCATTAGACACATGGGAGAGGTGATCACTGATGGAGCAGTTCAATTTGCTTTCTGAACTTAACATTGAGGAAAATCCGCACATGAAAATGTGTGTCTGTGGCACAAAGAGGCTTTCCACCTTTTAAGAAGACTTCAAGCCTCGCAAATCTTGAAACTTTTATGGTATTTGTGATGAGCATTCTTTTCTATGCTGGTTTCCACCTGCATTTTTGGGGACTTCTTTTAAAATCAATTTTTAGAGATCATGAAAAGAGCTGTAGTGACAGGAAATCTGAGGTCTTCTACATACCTACAGAGCAGGTGCAGAATACACAATTACAATGGAATTGCCCCACATTGCCCCATCCAAGTGCCTCACCCTTGTCTTGGGGAGCTCACTCCTAAGTGATGATTAAATCTTCGGTGTCTACTGAAATTGCTAATAAGGATGCCTGAAGTGACTGTTTTGTTTTTTGAGTGATGAAAACTGGTCTACTACCTATCAGCTAGCTGGAAAAAGTCCCCACCTCCTGGTCTGTCTGATTGCATATAGGTGGCAGCACCTGAAATGGGGAACAGATGGGCTTCCATTAAGTGCAGAGATATACAGGCAAAGTGTCTGGGTAAAGCCTGAAAAATGCATTGATATTGGTACTGCTTTCCAACAAAGAGTGAAGTAACTGCGCTTCCACAAAAGGGCTCTGAACCCACTCATCCAGATCCTGTGTGCTGACAAGCACTCTGGTGTCAGCACATGATGAAAAGTGAGAAGTCCCGAAGTGCAAATTAGGCGTAACAAAGACCGAAGGTCAGGGTTCCGGCACATGCCAAAGCCACAAGCTGGAATACCAGGCACAACATGGTCACATTGGAGGGGAGGGGATAAAAGAGCAGCCAGACAGCGATTAGCCAGACGAAACCAATGCCCTAGAAGCATACAGAAGGTACATAGAGAGCTTTCCATAGAGAACGGCAGGCGCCATTCCCATGAGGCTGCTGTTAGCCCTGAACTCCAGAGGCGAGCTGCAGATGGAGCACAATCTCTGACCAAAGGCCTTTGGATAACATGTGAGCAAACTGTGGGAAACCAAGTGGACACAGGCCAGCTGGTATCCACATCCATCTGAATCTGCTGAATGACATTTAGCTCCTCTCTGAGGCCGAGTGCTTGTGAGGGTGAAAGAGACCTTTCCAAACCCAGTACAGTTGCCGCCATTAGTAGCAACAGGCTGTGCAGCTTGTCTCACCAGGGCACAACTGGACCAGGGGCAACATCCTGTGAGTCGCCTAGCCAGGCAGCATCACCCGATCTTCCCCTGGTGACAATGCCCGTGAGAACTGTCCAGGCATAGCTGGAGGGGTAGTCATGACACCTGATGACTATGTGGCAGAGAGCCAGCCATATGTGTCTGAGACGGTCAGGCTGTATGCTGGTTCTGTTAATTTCTGTGTCACATTAATGTGCTCTTTCAGCACTTTCCCTCAGTCCTACAGCAAATTGTAAAATCCCCTTTCTCTTCTCCCTCCCTCCCCCCAAATGTTAATACAGGACCTTCTTGCAGTGCTGTTTTGTTCTGGACTCCTGAATGTAGCAGAGTCAGCCTCTTCTTTTGCTCTGTGGATGATACTGGTGCGTACAGTAGCTTTCCCTGCTGATATTGTTTAATACCTACTGTGGTGATTTCAGTTGGCCAGGCCCTTGGGTGAAGGTTGCAATTCACACTCTAGTTTTCCTGGTCCTACAGCTATGCCTTCTTGCACGGGGCCCAGTGGTGGGGAGATCAGGGAGGTAATTTCTTCCCATATGCACCTTCCACTTTGCACCATGAGGGGCATAGCAGGGGCTCAACCCAGAGGCAGTGGCTATACTTCTGTCAGTACAGCTCCTTATGGGGCAAACGCTGCTCAGGGATGTGTGTGTGTGTAATGAGTAGCAGTGCCTGAAGCTGCTCACAGCACAGTAATGATCAGCAGGTTGTTAGCTGGGTTTGCTCACATGTCTACGAATTTCTACCCATTGCAGGATCTGCAGGTGCAACCACCTCGCCTGCCTCCCTTGCCTGCCACATGTTGGTGCTAGGAGAATACCACTCAGTGCTCCCTGCAGTTTATGTGGCACCATAACACTATGATATTCTACATGATGACTTTTGCCAGTGAACATTGATAGCAGCTCACCCAGTGCCTCCAGGGCTCCTGCTTGCCCTGCTGTGGAGAAGCAGTTCACGCTCTTCTTGGCCCTTGCAGTCGGCTGTTCACCCTTCAGTACATTTGGGGGAGGTAGCTGCATGATGACAGTGCATAAGGTCTGCTCTCTGGCTCTTAGTTAGTCTCACACCTGTCAGTATTTGCCTCCATATTTGATATAGCTCCTGTGCTGATACATCTTAGCACACAGTATTCATCCAGCTTTCCTAGGGACGGGGTTATTTCAGAGCTTGTTTGGCTAGATGCCATCCTTTCCAGTATCACTTTTGATTGGGCTTCTTAGTGTCATGTCCTAAGGGAATTGGCCATGCGCACCAGCAAGGTCACCTCACTCTGATATCCCAAATTCCTCCTCCTCCAAGATGAGCTACAGGCTGCATAAATGAGCCTCTTGGTAGTGAATGTGTAGTATGCCTTACACTTCACTGCACATAGCAGAGCTACTCCTTTCTCTCCACCGGAGGATTGAATTGACCCCTGTATTGCTATCAGCTTCCTTCTGTCTTCTTTTCCTTATACAGGTTCAGGTGTTCATTTACTAATGTACCAGTAAAACTTCTAGTAAAATAAATAAGTACCTACACATATAACAGATAGAGCTGTGAATCTTGGGACAAATGTATTAGATAGAAACACTGTCACCAAACCCCTGACAATCATGTTTTGACTCTTCACCTGCTTATTTTAGTGACCAACTGTGAATTGTTGGCATTATACATGGCTACAGGTGAGAGAAACGTACATTCAAAAAGAGTTCTGTAGCTTTGTCCCCTGTAGTAGGAATCTGCTCACTCCACACCATTTGGAAAACATACAATTTTAGGGGTTATCTATATTTGAGATATCTGTGAGAAATTTTATTATCCACAGTGATTTATAAATGATATTACAGTGAATGGAAGGGCCTCATCCTTGCCCGCTGATGGTTGGCATTTCTATTTTGGAAGTACCTACGTTTTCCCAGGTGTAGCCAAAATATCTTTCTCTATGCACGTGTATACACACCATAGCTCTTTTGTAGCTAAGCAGCTATTAAAATATCCACCACCGATCTCATTTTGGGGGGCTTAATACTTTGCCATTTCAGACAGCATCTGTCTGGAAACTTGGCATATAAGTTACCAACTGAACACACATTTCGGTGTTTTATTTTGTTCATATAATAAAATGCATGAATTTAGTAACATATCAGCTAGTGAACAGTAAATAACAAAACTGTCAGAGAAGCAGAGATTTTTTTTAAAGTAGGCTTATGAATAAATATTTTTATTTGGAACAATTTATTTGTTCATTAAACAAAATGTTATTGAAATAAATTAGACAGAACTGGGACTTTTGGTAAGTCATAAAAGTTTACATCCCTTAATTCAGTGCTGAAAGGTCCTGCTTAGTATGATTAATGCTATGCCCTATCTCGTGTTTAGTAAGGGCTACTATCCTGGGAACGATTTGAACAGTTGTGTCAAGCAATACATTTTGTATATTGTGTATGATTATTATTTTACTAATGAATTTAATGAACACATGGAAGGAATAATTAGTGTTAAACAGTGACGGTACTAGCCCACTGGGGGCCCTAAGCAGGAATATCTCCCGCCCCTCCCCCCACATATACTAATAATTAATAGGGGGCCCCCTTGTGCTGCTTGGGGCCCTAAGCAGCTGCTTAATCTGCTTAAGCCTAGTGCCAGCTCTGGTGTTAAAAAACTTTTGTTTAGTGTTTTTATTACTTACCTTCTCTTGAATTTCAGCTTTGCAAAGCTAGGTCATGGAAGAAGGGAATGCCATGAGCTACAGGATGGGGGTTTCCTGCAAATTCTCCTCTGAAGTGGGTTCTGAACTGGAACTAAACTTTCCCAAAGTAGATGAGGATGATTAGTGACAACCAGCATGTTTGGCTATAAAGATGGAGAGGGTTCAGACCCAGTGTTGTAAATTCAGGTTAATCTCTATCGTAGTATCGAAAGAATACTTAGCAATCCTTTCAAGATTTTGGCCCAGAGCCCCAGCACACTGTATGGGGAAAATATTACACCACTGGTGTCATTCAGACTTTCATTAGTAAGAATACTATGGTCCCATTGAAAACAACGGGTATTTTGCAATTGATTTTGTTTGTTTATTATTTTGGTTGGAAAGTCCTGTCTAAGCATTTTGGACAAAATTTTATTTAACTTCAACTTTAGCAAGCGCCGCTAGTAGAAAATCCAGGCATCTCCTTTATGCAGCTCTACGTCTTAGCCAGACACGCTTGAAGCTAGTCCCCAGATCCAAACACCTTCAAAACTTTGGGAAAGTTTGGCTTTGAACCCAATCTGCTCTTTGTGGCTTTGGTCCATTCTTACTATCAAGTCTAGGTTTTGTAGTGATCTGATAACTACTCAGAAAATAAAAGTCAGGTTTTTTTAAAAAACAAACCAACTTAAATTGGTTTGAGGATTAAATCATTTGGGCATGACAGACTTTAGCAAGAGAGCATGGGGCAGCTCTTGGGAGGGTAAATTGAGGATTTACTGAGGGTTAATTGCATACATAGGTAAATTAATGCTTCCTAGTTCAAAAGCTCTATTAGCAATTGCCATACTGTTACCTCAGTCTTTGCATCTGTCTCTTTCTACCCATGGCTATCTTGCTGAGATTCATGGCAGCTGGTGCTGAACAGTTGCCAATGAACCCATAGGACTCTGGAAAGTTCCATCTCATTTCCCTTTCCATGCAATGTGTATCCAGCACTGCTTGAAGGGCTAGCAGGGAGTATGGGCTATGGGGCCTTCACTTTTCTGAAGATACCTAGCTATATACCTCTGTTTTTTCTGACCCACCCAGTACTGTTGAATGTCAGCATCTGATTCAGAGCCAGATGGTTAAAGATCAATCTGAATAAGACTGAAGTAGTGCTGTTAAACTGGGGTGAGTAACCACACATTTTCGTGTGGATGGTATCTTGAGCATGTATGTGGATCTTTTCTAACCAGGGTTCACCTTGGAGATATTATTGGATCCTTAGCTGCTACTAGATGATCATATAGCAACAGTGTCCAGGAAATGATTTTCATCTTTGGCAAAGCAAATGCAATAGTTTGTTTCAGATGCTACCATAATCCATGCCTTCGTCGCCTCAAGGTTAGATTAGTGTATTGTACATTGCATAAAGGTACACCTGCAATCAACCTGGAAACTGCAGCAGGTGGAGAATTTGGTTTCCTCTTTATTAAGTGGTGTATATCTTCATAAGCACAGGACACTGGCACTGTGTGATCTGCACTGTCTGCTTAATGGTTTCATGGTGGAGTTCACTGTGATGGTTTTGACCAATTAGGGTGACCAGATGTCCCGATTTTACAGGAACAGTCCTGATATTCAGGGCTTTGTCTTATAAAGGTGCCTATTACCTTCCAACTCCTATCCCGTTTTTTCTCACTTGCTATCTGGTCACCCTATGACCAATCAAACGCTAAGTGGCATGAGTCCTATTTACTTGAGAGATGTTTCTGTCACTGAGCCATAGAGCCACACCTCTGGAGGCACCATCAGCTGGGGCCTCTTCATTAAAAAGACAGGGATCTGCTGGCATGGGTTTCTCTCTGTGGGACTTGTGAATTTGGGAATTACTCTGCACCTTGGTCAAAAGTATCCTGAATCGGTTGACCTTCAGGCCATGCTGCAAGGTCTATGCATTTTGCCCAGGCTTTGAGGAGACAGTTGAGATTATGGAGTGAGGCAGAGAGCATTTTCAATATTTGAATTTATTTCTGGTTGATTCAGTTTTGGTTTTAGAAGAAGAGGAAGCTGCTGGCTTATATGACTAGGGTTGCCAACTTTGTAATATTTATAAACTGGACACTCTAGCTGGAGTGCCAGAATCCCCCCCTTCCCTGTCCCTTCCCTCTGAGGACTGCCCCTGCCCTGCCCTGCTCCTTCCCCTTCCAGATTTCTGGTAAAAAACTCGGCACCTGGCCATCCTATATGTGGCTGCATTTTTAAGTTCTGTTAAAGATGCCTGTGAGAGGCTCTTAAAATACTTATTAGAAATGGGAATAAAAATTAAAATAAAAACACACAGGAAACTTCAGCCAATGCAGGAGGAGAAAGACACAGAGGTAGAGGTGTATGCCAATTTCTAATATATCTTTTTAACTATGAAGTATTAATTTACTTAAGTCTGGTTATTAACCCTCGCTAATTTTTATTTTAATATCTGTCAGTGGCAGTGAGTTTGTGTGTGTGTGTTTTAATACCTTGCTTGCAGCATTATCCACTTTCCATTTCAGAGTGATTTTACTTTAATTGCATATTCACTTCTCACTGTGTATTGGGAATTCAGTCACAAATAAGAACTGGCGTGATGAGGAAGGGCGGAAGAGAAAGGAAAATCGCATGGGCCTGATTCTCCAACACCTTGTGCAGTGGTTTACACCAACGCAAAGTGGGCAAAGAATGCTAGCATATCAGAAGGAGAATTACATCCCTACTTTTAAATGGTGGGAAGGAGTGTCTTGATCAGTCAGCAGGGTTTCAGTCCTCCAGAATGTCGACAGGAGTAGAAGGAGCATTCCAGTTTACATTCTGGTAGCTAGAGAGAATAGCCACTGTATTGTTTACACTATGATGAGACAGGCAAACAACCCATTTATACAGGACAAATGACTTAACAATGCTTAACCATGAATCCCGCCGAACTGGGGTATGACAACATTTTCTGACCACTGTATAGGGTCCAATTGTGTTATAAGTTGAGTCAGCCACACTCACTGTAAACATGCAGGTTGAGCACAACTATTTATTCTGAGTAGACAGGTCAATAGATGTCCCACCTGAAGTAAAAAACAAACTGCTTTTGAAATTGAAAATGTGAAAGCAGAGCAGTTTTTGAAGGGGAGACAGACAGCATTGCATGAACTAGTGATGAAAGACTAAACCGGAGCTGGAAGTTAAAAAAGAAGAAGAGGAAAATCTCTTCTAAAATAATGGGATTAAAGGCAGGAGAATAAAGGAAAAAGCAATAAATAATTTGACAAGCCCCAAAAGAGAATGTCTTTCTCATGCTAAGGGACCAAGAGCAATTCTGGAGGCTTTCTCCACTTGCTCCTGACCAGTTGTAAGCCCAAAGCATTACTGTTGAAATGAGGGCTTGAAATGAAGCAGGGAGTTTAGAGCAGCAATTGGTTGATATCTGTGGATTCTGTGGCTGTCGATGGAGTCTGGAATTAAGTTTTAGGTACCAGAACAGGATCTAATTTTTCCCAGGAAAATTAGTAACCCTATTTAGAGCTTTAGGAAATTTACTAGTATAATTATACCAGTATAGTTGGATAATCTGGACTAAGAGTGTCTGAATGGAGACTTGTACCAGTATAACTGTACCAGCATAACAATATGTAACTACTAATATATTTATGCTGGTAAATTTCCCCATGTACACAAAGCCCAACGAGTTAGATTAAATTAAGAAAACAAATGCTTTGGAGTTTTGGATTTGGACGTCTCTATAAAAGCATCACTATATACCATTTTAAAAAAATTATTGTACCATTATATTCAATTCTGTTTATACATCAAAGAGATTGCTTCATATCTGGTGCCACATTACCCTGCTGCTCTTTGTAAAGGATGCAACAGCAGCAGGATTCACGCTGGATCCATGACAAACCGATCTCCATTTCTTTTCAGCCTACAAATCAGGGGTTGTTAAATCTTAATGTTGGAAATAAGGAAGAAATGTTTGGAATCTCCGTAAATTCCTCATAAAACATCCTATCACAACGACACAGCTGTCATGGTACCTCCATCGTCATCTGTGCTTCAGACAGTATTTCAGGGTTTGTTTTAAAAGTTGTTTACTTTGAGAAGAAAGTACAGTCACCAATATATCCACTCAACCCTTGGCATTTTCTGGCAATATGTGCATTTATTTGTATTCGTAAATACAAATGTTGCAATCAAAATACAAATATAAATATTGGTCTAGACGCACAGCCCTATGCCTTAACACAAAATACAGTGGAATGTGTGTGCCTTTAGGGGAAAGTTGTTTGAGAACTCGAGGGTATGAAGCACAGAGACACCTGGCTTTTCCGGATGGTTCGGCCTGTGGGGTTTCCTAGGGTGGCTATCTAGACTAGAATGACATACTTATACTAGTGCTACCTGTATTATCCAAGGCACATTGGGCACAGAAGTTTACTTTCATTTCACTATGACATCACAAGCTGCACTGCTAGCAAAGAAATCACACGTCCATAAGAAAAACCTAGGAAGTAAGGACAGTAAGAAATTATGTTTGTTCTTGGGTAGGAAAGGTCTATTTTGGCACCGTTTGTGTGGATTTGACTTACCTCCCAAACTGCATTGAATAAACTAAAAAAAAAAAAAACAGATAGGCATTTGCTTATGTTGGACTACTTTTTTTTAAGTTACCTATGACCATTACACGTTGGATAGTAACGTCTGGCTAGTATCACATGGTCCACTGAATGACAATGAAGCCACATATCTCCCTAACACAAGTAAATAAGAAAATGAGGGATTGATCCTGCAAGCTCTCTACGCCTAAAGTCAATAGGAGTGTTGTTTGCTTGAGCCTATGGTGAAATTTGATTTTTCCTGCAGAAAGTTCCCACCAGACATGTTATGTACGTTCTTCATTTGCACCACAGTAACCAAAGCTCCCTGAACTCAGTGCATTTAATATTTAAATCCTGCAATAGGGTCCCATGAATTCTATAGCATGTTCAGTTTGAGATGCTTTATCATTAGTAGGTCCCAAATGTGCTTTTATCAGGACACTGTGTGGAGGGCATCTTCATCTGTTATTTTCTTTTAATATATCATTAAGATATCTTTCATGCTCTTCTTTGTGTTTTTTATGGGACAAATTCAAAACGTTAAGGTTTTCAAACACTGCAGCCAATTCAAATAAAAAGAGAGGAGCAGATTTTTCTCTCTAGTAGCATGGATGATTTTACCTTATTCTTTTGCCATTATGTTTGATGTTTTACATATATTTTTAGATAATTATATTGAAAGAAAGAGAGACTTTATGGTCAAGATTCCAATGGTTTTAACTCAGTCACAGAGACCTAAAAGACTTCTCCTCAGAACTTTTAACCATAGCACAGGCTCAGTAACAAGTCAGCAGACTAGTGTGCTTTCAGGGTTAATGGTTCCTTCTTGGTGTTCTATAGTGTATATGTCAGGGAAGATCCTTTCTCCAGACCATTGCCATAGGCTAGTAGTTTGTATGAAGGCCCACTGGCACAAATGTTAAACGTAATGAAAGAAAAGGAGTAATCACAAAAGAGAGATGGTCCCTGTCCCGCCCATAGGTTCCCCTGCACGTTAGTTTGGTCCTTCAGCTAATCCTGAGTTATTGTGACATGCTATCATTAGAGCTGGGTGAAAACTCCAGATTTGGCATGACCAAAGAATTTCGTGAATTTGTGTTGATTTTGCCAGATTGCTTTACTTAAAAAAAAAAAGAAAGAAAGAAAGAAAGAAAGAAAGAGAACTTTTAAAAATTCAGAACAAAACATTTGGTTTGGGCATTTGTCCAAATTAAACGTTTTGATGTTTCTATTTAAAATTACTTTTTGTTTTGAAATTTCCTTCAACTTTATTTAAATTTTAACAAAACATTTAAAAAAGCTTAATGAAACTTTTTGTTTCTGATAGACGAAAACATTTTGTTCAACCCAAAATGATTTTTTTCTCCAATTTTTTGGCACTGTCAATGAACCAAAAAACCCTCCAGTTATTCACCTCATTTGTTGCTGTTGCTCCTCTGTCAAATATCTCTGGTTATTACCCAGACAAAAGAATACCTCACAAACAATTGACGATATCAGTGGCTGGGTCTAAACCTGAGAGAGCCCACAAGTCAAACTAATGACCAACACAAATGCCATCGGTTCTCCATTTTCTTTCGTCCGCTGTAGCTAAGGAAATTATTAGAAGACCAAGATGCACTGTTTAGGTATCATTAAAGAATTCCCTGGGTGTCAAATACTGAGGCACTTAACATTATGATGAATGTCCATGTCTAATTACAGATATCCTTTGTGTACAAAAACACACCACCAACTGAGGCTCACAGTGAAAGTTGAAAATGAAAATAAAGTTAGTAGCAGAAGGGAAGACATAACTTCAGATCTGGCATATCTATGCTGAGAAATGTCAGGAGTTAGTAGCCAGATGCTGAAAGGCAAATAATACTAGGAAGTAGTCATGTTCTAAAGTAATTAAAAACACAGTTAGAAAAGTTAAATCTAAATTATTTTCAGATGATATAACTATACTGGTACTCAACCCCTGGGCACAATGCCAAAGATGGGGGTGGACTAGTATGCTTTTTCCCACCAAACATACTGTGTAGGGGAGGGAGTTGCTTCACTTGTCACACTAGTGTAGCTCAGGAGAGGGTATGTAATCTCAGTGTTAAAACACCTCTGTGAGAGAGGAAACACTTCAGACGCCAAGAGTAAAAAAACCAAGAAGCTAGAGTGTCTAAGAAATGAAGGCAATAGTTAAAAAAGAGAAGGGGTCACTTCTGTGGGAACAGGCAGAAGGGCTATGCTGATTGAGTCCTGGAGGATGATCTCCATTTTTTCCCCAAAGAAGTACTGGTACGCTTAAAAGAGAAAAATGTTTTAAATCTTTAGCAGCCTGTATGCAAGTGGATATAGGCCCAGGCTAGTGATACTTTGTCTGTAATAAGCAAGTGTAAGTCAAAATGTCCACCTGAATAGGTGTGAACTAAGAATATAGCAGTTGTCAGATACTGTTCTTGGACTGACGTTGCTATTTAACATGGTTTCCAGCAAGCCCTTTATAAAATTAATGACAGCTGCTCAATTACCATGTTCTTTCTCTTGTGTTCTTTATTTCTTAAGAATAAAAACTGGCAGAATTGTAATGTGTGAGCTGAAGCAAGCCATGGAAGGTTGCTCCAGAGTTCTGACAGAGTTTTTGGCCTAGTGGATGGGGGGAAACAGTGGATATGATATATCTTGATTTTAGGAAGGCTTTAGACACAGTCCCACATGACATTCTCATAAGCAAATTAGGGAAATGTTGTCTAGATGAAATTACTGTATGGTGGGGGCAAAACAGGTTAAAAGACCACAATCAAAGAGTAGTTATCAACGGTTCACCATCAAACTGGTGGGATGTATCTAGTGGGGTCACACAGAGGTCTGTCTTGGGTCTGGTACTATTCAATATTTCCATTAATGACTTGAATACTGGAGAGTATGCTTATAAAATTTATGGATGACACCATGCTGGGAAGTGTTGTTAGCACTTTGGAGGCCAGGATTAGCGTTCAAAACAACCTTGACAAATTGGAGAATTGGTCTGACATCAACAAGAGGAAATTCAATAAAGACAAGTGCAAAGTACTACACACAGGAAGGAAAAATCAAATGCCGTAAGTACAAAATTGGGAATAAGTGGTGAGTTTGTAGTACTGCTGAAAAGGATCTGGGGTTTATAGTGGATTACAGATTGACTATGAGTCATCAATATGATGCAGTTTTGAAAAAGTCTAATATCAATCAGGGGTGTATTAATAGGAGTATCATCTGTAAAAGACAGGAGGTAATTGTCTCACTGTACTTGTCACTGTGGCCTCAGCTGGAGTACTATGTCCCGTTCTGGGTGTCACACTTTCAGAAAGATTTCGACAAACTAAGGAGAGTCCAGAGGAAATCAACAAAAACAATAAAAGGTTTAGAAAACTGAGCTATAAGGACAGGTTTAAAAGAACTGGGCATGTTCAATCTTGAGGTGGGACTTGATAAGTCTTCAGATATGTTAAGGGGTGGTATAAAGACGATGGGGATCAATTGTTTGCCATGTCCACCAAAAAGTAGTCTGGAGCTAGGGAGGTTTAGGTTAGATATTAGGAAAATTTTCCAACTATAAGGATAGTTAGGCACTGGAAAAAGCACCTAGGAGAGGCTGTGGAATCTCTGTCATTGGAGGTTTTTAAGAAGTGGCTAGACAAACATATGTCAGATATGGTCTAGGTATACTTCGTCCTGCCTCCGTGCAGACAGCTGGATTCCATTACCTTTCAAGGTCCCTTCCAGACCTACTTTGCCACGATTCCACACCCATGACAGCTAATTCACAATAACCTTTGTGCAGCCTCAATTGGTAGGGTGCCTTTGCAGCCCAGACTGTGATTTACAGTTGTCCCTCTCTGTCAGAACACCCAAGGGAGAGTTTTGTGGAATAACGGGAAAACTTTTGTTTCCTCAGTTGCAGGAAACAAACAAAACCATAAAGGGAAGAGATCCCTTCCTCATTTGGGAATCAGAGTAGCAGCCGTGTTAGTCTGTATTCGCAAAAAGAAAAGGAGGACTTGTGGCACCTTAGAGACTAACCAATTTATTTGAGCATAAGCTTTCATGAGCTACAGCTCACTTCATCGGATCCGATGAAGTGAGCTGTAGCTCATGAAAGCTTATGCTCAAATAAATTGGTTAGTCTCTAAGGTGGCACAAGTACTCCTTTTCATTTGGGAATGTATTTCTAAATTATTGTTCATCCTCTGCCCATTTGAACTGGCCATTTGGGAAGTCAGCAGTGCTGAGATAAACATGAGTTCTGAGGTGGTATAGCTCTTATCTCATAACTGCACCACCTAGAGAAGGAAAGAATGCTAAATGAATCTGAAATGATGAAGAAAGGAGGCTGTTTGATTGGTTGAAACACTTCTGAAGTTTCTACGCTGTTTACAGATTCAGGAATCTGTTTAATGCTTGAAAATGAAAGATGACGAGTTAGCAAAACTGCTTGAGACACATGTCAAAGCATGTTAAAATACACAACATATACTATAATGCTCAGGGAATATTTCTCACGGATGGAGTGCTGAAGGCCATGTTATTGTCATTCTTCCCAGCTGCAAGGATATCCATATATCCTGAAATACCAAGAAATGCAAAAGGCACTGTAACAGGCATGTAGACTTTGCCATAAGCAATAAATTAAAGGAAAAATAACTGATTCTGTGCTTGCACTGTTTCTGAAAGTAATATAACATTATGAATACTGCGGCCTTTTCTTACTAAGACAGGATTGTCCAGGCAAACCCCGGAATTCTACTTTGTTGGCAGAAGAAAAATATTTCTGTAATGCTAGTTGTTGGAGGAACCCTTTAATGTATGCCATATTTATATTGATGCATTAATGTAGTTTTGTAATCAAAGGCATTAGCTGCATATTACTGCTCCTAGGGTAAAATAAACTTGTCTGGAAGAATGTATAGAACTTATCTCTTTTTTTAAAGAGGAAACCAAAACCAAGGAGCTTGCTGGACGTTAGGATTCAAGGTCGGAATAACTGAGAAGTGATAGCTTCTGTATTAAGCTGAGTGTTTTTATAAAATTCCAAGTGCCCTAGAAGCACTCCCCTTAATGCAATAAAACACTTCTCAGCTCCCAATTGAAGTAAATCTACAGTAAATGAAAGGTTTTATTTTTGCACATTCTTCTTCTTGGTGTGTTAAATGTATTATCTCACAGGGTAATGAAGCAAAAGGACAAGGGACCTTGGCTGTTATTTCAAACAGCTATGTCAAGTGAAAACAATAAAGGTTGTCTATTGATTTTTCCATAGAAATGTATCTGCATTGCTTTTACTGGCCAGTCATATTTAAAACCTTTTTATTCAGTACGGTACTATAAATGTTATCACTAAGACTGAAACGGGGTAAGTGTGAATCAACATCATTAACTCTCTTGCTTTTCAGATTTTTGCACAACCAAGACATGGATAAGTCTTTTTGTCTTAATGCCTGCAACAAAGCTTATTAGGGATGGAATGTTCTCAAGTATGAAAAAGTAGATTGATAAATTTGGGTTGTGACACCCCAGAAAAGCGTTGAGCTACCTTTTTGCTCATAAAGGAGCCAAACAAACCATGGGTGATATATGATTTTCATATCACTTAACATGGGTATGGAAATTCCTTAGTACAAAAAAAGGGTTTAGTACACAGATTTCATATGCAGTACCATTTTCTCTGGGGATATAGGTAGGACAAAGAGATGATGCAAATAATTGTATTTTGAATTATGCCGAGCCCAGTAGACCGACCTTGCCTCAGTCCAACAGTGGCTTAACTGCCACCAGAATATTAAGCACTGAAGCAGACAGAGTAAGCCATGGAAGCTAGCAACAGTTCCAGGGGCAATGACTATAAAAACACACTCCAGAACCTAGTGTCTCACAGCTGCCTACCTTATCTACAGTTTACTGCACTGAAGCTCAAATGACCAAAATTAGAGACAGCAGCATAGCCCAGTTAAAGAGGAACATATTTCACACAGTATTCAATAGATAAGAGCAGTAGCAAGTGAAGGTTGCACCTGCAAGCTTCTGTTCAGTGTATATTGAAATTATGACTCGTCTCAGCATATCAGTACTGGAGTTGTTGCTGTGAAATTGCAGTTCTATAAGGCTAAGGAAGATGAACATAAAATTGTGGCAGGAGTTATTTTGCCACAGTCACACTGAACTGGGAGAGAGACGGGTGTGTGGGTACATACATGGGGTGGGGTTTGCACTTGTCCAAGAACAGCAACCGAAGTGCACCTTTAGTTATACAGAGGCTGAGTTTTGGTTTGGTGCTTTGCTGTTGCACAGGATGGGGAAGAGCAAAGTTTTTAATGTTCTCAACGTCGGTTTGTGTCAATACTCATAAAACAGAGGCAATATAATCAGACTTCTAGTAGAATTCATCTTCCAAGGAAGAACCTGAGGGTACTGTGTGCTTTTTTGCTGAGTTGCGGAGCAATCATAGAAGCATGGGACAGGAAGGGACCTCGAGAGGTCTTCTAGTTCAGTCCCCTTCACTCAAGGCAGGACTAAGTATTATTGAGATAATGAGTAGAAGCTCAACCACAGTATGTGCACATAGTCTAAAAATGGAATATTCCATTTCCACAGACACTCTAAGGGAGCTCATCTACAAATATAATTACTTAATAAACAACACTTTATCAATCAAAGGACTAATGATGCAAGCAGCCCTCTTTGTCTAGAACACTCCCACTGAAGTCAATTGGTGTTCTGTGTGCAGGTTTCCAGGATCAGCGCCCAAGAAGATAAATGGATCTGTTCTCTTATTTAGGTTTATAATGGGTGGCTCTTATCAGAGCATTAACTCACTTTGTTTGTAGTCCTGAATATTTAGCTTTACCTCGCTTCGTAAGTCTACCACCCATATTGCTTAGATGACAGCTCCGACCCAATGCAGGGAACTCACAATTAAACATAAACACGCAGAAGGTTTACATAGTAATAGTGAGCTACAAAGGAAATGTGGTATCATTACAAATATGTGTTGATCTTTTGGGTCAGATGAGTATTTGTTTTATTTTATTGCAGAAGATGGGTAGGATAGACTTCACTAAAATGGGGTCCTGATCTGGCTAAAAACATTTTGTTTTCTCTCCAAAGGAGAGGAATTCTTGTTCAGTACTTCTGTTTCACAGGAGCCAAACATGCAAGAGTTTTTCTGTATCCAGCTTCCTTTTTCTGTTATCATTTGACTTGGCTGTATTTTTATGATACCAGAAATAATATTTTGAAAAGCTACTTTTAGGTTTCTTGTGAGATATTTGTTTAATTAAAAACACTCTGAAAACAGAGAGAAGCAGCACTGAGATTCATTGGTGTTTCCAAGAACATGACTAAATTACTGTTCCTTGTAGTTACCATGGTATTACCATGTACGTTTGTGGGATTTTACCTTTGTTTCCATTTGAGGACAGGGATTATATGTACTGTACATTATTTTCAAATACACATGGGTGAGACTCACATTTTAATCTAACAGTCTAATACACTCATTACTTTATGTGGCTATTTTTCAACCAAAGAGCACTGAAAACTCATTGCTATTTGGTTTTGGTAGAGAATGTGAGTTCTGTTGGCTTAGTAATATTTACTGAGGGTTTGCTGAAAAAGTAAGAGTTTCTTAACACTGTAGAAATATTTAAAATGTTGCAAGATGGACAATTCTCAATAATTTAATTTGTGAAACATGTTCCAAAAATACAAAATGCTTTTCCAAGTTAAAATCTATTTGATTGTTAAAAAAAAAATTCCCTAGTCTTTTCTGTATCCAATATCTGTTTTGATTTAAATCCAGTGTTGACGTACGCAAACTCTTATACTGAACTATATAGGTCAAAATTTTTCAGTCCTTAACTCAGACAAGACTCCCATTGACTTCAGTGGGAATCTTCTGTAATTAAGTACTTCAAGATTTAGCTCTATAGCAACAGAATACATTTATTTTTTCTCCACTCTATGAAAACACTTAAAGGGGGAAGGGAGGGGAAGAAAAATGCATGGGTGAACTTTGCATTAAATTGTAATCTGCAGAAAATCACATACCCCTAGTGCTATTAAGTAGTAAATCTTACATATGTCCTATCAGCTATAGTCTGCTACAATATCACAAACAAGCAGAAGTCTTGTCCAGTTGCAAGTAAACTATCCCAGAAATCACGTACCATCCTGCTATTTTTGATTTTTTAAAAAAAGCTCTGAAATGCTCTGCAAGTAATACTTGCAGCTACTTCAGATATAGGCAACATCTTTGACGTTATCAAACTCTGAGCATTCTTGTAAATCAGCTTTTTCACCTCAAATTAAAATTAACGTGTGCAGAAAGGGGGCTAAGCCTATGAATCCCATAGCTTTGCAGCAGAAGAGACCTTACATGGTTTGATGGGATCGGAGAAACTGTCTTTATTTTATAGTGATTTCTCCCATGCAAAGAGACAACTAAGACAAGATCTCCCAGGAACAGGTCTCAATAAAAGCAGGTGGCTTGGGTTGGTCTGGACTTAGACATCTCTAGTTGCATCATGGCTAACTAGCACCAGTGGGTGTTGCTTTAAGCCCCAGAGAATGGGGGAAACTTTGAAAGGGACATAAGAATGAAGAACCCATATCAAATGTTTGACCTCTGTTTCTTGCTTGAATGCTGTCTAGCTTTCAATGCCACGGGAGAACGGTAAAGGTTCCATTATATTAGAATTATTAATAAACATTGCTTACACTACAAATTTAGTTGAATTTAGTAAGAATCTTGTATTTAAAATGAATAGCAGTCAGGAGAATTCTTCAAGGTTTTTCTTTTTCAGGCAACTACATATTAAAATCCTTCACTGATTTCTGTGATGATAAAAGGTAACATGGCCTCTATAATTTGAGATGAAACTGACCATGTCCTCCTTCACTTTTTCATGTTCACTATCCCAAGAAGTGTGAAAACACAGTAGTCTTCATCACAACCGGCAACACTTAAAGATAGAGGTATCCAACCCAGTAGACCAGGTTAAACAGCAGGAACGATGTTGGAAAAAAGACTCTGGAATAGGAGTCCAGTTCTAAGATGTCTATGTGAATCCGTCCTCTCCTCCATGAGCCAGATTTACATTCTTCATAACAGCAGAAAAAGCTCTGGCAGTCTTTTCCATCCAGACACTCATAGACACAAGTGTCTTCAAATTCTTGCCAGTACATGGCATTGTTCAATGTGATGACTGTAGGCGGTGGTCTTATATCAAGTACAGAATAGTTCTGGGGAGAAGGGGGAGGGAAAAAAGAGAAAACATTTGAAAAGCTGCCTTGGATTGTGGACATAGCAATCTGTAAACAGCTGAGGAACAAGCCCATAGATTCTAGAGATTTGTTGAGCATGTGCAACTGACACTTTTGGATTTAGGATCAATGTCACAGCCTTTGCAAATAGGTTTCCATAGAGTAATTTTGATATACAGTCATCAGTTAAATTAATTCTGGGTGTGTATTCTCCACAGATGTTTTCAAGGCATATTATCCATTAGGTACCCAATTTTCATATTTAAAGTATGTGTTTACACTACCAGTATATCACAACATGATCATCAAAATCACCTCTTTCTAAAGTTACAATTAAGAATGGTGTCAAATCTATAGTTAGAGCAGACATATGGGCACATCAGTTATTTTATGGAGCAATCTCATCCATATCAGCAAATAATGCTGCATTAATGCCACCTAAGCTTAGCATGAGTGAGAATAATCACAAAAAATGAAAAAAAGTCAGCTGAGAGTGACTAGAAAAAAAAGCACAGACTTTCAAATTAACATCACAGGACGCAAACATATTTTAAGTCTCTTTATAATAATACTCAGAAATCTTCAAGGCTCTATCTTTCTACCTCTGCCTATATGGTAGGGCTCATCTTTCTTCTACCCATTCTCTCCTTAACACTTTGACTTCTACACGGTCCATTTTCTTTTCATGCAGCCCTCTCCTGTAATAACCTCCTTTTTCCGAAGCATCAAATCTCTGACAGACTCAACTCTTCTACTAAAATCAGTGGAAACACTCTCATTGACCTCTTTGATCTTTAGATCAGGCCCCAAAAGCACATGCCAAAATTCCCAAGGTATACATGAAATAAGTAAATTGTACAGTTTCTCCTTCCTTTTTTTTTCATCTCCCTTATTTCCCTCCTCATAACCTCTTTGGATTTATTAATCTTTAATATTAACCCATCTAATTAAGAATGCAAGTTCCTTGGCATAAGACCTTGTTGTCTCCAGATCACCATGCATATCAGTGTCTATAACAATAATAATATAATACAGGATGGTATCACAGAAAATCCATTTTAGCTCTGCATTAAATACTGTGCTACTAAAACACTATCATAACATTTGACTGCAGCTTTATCAGCTTGCAAACTACCACTTTGGCCTGGATCCACAAAGGAACTTACACATTACAACACCCAATATCACAATGCCTGGCTTGTAGGTGCCTAGAAAATCACAAGAACAAACTGTGATCCACAAAGACGGAGTTAAGTGCTCAGGCTCCATATACAATGAAAAAGGAGAGCTATGCACCTAACAATATGATCCACAAATGCCAGCACATGAGGTGGCGAGCTCCCGGAGCGAGCCAATGAGAGATGTGGATGAAAGGGGTGTGTTCTAAACCCCACCTCTCTCATGGTGATAGATGTTTAAGTCCAGGCCGTAGGGAGGCACCTATTTCTGCTAGGGATCCATGAGCAGCAACCCCTCTCCTGGAGTCAGGCAGCTTAGGCACTTAAGTCATTTCTTGTGAGAATGAGGTAGGTGTTTACCTCATTCTACACAAAACAGGGCAAAGGAAGGATGAGAGGTGATGCCCACCTTATAACTCTTCTCTTAGCCCAGTGACTAAACCACACATCTGGAGACCCACATTCAATTCCCTCCTCTGCCAGAGGGGGAACAGATTTGAACTTGCTTCTCAGGAATATGCCAAATCACTGAGCTATGAGATATGCTGATTGGGTGTGTGTGTGGGGGGGGGGGATGCCACAAATTCTCCTGCTGACGCTGTTCTACTGTGGATAAATACTTAGCATCGTTGGACCAGACAGAGAGAGCGAGAGCATGTACAATAGCGAGAATGACTCTATTCCAGTGAGAGACCCAGGGTCCAGTCTCCTGCTCCAAGCGCTCCTTAATTATTCAAACTCAATAATTCAAAAATGGCTGAAGAAAATAATTTCAGACATGGGATGTACAAAGTTCTCTAGGAGGAAGAGTAACTTTCCAAAAAAGAACAAAAACAAAAACAAAAAACGAGGGGAAAATTTGAATGCAAACTCTATTTAACAGTTTGATAGTTATTAGGATATGTCCCATGATAGTTCTATGAAAACTGTAAATTCTTCATTTTTGTTAGTTTAACTTCATGATATAATTTGTATTCACAGTTTCCATATATTACTTTATAAAGCAGACATGCAAAGTTGCATGGGTAAGAATAGGGCAGGAGGAGATGGCAGTTTTGGCTATCCTAGATCGTTTAGAAAGAGCTTATAGCCAGAGGCATTTATGTTCCTCTCCCAAAGCCAGAAAATAAACTGACCTTTTACCAAAAAAGAAGAAGAGCATTCACAATCAGGCTCAAGCCTGACATTACATTACAGCATATTTCCTGAATAATTTCAAACTGATGTCAACAATATGTGCATGCATCCATTTGTTGCTATTGAATAAAATAGTGTACTCACCATCATGTGACCAAAACTGACATCAGGTAGCTCAAATAAAGATAAGAGAATCATTCAGAAGAAAACAAATCTTTACTGCTTTATATTCATCTAGTTTTAATAACGTTTCTTAAAATAACCCTTAACAAAGGCATGAAACTCCCACAGAACCTTTAATCCACCCAGAATTCTTCTTCACCCTTTGACTTCATTTATTTAGTAAATAATAGCAAAGCCAGCCTTCATTCTCATGTCACTTAGCAAACTGCCAGATTTTCAGTCAAGACACCTCCCTAGTGTTAGCATTATTTCCTCATCTTGACATATACCCCTTAAACGTGTCCTTCTAATAACTGCCATATTTTCTGCATTCAGCCTTTCCACACTATTATCTTTTCCATTTTCTCAAAGGCAGCTCACTTCTAGCATGCTGTAGAATTACTTTCAGTAGCACCCTTCTCATGTTGCCTTTCATATACAACATACATGTATAAGGACTATTTTAGAAGTTTAATGGAATTTTCACTGAATTGGCTCTTGGCTATCTATTATTCTAGCTTGTACTCATCTTTCCCCTATTAGTCCTTTATTTTACTGTCTTTCCACTTCATGACTTATTTCCTGAATCCTGTCTTCTCCTTCCTTCTTCCTCTTTTCCCTTGACCTCTCTTTAATCCCCTTCTTCTCACCCTCTCTTCTCTCATGTTTCACCTCTTTGATTTCAAATGAACATGTTTCCTTCCTCCAGCCTGAAAAAACAAAACTTCCGTCAACCTCTCTGACTCCTTTTTTCCATTAAATGTTTTGAGTGAGTGAGCTACTTCTACTCCCTCAGTTTCCTCGTCACTAGTTCTATCTTTGATCTCTTGCTTTCTGAATTTGCACTTCACTCCACTGTAATGTCTCATAAAGTGAACAACAACATTCTCCTGGGAAAATATTTAAGAACAGTTTATTTTAGAGTTTTTGGAGGGGACTACTTGTATGTCCCTCTGGCAGGTGCCTTTGCTGCCATGAGTCCAATTGTACTGGGCTCAGAGGGAAACAAACACTCTAAAAATGACCTAAAGCTGTTTTCTGAACTTAAAAATGACCATTTTAAAGTTTACTATCTCATTTGCTTATAGAGCTAGGAACAAGTGTTGGTTCCCACTGGAGTGGTAGAGACCTGGGAATCAACGCTTCTGAGTAGTATAAAACTCATGTTTCTAGAGATGAAGAGCCATCAGATAACAGACTTAATAGCTGGTGTGTTTATGTATATGGAAAAGCTATTAAAGATGCAGGACTGAACTTTGTCTGACCTGGGCCATGTACGGGTATAATTTCTTGGTGGGAATTTCAGACTGGGGAGAGAGAAGAGGAAGAAGGAATCATTTCGGTGGCAGGTTGGGGTTAAATAAATCCTGGGGAGATAATTTCTTTTGAGGGGCAGGTGATGCAATGAAAAGTGCATGATAAATTTGTTTGTTAATAGATTTGGCAATTCATACACAGGATATCACTTCTGCCTCCACTCATGTTAACTTCAGCACCATCTCCATGCAGCACTGATGCTCACACTCGTCACACCCACCACTTACTCTCTCTGTCACACCCCCAACCAGGTACACATCCACCTTTCACTCTCTCCACCCTCTGTACATTCATACACACTTCCTATTCATTTTCTGAAGCCCCACTCTTCACTTTCTGCACTCCCATACATATAAACTCACCCACCCTTCATCCTTACTGCAACTCATCATTCTCTGCTCTTCCTGTGATGTGCCCCAACCCCCCCCCATTCACCCCTCACATTCTGTTGTATACACCTCTGCTGCACCCTCTCAGTTCCTCATTCCCTCAGCTCAGGGGCCTGTCTCCCTCTTCCCCCACTTTCACTCCTTAAGGCCTTATTCAAAAATCCTTGCAACTGGGGCTGGGCAAAGAATCTATGCTACTTAAGTATCTCTAGATTTTTTTTCAGTGGGGGATCCACTTTCCTTTCCACTCAGCTGCACAGCTGAAAGGCAGGGAAAGGAATAGAAAGAAGGACTGCAGTTGTGGAAGGTATTGCATTTGGCAGCAGCATGCTTGATGCCTACAGGAACTACTTTCCCACCTGCTTGCTGGAATTGATCAAGAATTAGGGAGGGTCTGGGCAAGGGGGAGTGGGGTGTTACTTTGCAAAAGCATATGGATGGACCATTGCCATGACTGGCTGTGTGAAAGATTCCCTCTCTGTATTATGCTCTGTGCCCTTCATTAGTAATCTTAGGTGACCACATCTTACCGACTTTTTCTTCTTGGTACAGTTTGGCTTCCTGCAGCTTGAGTAGTAGTTGAGGGTTGCATACTCCATCAGAGCAGCAAAGACAAATAAAAAGCATACAGTCACAAACAGATCCATGGCAGTGACGTAGGAGACACGGGGTAAAGACTTTCTTGCAATGGTACTCAATGTTGTCATGGTCAATACAGTGGTAATACCTGCACACAGAAATTGCATTTAAATGTATACATATCATTTCTTAATAGCAAAGCAGAAACTTTGGAAACATACACAAGATAGGGGACTAACATCCAACCAAGCAGTTACAGGAAACTGATCATCCCAATATGATATAAATGGATCACTGAATAGTGGTTAACATAAAACATTGAGTGAAAAATTAAATCCTCAGTAGAGCAGGTAAATATTTTGCACAAAATATTTCAAACCCAATGAAACATTTGCCTTTGGTATTTTTAATACCCCTCTCCTGAAATTCCTACATTTTTCTTTTTTCAGTGCCCCTCCCTATTCAGTGCCTTTCCCTCCCTATTCCCCTTTTCTTTCTCCTGTTTCAGTGGCAGGTGCGGGGTGAAAGGAGACAGAAAAGTGGGGAAATACCTAAACCTGGAAAAATTAGGGTTTGGGTTTTTCAATTAAAAACTGAAAAATGTTGATGAAAACAAAATTTCGCACACAAAGTCAAAAAGCCCTTGTTTGTCAAAGGAAATTTTGATTTTTTTATTATTTTTTTTTGACCAGCTGTAATTGTCAATAAGGATTTAGGCCCTAGTCCTGCAATTGGCAGCTTGCTGGCCAACTGTTGCTTCCATGCACAGCCTCACTAGCTGAGGTCAATATCAATCAACAGCAGCAGCAGTCTGTCCAGATGTTATCAATTTACAGGATTGAGGCCTTACACATTAAAATTCTCTCTCTGACCCCATGTATGTAGCCCGGATGAAAATTGTGGCTTATATGAACTGCTACTGTAATTTGAAGAAAGTGGCCAGTTTAGTTCAGAATCCATTCTTTCAAATATGGTATCTTGGATGGACAGACTAATATTTAATCTAATATGAATTATCTTGATGTAAAATATGCTGAAACCACACAATCTGGTTTGTACTGGAAGTGAAAGCTGTTTGTGTGCATTGTTCAAATCTGGAAGTCGCTCTGCCTGAGAAATAAAGACAATGTTTCCATTTTTGGACTAGTATTGACAATACTTTTTTGGGGGAATCACAAGGCTTTTACAGAAAAATTAAAAATAAGAACTCCGGGATGGCTTGGAAGAATGTAAAGCACCCTTTGAAATACACTCCAAAAGACATAATTTAAAACAGTATAGATATAAACAATGTTAACAACAAAAAGAAGAAGAATGTTTTGCAGCAGCATGCAGCGTTTGAAATATCAGTGGGGTGACAAAACCTATGCTTCACAGTAAAATTACTGCCCACATATAGCACTCTTTTTGATACCGATATAGCAATGTCTATGGATTACGTTTACCTAACTTTACTCTTTTCTTCATAAAAAACTGTTGGCACTTGATTTGTAGTGTTTGTTATGGACTAAAGTGATTCACAAGGATCCAGTCCTCTCCCATATCATATTTAAGAGCTATAAAACCACGGGGAGAGCTAGAAGCTGAAGTGCTAGCAGAATGTTTACACCATGCAGCTCTACATCTCCTTTATGTCAAAGGGTAAATAATGCTATCTGTCAGGGGTCTAAAATGTGCCTCTGACATCAGCATCAGGATAAAGAGCAGTTTGCTGAAGCTGAACCAGACAAGCCTGAGGTGATGCTGATGGAAAGAAGGGAGTGCTCTGAGTAATTTTTCTCTTCCATAAGAGCCACTGAACTCAGTGGCTCTCAGACCTTGGAGATACCTAGATACCCAAATAATAATGGAGGCAAAAAACTTCCACTTCTACAATGTCATGCCTGAACCTATCAGAGACAGATGTGGCCCCAGTAATCCATGCACCCGTAACTCCATGCTCAACTACTATGATTCTCTGTATCAAGGTAGGAAGTCCAATATCTCCTTCAGAACACAACCACATCCCTGCTAGGCAACACATCATAGCAGAGCTTTGCACTGATTCCCCCATGAACCCACAGCCAGTTCATAGTCTCTGTCTTGATTCACAGAGTTGTTCTTTGCTAACAGGGAGACTCTCTCTCTCTCACTATGGCCTCCAGCAATCAGTATGTTCTACAGGCACAATGAAATTACAGACAAAAGGGACAATTTGGGACCATGGGAGCTTCGCCCAGACATTGGAACTCCTCATCTAAATGAACGGAAAGTAACTAAGAACCTGGCCACAATCACAGCCTCCATGCAAAATGCATCTCTTTGACTGAGTGTTCTGGCAACAACACTTCTACACTCCCACGGCTCACTCAATCTTTTATTTTATATTAAAAAACCAAACCCCTAAACTACACTTCCTGAAAAAGAAGACAGAGATTTTTGTTCTTAGTCTTGGAGGGTACTTTGTCATAGTTTCAGGATAACTGCACCTGTATTCCCTGTCCATGGTCCCTCAAGGGCTCCCAGACATTACCTCTCCATGGCAGAGACTTGTTTCTCACTCCCTCCTGACACCATGTTTTAAGGCTGCACTGCTCCCTGAACTACACTGCAATATCCCTAGCAAGCAAGTCTGCCTTTGCTTTCTCTCCACGGGCTATGACTAGTGTATTGCCAGCAGATACAAGTTACCACAACTTCTTCTAAGAGAGCACATTTATTCTTAAGGTAAAAGCATTACAGAGAAAACATATAAAAACAATAAACTTTTCTATATGCATGATGAAAGCTTACCAGAGGGCACCCATCGGTCTTATGGGACCCGAGTAGGCCAAGTCCTTCCACCCCTTCTGCAAGGAATGCCCCCCCCACCCTTGGACAGGGGTTCCTGTCCATTTGCTGGATAAGAAAGAAGTCCCCGAGTCAGTTTAAACTCAGGATATTTATCCAAAAGTCCTTCCTTTGACTGTTGTTCTCTGGAGAATCCAGTTTGAACCAGTATATGTGAGCCCACGCCCACCCTCCCCCCCGGAAGGGGGACTTCTCTGGGAGGGAGGTTTATAAGCTGGCTGATTTGCCTTAATTACCGCCCACTGCTTTTAGTTTCTGGAGGAGTCATGGTACCCCTCCCCCATGGAGTCGAACACAATCATACATAAACCATTCATTTAAAACTATGGACCCCAAAGATAGATATTGCAACTCCATGCAGTATGACACTTGGATACCATACTGATGGGTGCTAGGATCAGAACCTAGTTAGACAGAAGACCACAGTAGGAATAGGCAGGAGCTGGGTCAGAGTTGCAGACGCAGTGGCACTTGAAAGGGCAGCCACAGGGGAAAGTGTGTAGCATCTTTTCACCCCTGGCTTGGGGCTGGATTTCATCTCCACCTTCACAGAGTTCAAATAGTCAGACTTTATGCAAATAAGATGCCATTGCTTAGGGTATGTCTGCACTGGAGCTGGCAGGTGTAAATTCCAGCTTTCGGAGACATACCTGAGTGAGCTCTGATTGAGCTATCACACTAAAGATAGAGCGTAACCAGAGTGATGTGAATGGCGGGAATGGCTACCCTGAGAACAAATACAATAAACAAGCACTGAGAGCTATTTTTGAAGTAATACAAATTTAGTCCAGTCTTTAATTGTGTATAAGCAATAGAAACGCTGTTTTTAAACATGAAAATCTGTTTTATAGTATCACATAGGGAGCAGGAATGGAAAAAAAAGGCATAAAACACTATACATCAACAGTGTATATCTAGATGCCATATACATCAGTTAGAACCAACACCTATTTTTTCCCCAAAATAGTATCTAGATTCTTTACCCTGGCCTCACTGCTGTTCTGTGTGAGATCATTTTGGGGGATGATGTCCAGGAGGCCCTATGATAGATCTCTTATCCTTCCTTCCACCCTGTTCTAAAATTTGCAATGCTCCAAAACTGTCTGTCATATTTCAGCAGACTTTTAAAACCTACCAAAGATCTGAATTTACTGTCAGAGTCATCCTGATCTCATTTCAACAGCTTCATGTCACAGCTGGCATTAACGCCCTCAGAGAAGTGTATGTGTTAAAATGTATTTGCTGTCAATGACATCAATACTAAATTTATTATTTTATAAATGAAATAAAACTTTCCAGCAAACTAAGATAGCTCAGGGGATTCACACTGGGTGAAAAATGTTTTACCTTTAGGTCATTGGTATGACTGAATCATGATCAATACTTACATTAATATTTTACCATCCAATAGCTGCTTACAGGACTTCACTATGCAAAGAAAATTAGTGGTCTGAATCTGGCAGTCTTAGAGGACACCTGGATTACATGGTTAGAGAGGCTCAATTACCCTCTTACATCTAAGGGTACCTTCCGCCAGGCAGGAGTAATGGCACGTTGAGGACATACTACTGATGCCCAAGCTGTAGCTAGTTTGTAGATACGGATTTCATTTTCTCCGTCTTCCAATCTCAGCACCTTTCATGAGCACTAAATTCATTTTCAAAATGTAAGTGACTGAAGGATGGAATTGAAAGGAAAATGATGTGAGTTTTTATTAAGTGCCATCGTCGGGCTTGACGACTGCTGTCTTTTTGACACTTGCAATTTCAGATGCTATATGGTAACAATCATAATGGTATCAGATAATGGTATGTGCTAACACACCATATATATATATAAATCTTTTATATATATAAAAAGAAGGCAGTTTGCTGAAAGCTTCAGTTAAATTAAACCCTCTGAATTTCAAGAAAAACACCCCCATAGTTTACCCAGTATAATTTTTCTTCTCTTCAAACGCCTGCCAACATATCTAGATTGGTAGCTTTGGAAGAAGGTAATTTTCATAGTTAATGAGAAGTAGAAATACTAGAAAGCAGTTCCAGCTCTGTAAAGGGAGGCATTTACACAAGGAGGGAGCATAGTCTAGTGGTTAGAACACATAACTGGAAGTCAGGACTCGTGCATTCTCTGCCCATCTCTGACACTGACTCAGTGTGATGTGAGGGTAACTTCATCTCTCTGTTCCTCATCCGTTGGTTTGTAAAGCAGGGAAAATGATACCCATCTTTCTAAAAAGAAACCCCAACACTTAGAGATCTTCATATTCAGGTGCTAGTGTTTGTGTATGTGCCATAATAGGGATTATTACTACAGTTCTATTGTCCTCTCAGAACCAAATATCCCCTATTTCATTATTTTAGTATATAAGTAGCTTATTACTGATAACTGTGCAGAAGGGGGGTAAAGCCTTTATTTCATACAACCCAGAGCAGTTGCCAATAGCTCAGCACATTACTCATTAATTTCAGGGAGTGAAATTTTTTCCCTGATGTAATGCCATTTAAGTCAATGAAGTTACACTGGGGGCAAATTTGCCCCCTTCCCCGAGTCTATAAATCATTTTGACTGATTAGCACTAATGATCTAGAAAACCCAGGATTATTTCAGTGAGTAGCCGTTAGCTGTGTTACACACAAATGCACACAACTATTTTTAGAAGCGGGTACAATGTATGCTACTTTTCAATTCAGACAGATTTCTTGTTCAAATTATGTAAGTGCACTAAAGCAAATAAAGAGCACTAATGTGGCTATTCTGAAGATTTACAGTAAACTGACCATTGGGAGACATTTGGGCTCTGATGGTGCACAAAGACATATGTCCCACCTATGCACTACTTTCTAGTCGCTTTATGTAGTTTATATTTTTAAAAAAAGAAAAGGAGTACTTGTGGCACCTTAGAGACTAACAAATT
The DNA here is from genome assembly GCF_965140235.1 of Caretta caretta. Taxonomy (NCBI): domain Eukaryota; kingdom Metazoa; phylum Chordata; order Testudines; family Cheloniidae; genus Caretta; species Caretta caretta. The sequence continues at coordinate 122,829,567 of NC_134206.1, read as the reverse complement.
TATTTGAGCATAAGCTTTTGTGAGCTACAGCTGAATGCATTCACTGAATGCATCCGATGAAGTGAGCTGTAGCTCACGAAAGCTTATGCTCAAATAAAATTGTTAGTCTCTAAGATGCCACAAGTACTCCTTTTCTTTTTGCGAATATAGACTAACACAAATATAGACTAACGGCTGCTACTCTGAAACCTTTATATTTTTAGACCAGTAACTAAAGGTTTAATTATTTCTCAGAGTGTATCTAAATGGATTTCTCTGGAGTCTATCTAACCAAAAGGAGTTGGGCACCTAATACATCTAGACTGCTTGGAAAACTTTAGCTTAGTTTCTAATTTGATACCCACCCATTGCTATCAGAATGTCTTGTTCCTATTGGATAGTGGTTTTCAGGAAAATTCAAAGACAATACATTGGTGTGACTAAAATTCTAACCTTCACTCTTGTCTAATTAGTTTGGAAATGGACCTGTGCAGTATAAGTACAGGAACCTTTCTGAGAGATAGCACAAAGCAAGCTGTTTCTAGTAAGAGAAAGCACTTGATGCTTTTTTTCTCCTGGTTTGTTGTTTTTAATGAAAATCAGGCATTGTGAAACATTATCCAGATGGGTGATTTGTGATTCTTCAGTACACAATATTGTCTCACACGTTTATTGACACACTGTGGTTAATCTTTCCTTGTCTCTATTAATACACTAATTTAAGAGAATTGCATTAGTACTCTAAGGCCTGATTCTCATTTACACTAAGGCATCCTTATACCCCACTGGCAGTTGAAAATCGTCTTAAAATGGGTGTAGATTTTAAAGCCCCTTTCTACTGCTAGAGTAACAATGTAGAGGCACAATACTGTAAATAAGAATCAGGCCTCTAGTCTTTTGTTTCAGGAAAATGGAGTTCAAATGATGCATATCTGGAATTCTGAAGGACATTTATAGTATATAGCTGTTCAATTCAAAGCTTACCAATGCAACACTCAGCAGGATTCGGAGCGTTACACGCAAGAAAATCAGAGCACATTTGTCAAAAGGTTTGCTAAGGTTTGTGAATTTCTGGAGTGGAGTTGGGACATTTATGATTTTGTGTTGAGCTCATGGGAAGTGATTTTTTAGTGTTGCGTTATTTGTTTTTAATTAACTAATGTATGCTCTCAGCAGTCTTATTGCAAGTTCTCCCAACTCTCTTCCTGTTACTGCTCCTGTTGCATATCTCCATCATAATGAACCATCTATGAGCTGAAGAGATGTTCCCTGTCATTCACTAAGAATAAAGGCTCATTTAGCCCTGTAGCAAGATGGGCTGTGTACTTACAGCAGGAACAGCTGACATTTGGATTCATTGCTGAAACAAAGTGGTAGCTAGTGGAAAGCCTATACTTAAAACATATTTTTAGTAACATATTTCTGCTGTCATTCATCGTGATGAGCTGGACCATCATTTTAAGATGTCAGTTTTGCTTATTTATGTGATGCAGAATGGTTCAAGCCAGGTGCTGACAAACCTTAATAAATGGCCGCACAGCAACATAGGCATACATCCCATGCCTCACTGAGTTATGGACTTTGCTAAAATTTTCAAACATGCTTAAGGGATTTAGTAGCCCAATACCTTCTGGTGAGATTTAAGCTTCTAAATCCCTTAAGCACATTTGAAATTTTCATCTTTATGCCTACAGAGCCCTGTGTTCTGAGCTGGAAGCTACATCGCTCAGGAGATAGGTGGCTGCCCTGGTTCACTCATGTGCTGGAAGAAATGATAATGCTGGACTGAGGCATTCTGAACAGCCAATAAATGTTGCAGTCTTGAACTAAATGGCTTCCTGTTGTGACTTTGGGAGAGAACAAACTGGAGGGTATGAGGAATTCCTCAAAGAGTCTAGCTCCCCAGTGTGATCTTAGTAAGATAGCTTGCAGAAACAGGTTTAGATAAGGACTCATGATCATTTTCAGTTCAAGAAGTCATTTTAAAATAATTTTTCCTGTATAGAAAAGGAGCAGATGGTGATAACCCATGCATAGCTGCTAGGAGGGTCAGAAAGCTTTGTGAAAAAGGCCTCCCCCTGTTATAGGAGTCCTCCCGCCCCCGCAACAGAAGTCCCTGTTCATTCCTAGGGAACTACTCAGCCAAAAGGGGGTAATGAGACCACAGCCCTGATCCTCCTCCATCTGCCATCCCCCACCTCTGGTATTTTCTCTAAAGGGAGAGGCTATTTGTGTCAGCATAAGAGTTGTGCAAAGTGAGTGCCCCATTGGGTGCAGAGCAGCTCTTGGAAAGATTATGCTTCCTTGAGGCAAAATCTCCCATGTGCTATTCCTGGGATGGGCACACTGACCAGGGCTCTGGCATACCAGCCACAATGGAGCCCCAAGTGTCTTTCCTTTTGTTTTAATGTGTACGTAGTTAATCTCCTGTTACAACCCCGCCCCTGCGTTCCTGATACTTGCACAGCCTGCAGTGTTTGTGTTAGACTTTGAAAATTCTGCCCAATTATTTTTAACAGAGCCTAAAGTTAAGCACCTAAATCCACACTTTGACACGTATATAAGCGACCTGATTTTCAGAGCTGCTAGAGAGCTGCCAGCACCTCTGAAAAACAGGACTCTTATTTATGTACCTAGCTCTAGGAACTCAAGCATCATCATTTTGGACAATTTTCTTCTTATTCCATCAACATTTGTCTGTCTATAACTATAACATAAGGAACAGCAGCTTAAGGACGGAAGGAAGGAAGCAGTCTACTGTGCCGATCATTCAAAAATCCGACTAGAGAAACCACAGAAGGATTAGGGAGGCAATCATTTATTTTGAGCTATTATGCAAGCAAAACAAGTGGCAGAGTCATTCATTTTTAATTGTCACTTTAAAACTCAAATACCAAATTCCCTTGTCACAACTGGCTTTTGGGCCTGTAGGAGCTGGCTGTGACGATGTACAGTATATATCTAGTGCCCAGAGACATTGGTTTTCTAATCGGAAAGGAGATGAAATTTTCAAATGGTAAAGCAGGATATTTGTTAATATTCAACACAGACATAGAACAGAAAGAATTAAGACCTTACCTAGTGCTGTTCTTGCTGGTGTGGCATCTTTTTTAATCCAGAATGATACCCAGGATAACACAACTGTTAAGATGCAGGGTATGTATGTTTGAATAGTGAAGTATCCCATTCTTCTACTTAAATCGAAGTATATAGTCATGACTATGTAATCACCTGCAACAACAGGAAAGAAGCCAAAAAGGATATTGTGATGAACTTCCGTTACTCATTCGCCTCACTGGTAATCTTTAGAGCAAGTATTGTTTCAAATATGCAGTGTATGAAATATTTCCTTGTGTTCTGAGACCATCTGTGCAAAAAAGCCCAGGCACAATGCAGCTAAATTAAAGCTTTCTTACTCAGAACTTCCTGTGTTTTATCCCTTTGATAGAAATTTCAATGTTTCTGGACAGCTGGTGTGAGGCGGGGAGTGGACACAAGGTTCTTCCTCTCACCTGAGCTTGACTAATGGGTTTTCCCAAGGCCTCTCTGCTTCCTGAGGCTGGAACTTCAGAATGATTCCATGGCAAGTATCACTAGGCTACCAACTTCCGACAAACTTGCAGTGGCCATTTCACCTTCCCTCTGCCTTCCCTCCTATGGATGCACCTTCCCTTCCAAACACCTAATTCTGGATTTGATCGGCTTCACCTTTTCCCCCTAGAACCATAATGCTGCTCTACACCAGCTGCTAGGGGTCCTTATGCAAGATGAAGCACACAAACTTTCCCCATAAACTGAGAACTTGTTCACAGACATTGAAAGCTCAATGTGGGAAAGCCTTAATTAGCCTCAAATCAGGTTTTCTATCACACAGTAACAAGACAAAGTATAGCATCCTCTCTCGAGGCCTCTTAACAATATTTTCTATGTTCTTTGTGATTGGTAACATTTCAGTATTCTTTAGTACCAAATGTATTATTGAATAGTTGGCATAAAATGTTCCCTTGTGTCAGTAAAGTACATACCACCACCATTTGTAAATTTCGTTTTCTGTCTATCTAGGGTTTTATGTTCTACCCCTCAGCTCAGTGGTGTCCAAATTATATCAGAAATACAGCTCTGTAAGCAAGAATTAAAAAAACAAAAATTAGCATACCATAGTATTTTGCAGAGTGCTGTGCCTACAGTGCAGTGCGTAGGTATGTGTCTTGTCTTTGAGAAGGTATAAAACAGTGTGGGTTTTCTGATTTATGTATGTAAACCACCCTAGCCTGTGGAGAGCTCTTCTGCTCCCAACCTATAGAAGATACAATTCTCTGTGATTATCAGGCCCTAAGGAGTTCTACGTGAAAGCAATAATGATTGTGTGATCTTATTTGTTATTGAACTGGGGATCTGTGAGGACTGAGAACAGAATATGATATAAGCACACGACTGAGTTTATTGATACATGTGCATAACTCTCAATAATTGACACTGGGAAGAGTATAACCCTATGTCTATGTTTACTGGTTTAGTATACAGCACCTCAGCTTTTATTTCTGCATTCTTTAAGTAGCTTTAAAAGTCCTTTTGTGATTATTATTGCTACAGATGCGGTTTGATGAGGTCATGATGTAACACTGACAGACCCTGGTCGTCGGCAGGTGGTATAGAACCTGGGACTTCTGGAACTAAATGCATGAGCCTCAAGACATATGGCTCTAGCTAATGCTGTAGAGCAGACTCATTAATCTCTCTCTCTCTAGGTCGTCTTGGTGCCACTAGATGGGACAGAACCCCACACCCAGCAGGTGTGTGGGTTACAATGACAGACAGGGCATAAACTTGCTTGGACCCCTTCTCCAATCACCTGGCAGACAATATGTACAGTAATCAGCACCCTGCTTTTCCAGCAGAAAGAACTGTATTTCTACTTTAGGGTTAGAAGAATCTCCAAGTATCTAAACGGCTGCCATTTTTAAGGGCTCCCCCAAAATTGCTCACAAAATCCCTGTCACACACAGAAAAAAGTACATTGAAAGCTGCAGTTCCTCTTCAAAATGGATCATTATTGGTTGGGTGCCGTCAGCGTTCTTAGTGCTGCACAGAACCATGCAGGGGAGAAAATCTTTGTTCCCAAAGGGCTTATAGTCAACAATAATTGTCATTAAGTAGTTACCCCTTGCCAATTAATTCCATAGAGTGATCGTACAATTATGTCTTCTAGATACAGAGAAAAAAAACTATAGTGATTTCAGATACTGCTACATAGTAACATAGTAACCCTGATATTCTATGATTTTCTTAGCTCTCATATACCCATTTTAATTCATAGATCTCTTCTAAAGGATGGTAAGTATTGTAATAGCATTTTGCAGAACAGCAGCCAGATGTTTAAAGGTATTTAAAGGTGTCTAAAGACCTAAAGAATATTTGAGTGTCGCCCAGTATGAAATTCATGAATGGCTGGGAGAGCATTCATGTAACATAGCTGAGAGTGATTTTACATGCTAATGGCTGTATGTGGGCAGGCCAGGTATGGCTGCTTTGGCAGCAAAGCCATGTAAAAGGCAACCCAGGCTAGAGAGTTCAAGGGACACCGCTGTTCAACAGTCCAGATTGTAGGCTGGAGAATGTCAGAATATGATGCTATAGACAAAGTAAAAGAAAACCCAAATCTAGGTACCAGATTTATTACCACAACATTAGCAGTGTGTCAACTTTCATATCTTCCTCATACCACACAACATTTCTCATAGTGAGGAATGGCGATCAAGCCATGCAGGCAATTGCAGTCGGGACGCTCTGGAGCCTTCATTGTATGTAAATTTGTGTCCAGGACACATTCTCCCCCATTTGTTTAATTACACAAACATTTGACTAACAAGTGGTGCACCAAGGATCACCCCTCTGAATCTCCCCTCACACAAGTGAGAATCAGGAGTACCTTAGCTTCGCCAAAGTCCGTGGAGTTACACAAGTGTGAAACTCATGTGAGAAGAGATCTAGCCCCTGAGATTCTAAAGTAAGGCTAGGCAGTGCACTGTTTGGACACTATTAAAGCCGCTGGCATGGGGAGGAAATCATCTCTGCATTAAAAAAGCTGGAAGCACTTATGTCCCTCATGTTGGCACTATCGTGGTAAGTAAAAGCTGCGTGCTGGCCCAAGGCTTTTAAAAACTACTGTAGATTGCAGTATGCATCTAAATTGCATTTTAGATTTTCCTTTAACCTTGGTCAGACCATCTCCTTTTGCATGACCTCAATTTGTCACTCAGCCTGCTGAATAGCTGCATCAGTCTCTAGTTATCTAAAATTTCTTGGTGGCGGTTTTTGTGAGTGTGTACAGCAGTAGCATGCACATGCCGCATTGCACACAGTACAGTTTTACAGCTACTTATTTAAAGTACATGAACCATCAATAATCAAAATCACACAGCTTCTATTCTAAAGGATTACAGAAATGTCAAAGGAAGAGGTATGAGTCTTACATTAACAATCCAAAATATAAAATTATTCTCTTCATTCTGCATTGTGGGACATAGTTGTATATGGTACATTAGTTCTGAAGAAATCCCACTGACATCAATGCAATTTCCAGATGAGGAACAAATACAGAACATGCAACACAGATCTACAAAGCAGATTTCAGAGGAAAACCCTGCTTTAAGATAAAAATAACGGATATAATGGGCTTAAAAAAACATAAGTAATCTAATTGCAAAAATGGAGGCCACATGGAAACCAAAGAAATCTCCAGTTTGGAACTAAGAAAATAGTTTTAGTTATCAACAACTTAAATCATTTCTCAGGAAACTTACTTAAAAGTTTAACTAAACAATGAGCCAAGTTCATTGAAATAATGAAAATTGCCTGGAGGCAAAATAATCCACCACAGGTTTTATGTAACAAGAAAAAGTGTATCTTAAGGCAACAAATCTTTTAAAGTAATCAAAATAGAGAGGCAACATTTCTCATGAAACCCGGATGACTGTTGTCTGTGACCTAAAATACCCTTATTAATTTTAGTTTATAATTTGAAAATAGGATCCTGGGTGGAAAAATAATGATTTTCTATGGATTCAGAACCTGGGGTTTTAATGAATGGTGCTAAGCAGCAGCATAATGTCATTTTCTGCTAAAGACTGAGGAAGGCTTGAGTGAACTGCCAAAAGTTTTCCTATATCACATTAAAACTCAACTTCCTTAAGGCTGAAATATTTGAGTAGCACAGAACTGGAAGTTGTATTTTTAAATAAATCTTTTTACAGTATAACCACATTAATGTACATTGCATAGTAATTAATATCTTCAAATTAGATCATAAATTCACTCTACTACATTTGTTTCACCATCTTACCCCTCATCGCCAATAATTCTACTGTTATACTCTATGGCTAAAATGGATGGTGAGCCCATTAGTCTTACTAAAAGTTAAATGAAGACTGATTTTAGTGATGTGTAATATGAAACTACCATGTACCAACTTGACAATATTCTGGTTTACTGTATTTTTAGTATGTGAAAGAAGACAAGACTCTTGTTCTTCTCCACCTGAAATGGAGAATAATAAAGAGTGTCAGAGTTCACCTGTGACATTAGTGAGTGTGATTGTGAGAATAAAATATAAAGATGACTAGCAGCATGCTAGGAATATATTACTATAGACCTGTGGGACTCAAAGAGAGCTCATAGGGGTAACTCATTTAACATGTTTGTTTTTTATAATATTTCACAAAATCTACTTAATACCGGATGGGTAAATTTCCCCCATCCTCCAAGTTTCAATCTCTTTTCCATGTCTGAACCCAACATCATCCTCCCCCCACCCCACTCCTCTTTTTTCCCTTCCACCCAACCTTGTCTGACACCTTTTGCTCCCAAAGCCCTCCCCTGTCATTCCTTTATTGATCTCTGACCAAGTCTGCTGTGCTGTCCTAGTAAGTTGAACAACTCTTACTGGGCTGGGTACTCTCTACCTTCCATAGTCTGGAGCACCCCGAGTCAGAAGCACCTCAGATTGCGATGCAGATCTCTGATCTGAAAACAACCAGCCCAGTTCACAGGACACTAACCAAGTTAGGATTTCTTTAAGTATCGTTCGCCTGTTATTGATGCCACTTCCGCAGTTGACTTGTCTATCCAATTGCTATGATGTGCTGAAATGATTTTGCCAGATGCTGCCCTCTTACTCCATCAGGGAGAGGAAGACCTACCTTTGGAATATCCAAAAATTGAGCACAATTGTGGATGAGACAGTCTGGCAGCAGTGACTCTAGAAAGAGGTTCTCTTATTTAAAATAAAAATAATGATAAAAATAGGACATTGTAAATGCTTCTTGGAGATGCAGAGAAGATGAAAGGTAGGGGAATAAATGTCCCTGTCTCCCTTAAAATCTTGATAACCAAAGAAAATGTACTAGAGCTTATGCGATCTTTTATTCTGACCCTTCCAGAACATGTTTTTCCATGTGTATTACTAGTGCTCATCGCCATGGAACAATCTTTGATCTCAAGCACTCTAGGATGAATGCTCCCAAGGCCTAGAAAAAATAAAAAGACTGAGGTCACCCTGCTACTTAGGTTTTTTTCTCAGATGGCTACACATTGCTCTGATGACAAGGTTTCTCCAGTGTGAGTAACGGTGTGCATGTTCCCACAGGTGCACACACACAAGAGCAGACAGGCACATTTGCACACATTCCAACATGTAAATGTCCTAATTCTGAAGTATTATATTACAGGTAACTTGTGCGCATGATATGTTAAATAACCGTCTCTATGTGTCTCCAGGGGTGGCTTTTAGTATCATTTGTATTATCATAGTGTTGTAGCTTAAGAGCCTCAATCTTGGACTAGGATTCCATTGTGGCAGGCGTTATGCAAACACAACAAAAAGATGATGCCAGCCCTTAGGAACATACAATCTAGATTAATAATTGCTCTAGGCATGGACAATGTATGTATGTGTGTATGTACTGTGCACAGGCCAGAGGCTGCTGTCTTAAGTAATATTGAGTATGCATTTTTCCTTATGAAATACAGTGAGCCCATTAATTGCAAATGGCTAGCAGTAGTGGTGATTGTGTTGTTATTACATAAGTTATAGGTCTTTTTTTTATTACACAGAGCCATATATAATATGGGGGTGGGGGAGACAAGCAAATTCCAAAAGCATCAGTTTTCATAATAGGAATGTTGAGGGTTGTTTTAAAGAATATAATAAAAAAAGACACATGCGTAAATAAAAGGGATTAATGTAAGGGGATTAATATTAAGGACCAACTCCTGGTCTCATTGATGCCAATGGAAGATTTGTCTTTGACTCAAGTAGGACCAGGATTTGGCCCTAAATTATAACTCATAACTGAACTGTCTCTTATTTAAATGTTTGCCATTGTAAAGATATTATTTTCTTTGTGTAACAACATTAAGAAGTATAACATTTGGGAACATATTTTCACTGAAGCTATCTGTTGTTTATTTACTGAGTCAGCAACAGGTAATTTACATTTGACGTTATTTGCTCTTCCGTAGCCAATAACCTTTCAGTTTCTTTGATGGAACTAGCATTTTCAAGAGCCCAATAAAATGTCAAAGTTTTGTTGAATGGCATTGTGTCTGTTTTGAAAATCTGATAACTAGTATGTATTTACATTTATTTCATCCTATGATTTTGAATGGTAGTGTTAAGCTTGGAAACATTTATGAAATGTGTTAGAGGTCTAAATTATTCATATTGGCCAATTTTTAGAATTATTGACATACGTGTATGAAATAAAATGTTTAAAAATGAACCTTTTTCAATAGTTTAAATAACTGTGTGAAACCGAAAAGCCGGTAATTATCATGTCCGAAAGAACTCATTATGTACTGAACCCCCTACATTTTAAAGTAGTTGATTTGAAATGTGGTTGCACATATTCTACAGTCTTCAGTTACACTACACAACTTATGTTAAGTCCCCTTTAGCTCTTTGAGAGTACAGGGGAGATAGACCAACATCTGTGTATATAGCTGCATACAAGAAGGCAACCCCAAAGATATAAACTCCCAAACAATAAAGCCTGAGTTACTAAGGTGATTTGTTTGAGCAATTAAAAAGAGTTTGATCGTTATAATGATAGCTTTATTCTGAAAACCTAAGTGCTCTTTGTTTGCAGCACTACTATAGAGCATAATGCTTCCCCTCAAAATAGGCCATGTGAAGTTACAGCATCCTACTCATCCAAGCACTGCTGCCAACATCAGAATTGCTTTTAGATCATGTCTAGCCATAATGACATTTTCATTTCAGAGCAGAAAATGGCATTTTGTATGTTCTTTCAAATATGGAATTAATGAAAATGATTGATTTTTCATTTTATTATTGCAAGGTACAAATAATATTGAGCAGTCCTCACAAAAAATGTAGGTTCATCAAACCAAGCAATACAAATGAAAACATATAATACCACAAGCAGAAATTCCGTCCATGATTACAAGTCTAGTTCAATTTCTGACTGAACAATAGAAAAGCTACACATATAACCTCTATCACCTAGAATGCATTTAGCGCATCAAGCAGAAAGTAAATCAATGTCCAAATATTGTAGATCATGAATGATCTATTACTCTTTATTCATAGAGAAAATATCACTAAGTATCACAATTAGGCTCCTCTTTTGTTCCTAAGAAAAGATTAATAATATCCAATGTAGTCTGAATAATAATAAATTACCATATGCCACTGCTGTGTCTGTGAAGATGGGACCAGAAGACCCTAAAATATGAATTATTTTTATAGGGTTATATAGCATTGCAAGGGTTATTGGCTGGGAGCACAATAATGCTTTTAGAACAAAACATTTTCCACACTCTGTGAAGTATAGAATGCAGCAGGAGTAATGAGCAGACACTAAGGTAATGCTTCTCAAACTCATTTTGCTGTTAATAATTGTCCAAACATGCCTGGAGAGCCACAGTTTAATGTCACCTGTTAGGCAGTGCTGATCACATCCTACTTATATATAGTACTAAGACTTTTAATGACACGATCCATTGACAATTGACAATACTGCTTGGGGTAGGGGGCCTGGCCTCTTTGTTTTTAATAATGTTTGGCATAAAGTCTCACATGCTTTAATGTCCACACTTTTATTATTCAGAATTTCATTTAGACTGATACAATTAAAACTGGAAATGGAATCTAAATTACTTTGAATTTTAGAACAGTTCAGGTTTCAATAATTGGACCTAAACCTGCCTTGCTAGTGTTGGGTCTGACTCAAAGCCAAGAGACTATTTTCTAGAACTGTTTCAGAAATTGAATTTTTTTTTACAAAATACCAAGTCATTGAAAATGTAATTTTTCATAGGAAAGGGTCAGTTTCAACAAATTTCCCATTTAGAAAAAAATTGAAAAAAGTTTCAAAATTGTCAGAACATGCCATTTTGACATTTTCTATATGAAATGTTATGTTTTCCCAGTTCAAAATGACTTTTCATTTCAAAATTTAAGTTAAATAATAAAAAAGAGGTCAAAATTTAAATGAAATGTTTTAATTGATCTGAAGCATTCCCGCCACCGCTCCCCCTGCCTCCCCAGATTTTCAGTTAGCAAAATGTTTTGAGATTTGGATTTTTTGTCCTGATCTGGGCAGGAAAACTTTTTGAAATCTTGAAAACTTTCATGGGACAGGAAAACAGTTTCCCAGCTGGCTCTACTATTTCAAGGTTCAGCTGTAGATGAAATCTCTGTTGTTTGTGCAAAACTTCTTCCCCCAAATGGCAGAAACTTCATGAGAATAGCCGTTTACTGTGATTACTGAGATTACTGTGCATTTTACAAAAATCAGTTGATCTCACAATCCTTCTACCATCTGTGGCAGAATCTCATGAGAACATATTACAAGATTCTGGTCAAATCTGAATCCCAACCTCAAGCCCTACAGCAGCTTTCATTGATTTTAAGACCAGACGGGACCATTGTGATAACTGAGTCTGATCAGCATAACACAGTCCTTAGGACTTCCCTGAATTAATCACTGCTTCAAGTAAAATAGATGTGGTTGAACTAGATCATATCTTTTAGCAAAACATCAAATCTTGACTTAAAGAATTTCAGTTGTAGAGAATCCACCACAACCCTTGGTAAATTATTCCAATGGTTAATTACCTTCACTGTTAGAAAAAAATTGCACCTTATTTCACATCTGAATTTGTCTAGCTTCAATTTCCAGCCATTGGATCTTGTTCTACCTTTGTCTATTAAATCAAAGGGCCCTCTTATAGTCTGGTGAACATGATCAACAGTTTGGGAAAAACAATTGGCCAAGTTTGTAACTTTTATCTCAGAGCCCTGTTTATTTACCACAATACACATATGAAATGTGGAACACCACCACTAAGTAACAGCCCTGTTCCTAGCCTAGTTTTGGGGGCCTCTGTACTCCTGCAGCTTAATCTTTTCCAGTCTAACGGAGTCTACAAGTCCTATTTGCCTTCTCATAGCCAACTTCTGCAGCCACAGGAGAATGTGCTCCCAGCCCTCTCCTGGTCCCAGGCACTCTCAGGAAGTTGGGGTCTTTACTTACATCCCTTAGCTGGGAATCATCCGAACCAGCCACTTGATGCTGTCCAGCTGGGTTTGATGATTCCCAGCACCCACCTGCTGGGCTTCTCTCTAAAACAAGGTTGGTGGCTCCCTCCTCCCCCACCACCTGAGCCCTTAAAAAGGCAGATGGCCCTATTTCACCTCTATTATCAAATATCTGTTCCCCAGATAGGTTCTTGCAGTTGGTGATCAAGACACCTTTTCACCTCCTGTTTGTTAGAATAAACAGATTGCGCTCCTTGAATCTGCCACTATAAGACATGTTTTTTAATCCTTTAAACATTCTCCCAGCTCTCCTCTGAGCCCTCTCCAATTTATCAACATCTTTATTGAATTGTGGCCACCAGAACTGGACACAGTATTCCATCAGCAGTTGTACGAGTGCCAAATACAGCGGTAAAGTTACCTACTCCTACTCAGTATTCCCCTGTTTATACATCCAAGGATCATCACATTAGCCCTTTCAGTCACAGCGTTGTACTGGGAACTGTTGTTTTACTTTAGAGGGAATACATGGGCCAAAGGTGTTAACATAATTCAGTCACTGACCAACAATAAACAGTGTTAAACGAGGTCTGGGCTTTGGTATACAAAGACCTCAGCCTGCTTAGGACCATGGCAAATACACCATTAGAAATCCCTTTAACCTTTTATTAAAGACACAGAAAAGAAGGAGAAAAAACAGCTGAAGTGTTTAAAATGCGACGTATTAAACAAGATTTTAATTTTAACAACATCCCCTGTTTCCTTTAGCTGTAGACAATTTTTAGGAGGAAAAACTTCCTGTTCTTTGACAGTCTTTTAGAGGGTACCTAAGAGGGCAACAACTTGTATTTGTCAAGTTGTATTTGTCCTTTTGTGGGGAAAGAGAAGTTAGTTGAGGTGGGCTGGAGATGTCCTCGCTGCTGCTGTTGTTGTTTGTCAGGGTTCCTTCCCCACTCTGAACTCTAGGGTACAGATGTGGGGACCTGCATGAAAGACCCCCTAAGCTTATTCTTACCAGCTTAGGTTAAAAACTTCCCCAAGGTACAAACTTTGCCTTGTCCTTGAACAGTATGCTGCTACCACCAAGTGATTTAAACAAAGAACAGGGAAAGAGAACACTTGGAGACGTCTTCCCCCAAAATATCCCCACAAGACCTACACCCCCTTTTCGAAGGAAGGCTTAATAATAATATCTTCACCAATTGGTACAGGTGAACACAGACCCAAAACCTTGGATCTTAAGAACAATGAAAAATCAATGAGGTTCTTAAAAGAAGAATTTTAATTAAAGAAAAGGTAAAAGAATCACCTCTGTAAAATCAAGATGGTAAATACTTTACAGGGTAATCAGATTCAAAACATAGAGAATCTCTCTAGGCAAAACCTTAAGTTACAAAAAGACACAAAAACAGGAATACACATTCCTTCCAGCACAGAGAATTTTACAAGCCAAAAAACAAAAGAAAATCTAATGCATTTTCTAGCTAGATTACTTACTAACTTTACAGGAGTTGGAAGGCTTGCATCCTTGATCTGTTCCTGGCCAAGGTATCACACAGACAGACAAAAACCTTCCCCCCCCCCTCCAGCTTTGAAAGTATCTTGTCCCCTCATTGGTCATTTTGAGTCAGGTGCCAGTGAGGTTACCTTAGCTTCTTAACCCTTTACAGATGAAAATATTTTGCCTCTGGCCAGGAGGGATTTTATAGCACTGTATACAGAAAGGTGGTTACCCTTCCCTTTATATTTATGACATTGTTCAAGCCCAATCCTAGAAGGAAAAGCCCCCTTGTTTGACAGTCTCATAGATGGTATCCAAGATGGCAATAACTGCCATTGCAGGACATGTTTGGGATTCACCTGGAGCTGGTAGTGGTGGTGTTTATTACCAGGCTCTTAGCATTGGTGTACAGGCCATAAAAACATTTCTTCTCTTCATGTCCCTTGGTACCTTGATTAATTTTGCTCTCAACAGCATAATTCTGTGCTAAATGAGTGCTCAGTTGTCCCCACTTTTCACCGTCCCTTTTTGTGGTCAGTTCAATGCCCTCCTCACTAGTCTAAACAGTCTGTGCCCTAGAAGATTAATTCCCCTTCTATTGAGCCTTGAACTTATCCTTCACCCCTGCCTAAACCTGATCCGAATCCAAATACTGCCTGTTCTCCTCTTCTCTTCTCTAAAGTTATATTTGTACTTCTGAATTTTCAGACCACACACCTTTCTTAACATTTTTTTTAATCACAAGTATACATATTGTCTTATCTGGTTCACAGTAACAATTCACTCTTCTTTGACCTGTGATTGCTTTAGTCACGTACAATATCTGCATAAATGCCCTGAATGCATAACTCCTCACTATCCTTAAACATAACATGCATAACTCCTCACTATCCTTAAAATAGTTTCCTTTACTCGGACAAAGAATCATCCTCAAATCCTTTGTCAACATACAATTCTGAGAAGTCTTTCAACAATAACACACCAATTATTCAAACACCAACAAACTCTCCTCCCCTTCAGATAATTGACTTTTCAGTCCCTGGCCATTCGGTTCATAGCCAGATGATTTGTATTGTCTGTACAGTTTAGACTGTAGACTCCATTGACTTTATCTGCAGAACAGTAATGTTGGCCTAAAACTGTTAAAGGAACAAAGTAACAAATTTAGGTTGAGTTGGTCAATATCTGTCTCCTCATTGTCTCCAGGGCTTTCCTTTGTTTACTAATAGATTCTCTAAGTCTTATGACATGTAGCATTATAAACTATCTAAAACACAAAAAAGAAACATGCATTGTGTTTCCATTAAATTTCTCAGCTCAATTGTCATGTCACTGCAAGAAAAAAAGTACAGGCATCTTTCCCAAAGATCTCTCAACCACACCATCCAAACGTCCACTCTTCTCTTCTTCTCTGTGGTCCCTCAAAGTTATTCACCTTCTCCCCATGTTGGAAGAAGGACCATTATAGACTATATAGAGGAAGAGGATGAGGAGTCCCTATCAGAGTTTGTGGGGAAAAACAAGGGAGAACGCTCCAATAGAATATGACCATTCATACCAAATTCACAGCTGATTATGAAAAGGTGTAACACGAGTGAAGTCGACAGATTTGCACCCACTTACACCAGAGGAATTTGATGTTTCACAAACAAAAATGCAAGCTGCTAGTAATCAACCAGGATGAAAATATGCCGACCTGCCTTAACTAATGTGCACACAGCACCTCAGGAACCTCCCCCCACCCGCAATGACTAGGGAAAAAAACAAAACCAAAATGACTCCCAAAAAAACTGAAAGGTGCTGTGACCCTGTGTACCAAATTGGAAAGCCACTTGCTCAAATTTGATCTGCTTACTCAAATTTGGCCTGGCCACTCCTCTGTCATGTTTACAGACGGTGGAAAGAGAGAGGTCCCAATTTCTGTAATTTGCAGAGCCCCCATATTCTTTAATCCAGATCTGAAAAATATGATACATTTTGTATATTGTATCCTTCTCAAGAGCATGTGGTGGTATTATTTTTGGTAATTACTTTGAACATTTCAGTTTTCCTCATTTAATTGGTAAAGTATAAATATCTATGTAATTACCAAAATTAGGTCTTATTTTGGAACAAGTTTGTAAATCTTAGCCTTATATTCTTTATTGCTGTAATCCACAGTTCTGATCTATTCCAGTGGGACTCTGTGAAAACTTTGAGGGAGGATGGGGGTCAGAAAAGGGGTCTGAATTCTCAATGGCAAAACCACAATATTTTTACTAATTCAGTACATTTTGGGCTTAGCATTCAGGGTTGAGGAATCAGTATATGCCACCAAAATAGGCTGACTGGCAATTGTATATGATTATGTTTAGTATGATTTTTATTTAAATGAGTGTGTTGCTATTATGTTGCCATGATAACTGAATCTCCAGTGGAACAAAAAACCAGTATAGAATGGAGTGTGATTTAAATGGATTTAAAGTTATTTCTAACTGAAGGTTTGTGGAACATTAACTGCAAACATATCTTTCTTTTACTGAAGCAGCAACTGCCATGACTGTTTCATTCATGTGGAAGGGCTCAGTTAAGAAGAAAAATGCTGCTCCTAATGGAATAAAATAGCTAAGGAAAGGATTGCAGTGACTATTCCAGTGTAGCAGCAGCTTTAACACCAGACATGGTTTTCAGCAAGAACAGCTATCCTAATTGATCATTACGGCCTGGTATCAGTTACCGTTACTGTGTCCTATTCACAGTGAAGAACTGGACATGAAATTCTGGACCTACTGAAGTCAATGGAGGTTTTACCATTGACTTCAAACAGACCAGGATGTCATCCTTAAATATAAAGGGTAAAATTTTCAAAAACACTTAAGTCCCATTAAAAGACAACGGGACATAGATTGCTAAATCATTTATCCCAAATATCTCTATTTTATGAACTGTAAGACTTAATCTGTGGGTAGCTGTAGCCTAGGGGAATGAGTGCAGGTCTGGGTTTCTAAATACCTGGTCTGGCCCTCAAAAATATTTGCTATGTATCCTTACTTTATGCTTCAGTTATCCCATCTATAAACTGAGGATAATAATGCTTACACCTATTTGCAAAGGGTTTGGAGATAAAACATATAATATGAGTGCCAAAACTGAAATCAGAGTTTCATTGTAAACCCTATTTTGATCCTCTAATTATTTTTATAGATGCATAGGGCTTGCCCTGAATTTTCCTTTGCCCTGAACCACACTTCCACCAGATGGGTGTAAAAATTTAGACCATCAGAATTATCAGAGCTGATTATGAAATGTGTTTTGCTCCGAGGGAAAAATAATTATGACAATGTAAAAGTTACAAACTCATGTTATTAAGGTTCAGTTTAAAAGCAATCTGGACATTTACAACCTAAATACGAAGTGAAGGACTAAAATCCATATGCTGTTTATGTTACAACCTGATATATAGACTGTGTCAGCTCTTTTTACAGGCCCAAAATCCAGAGTTTGGTCAAGAAGACAGAGGCCTAGCAAATAGTGAACAATATTAGCTAAGAAACAGAACAAACAAAGGACAACCTTGCTTGCAAACAGACCTAAGGAATGAAAGGGGCCCTGTTTCTTCTGTAGAAGAGGTGCCTTCCTACATACCAGCCTTGAGTTTATGGAAGAGATTCAAACATGTCAGTATGAGATATGATATCCTCCCTCTCACAGATGTGCACCTCTCCTCCAAGCCATTGCCAGTGGTTGCCTTAGAAACACAAATGAACAACTAAAAGACAATCTTTATTGCTATATACTTTTCATTTGTCCTTTTGCTTTAACTCCTAGGGGTGGACCTGTCGGACAATCAGGGGAGCAACTTCATTCCTATGGATCCCAAATCAGAATTCAACATATATATTTTATACGAACACACTCTATATATTGTTTAAAGAAAAACACCTGTGTACTAATTAAGTGTCATGTGTTAACCTGAAACCATGGGCAGAAACATTATGTAATCTTTGACCATTGGCTACTGTGCTTATCTTGTCTTGCAGTTGGACCTACCCAGGGGTCTGGGACTGCCTACCCCGTCATTTCCCTCTGCCCATGGAAAATCCATATAATCTATTGTAATCAATTGTTCGGCAGTGTCTCTGAGCCTAATAAGCAAGGTGACACTCCGCCAGCGCTCTGTGTAATAAATAAATAAATAAATGATTCTACATGGTGTCCATATTTTGTTCCTTCTCTAAGTACAGGCAATTTGTCCATTCAAGAGCTCTCTGAATAACCATCAATTCTGGGAAAGGAATGCAAGTAAATTTTTCATAATCTCCTCCCCAATAAAATCTACCAGACTGGAGAATGAAGTACCTTATTTAGCAAATGAACAGGTAAGTCACAGGACTCAGCAATGCGATTTTCCCTATACTGCCTTATGATGTGCCACAACCTGATCTGAGAGTGCAGTTCAGTCCCCATGTCCAATCGTTTTCTTCTCTGTTGAGACTGGTAAAAAGACATAGTCAAGTGTGATGGCTGGTTTGGTGATGTCTACCGTGTACCAAACTCAGACTACTTGATCATTTTTTTTAATTTATGAGTGAATTTAGTCTTTCTGAATGTTAAGTTCTAATAGCCAGGGACTGAGCCAGGCATAGTATAGGCACGTGCTTCTATCAACAAGAATCCAGGTCCCCAGAGCATGTTTGTTCTAGTAAAAATTATCCTTTAAAAGGTACAGAAGGGACCAAAGCACCACCTCCCCTTTCTTCTTTTTCCTTTTGTGATTGTTCTTGATAATGAAAGTATATTCTCTTTGTGGATAGAGTTCTTTTTTATTACCACATGTGTTCTGTGGAACAAAGTTATTCTTGATATCTTACTCTCATGTATTTATTCATGGGCTTGGCTACCTCAAAAGCATCCATATTATGCTTAACACTTTCTTAAATAACGAGTTAAGCATTTGGGGATTCAATTTTTTTTTCCTGCACATGCTCCTACCCTTTGACAATGCACCTTATTGCTGACTAAGACTCCTGGACCTTCATGGAGCAGAGACTTCCATAGGTACCATATTGTGCAGTGGTTTTGTGATGTGGTTAAGTGGGAACAAACACACTTGTGGCTTAATGAAACATATTGACTCCAGGTTAAAGGCTCTTGAGCTAATCCACTGCACCATTTAGCCCTGAAACTAGGTTTCTAAGCCCTGGTCAACACAACAAGTTTAGGTCGAATTTAGCAGCATTAGAATGATTTAACCCTGCACGTGCCCACACAATGAAGCCATTTTTGTCAACTTAATGGGCTCTTAAAATCGATTTCTGTACTCCTCTCCGACGAGGGGATTAGCGCTGAAGTTGACATTGCTGGGTTGAATTTGGGGTAGTGTGGTCGCAATTTGATGGTATTGGCCTCCCGGAGCTATCCCAGAGTGCTCCATTGTGACCACTCTGGACAACACTCTCAACTCGGATGCACTGGCCAGGTAGATAGGAAAGGCCCCACAAACTTTTGAATTTCATTTCCTGTTTGGCCATGGTGGCAAGCTGATTAGCACAGGTGACCATGCAGATCTCATCAGCAGAGGTGACCATGGAGTCCCAGAATCGCAAAAGAGCTCCAGCATGGACCAAACGTGAGGTACTGGATCTGATCGCTGTGTGGGGAGATGAAACCGTGCTATCAGAACTCCATTCCAAAAGACAAAATGCCAAAATATTGGAAAAAAATGTCCAAGGGCATGAAGGACAGAGGCTATCACAGGGACCCGCAGCAGTGCCCACGTGAAACTTAAGGAGCTCAGGCAAGCCTACCAGAAAACCACAGAGGCAAATGCCCGCTCGGGGTCAGTGCCCCAGATATGCCGCTTCCATGATGAACTGCATGCAATTCTAGGGGGTGCCCCTACAACTACCCCACACCTGTATGTGGACTCCTGCAAGATAGTCTCACGCAACAGGGATGAGGATTTTGGGGATGAGGAAGAAGAGGAGGAGGGGGAGGTTGAAGATAGAGCACACCAGGCAAGCGGAGAAACGATTCTCCCCAACAGCCAGGAACTGTTTATCACTCTGGAGCCAATACCCTCCCAACCCGGGCTCCTGGACCTTGAAGGCGGAGAAGGCACCTCTGGTGAGTGTACCTTTGTAAATATAATACACAGTTTAAAAGCAAGCGTGTTTAATGATTAATTTGTCCTGAAGACTTGGGATGCATTCACTGCCAGTACAAATACTGGAAAAGTCTGTTAACGTGTCTGGGGATGAAGCGGAAATCCTCCAGGGACATCTCAATGAAGCTCTCCTGGAGGTACTCCCAAAGCCTTTGCAAAAGGTTTCTGGGGAGGGCAACCTTATTGTGTCCTCCATGGCAGGACACTTTACCACACCAGGCCAGTAGCACGTAGTCTGGAATGACAGCATAAGAAAGCATGGCAGCTGTGGTCCCAGTGTTTGCTGGCATTCAAGCAACATCCATTCTTTATCTCTCTGTGTTATCCTCAGGAGAGTGATATCATTCATGGTCACCTGGTTGAAATAGGGGAATTTTATTAAGGGGAAATTCAGAGGTGGCTGTTCCTGCTAGGCTGTTTGCCTGTGGCTGAAAAGAAATCATCCCCGCTGTTAGCCACGCGGTGGGGAGAAGGGTGAAGTGATTATCCCAGAGAATTGGGTGTGGGAGGGATTTAGTTGGGTTTGTGCTGCATGTTAACCCGAAAACATCAGCCCCTCCTTTTAAATGGGCAATGTGTCTTTTTCAATTTTACTCTCCCTTTTTTTTCCTCCCACAGCTGCAAATGTTTCATCTAGCATCTCCGTCCTAGAGGCAAGCGCAGACAAGAAGGTGAAAAAAACGCACTTCCGATGAAATGTTCTCTGAGCTCATGCAGTCTTCCTGCACTGAAAGAGCCCAGCAGAATGCGTGGAGGCAGACAATGTCAGAGTCCAGGAAAGCACAAAATGAACACGAGGACAGGAGTGACGCGCGAGAGGATAGATGGCTGGAGCAACAGGAGAGGTGGGAGGACCGTGATGAGAAAAGGCAGGATGCAATGCTGAGGCTACTGGAGGATCAAACTGATATGCTCCAGTAGTATGGTTGAGGTGCAGGAAAGGCACAGACCACCACTGCAGCCCCTGTGTAATCAACCGCCCTCCTCCCCAAGTTCTGTAGCCTCCTCACCCAGACACCCAAGAACGCAGGGGGGTGGGGGGGACCCTCCAGGCACCCAACCACTCCACCCTAGAGGACTGCCCAAGCAACAGAAGGCTGGCATTTAATAAGTTTTGAAATGCAGTGTGGCCTTCTCGTTCACTCCTCCCCTCCTCCCCCACCCCACCTGGTGCTTCCCTCCTCCCCCTTGGCAGTTATCCCCCTATTTGTGTGACAAATTAATAAAGAATGCATGAATTTGACTTTATTGCATGACTTTAATGCATGACTTTATTGCCTCTCTGATATGCAGCGTGCCCTCCTGTATTCTTCTAACTGCCCTGGTGTCTGGCTGTGCATAATCAGTGGCAAGGCGATTTGCCTCAACTTCCCACCCCTCTGTTAGGGGGCTTATTCCTTCACCCACTTACTTCCCTGGTCCTTCTCGCATGAACAGAGAGCAACAATACCCGAAGTCCAAAGGTGCAAACAATTCGATGTTTATTGGGGTGAACTTCCAGCAAGCATGATTCCAGTTTCCTTCCTTAGTATCCTCCTTCCCAGCTCTGAAACCACAGAGCCTTACACCTGTGTCCCTGTTCCCATTCCTGCCCTTAGCCAAACATGATTCCAACTTCCTTACTCCCATTCCCTGTTCCCATTTCCCCCTTTAGCAAAACATGATTCCAATTTTCTAACCCCATTCCCTGTTCCCATCTCACACACCCACATGCCCACCCCCACCCACACCCCTTAAGGTTAACCTGTCCCCCTTATTTTCAGGCTTGACTTGTTTTTTTCACCTCCCTTTCCTGAAGGGCCATAATCTGAGTCTTCTAGTAGCTTGTTTGCTGACCAGATGTATTTGGTATTTGCAGCTCCTTTGTGCCCATCAGCTAGGTAATTTGCATTTACACAGAGGATTACTAGCTTGCTTCTGGATCCAAAGCTGTTAGCAGCTCAGACACTGTCTTAAAAGGGAAGCATTTTACTTCCACCAGAGTTCTGATTACTTTTCACTTTCATCTCCTGCTCCAAAACACAGCGATCTGAAAAAGAAAGCACAACCTATTGTGGCTCCTTTTGGAGCCCTATTAGGATTTTAATGAAGTACCATGTTTTATTTGCATTTCTTTTACTCCTTTTCCAATATACACTGCACATGTCCTGGGAAAATGCAAATTCCTTCCATATAGTTTAACCTCCATAACATCATATTAGCCAAATTAATTTTACACAAGGTATAACTGCCTCCCCCATGCCTACAGAGTTTTCATGCAGAACCCACCAAAGCAACAATCTAATCCCCCAGAGCCATCCCAAGGCTCAGTGTTCCCATCACCCTCCATAAACATATCCCCCTTACTCTCACAGATATTGTGGAGCACACAGCAAGCAGTAATAACAATGGGAATATTGGTTTCGCTGAGGTCTAACCGAGACAGTAAACTGCACCAGCGCACCTTTAAACGTCCAAATGCACATTCTACCACCATTCTGCACTTGCTCAGCCTGTAGTTGAACAGCTCCTGACTACTGTCCAGGGTGCCTGTGTACGGCTTCATGAGCCAGGGCATTAAGGGGTAGGCTGGGTCCCCAAGGATAACTATAGCCATTTAAACATCCCCAGCCATTATTTTCTGGTCTGGGAATAAAGTCCCTTCCTGCAGCTTTTGAAACAGACCAGAGTTCCTGAAGATGCGAGCGCCATGTACCTTTCCCGGGCATCCCACGTTGATGGTGGTGAAACGTCCCTTATGATCCACCAGTGCTTGCAGCACCACTGAAAAGTACCCCTTGCGGTTTATGTATTGGCTGCCTTGGTGCTCCGGTCCCAAGATAGGGATATGCGTTCCGTCTATCGCCCCACCACAGTTAGGGAATCCCATTGCAGCAAAGCCACCCACTATAACCTGCACATTTCCCAGAGTCACTATCCTTGATAACAGCAGCTCAGTGATTGTGTTGGCTACTTGGATCACAGCAGCCCCCACAGTAGATTGATTCCCAACTGATCGGTAGCTGTCTGGCGCTGCACGCTTCCAGAGGGCTATCGCCACTCACTTGTGAACTGTGAGGGCTGCTCTCATCTTGGTATTCTTGCGCCTCAGGGCAGGGGAAAGCAAGTCGCAAAGTTCCATGAAAGTGCCCTTACGCATGCAAAAGTTTCGCAGCCACTGGGAATCATCCCAGACCTGCAACACGAAATGGTCCCACCAGTCTGTGCTAGTTTCCCGGGCCCAGAATCTGCGTTCCATGGCATGAGCCTGCCCCATTGCCACCAGGATGGCCAAATTGCCGGGGCCCATGCTTTGAGAGAAGTCTGTGTCCATGTCCTCATCACTCTTGTCACCACACTGCTGTCGCCTCCTCGCCTGCTTTTACAGGTTCTGGTTCTGCATATACTGCATGATAATGCGTGAGCTGTTTACAATGTTCACAACAGCTGCAATGATCTGAGTGGGCTCCATGCTTGCCGTGGTATGGCATCTGCAGGAGAGCAGAGTTGTAGGGGAAGCAGTGGTTGGATGACCAGTTTTGCAGACCTACTGCACCGTCTGCTGCCAAGACAAAATAGCTGAGTGGGCTGCACACTTGCCATGGTATGGCGAGACAAGAGCAGCCAAGCAGAGTTGCAGTGGAAGCGGTGGATGACGACGGTCATATAGAGGACCTGCAAGGTGGATTCATAGCACTCGATGACAACGGTTTACAGCCCTACTGCACCGTCTGCTGAAAGCAATATGGCGCCCTCACGGAAAGAAGGCGAGAAATGATTGTCTGCCTTTGCTTTCATGGAGGGAGAGACGACTGATAACACGTACCCAAAACCACCCGCGACAATGTTTTTGTCTCATCAGGCATTGGGAGCTCAACCCAGAATTCCAATGGGCAGCAGAGACTGCAGGAACCGTGGGATAGCTACCCACAGTACAACACTCCAAAAGTCAACGCTAGCCATGGTACTGTGAACGCACTCCACCGACTTAATGCGCTTAGTGGGGACACACCCAACTGACTGTCTAAAATTGCTTCCTAATAATCGACTTCTATAAATTCAACCTAATTTTGTAGTATAGACATACTCACACTTGGCCCTGCATTGTATACATTCATGAAGTCGAATGTTAGAGCCAAACCCTTAAACCTAATAGGAAATGAATAGGAGCTGCTTGGGAGAGCCAGACTCAGATCATGAAGAATCATTTGTGATGCAAATAGGTTTCTTTCCCATCAATATTTAAGCATATTTTTAAGACATGGACAACAATATTGATGCATTCCAAATGCAAAGTGACAGCTTTCATATAAACACTGCCTCATTTTTTTTTTATTTGTAACCATGCTTATTATTTATATATATATATATATTATAGTGCCTCTAAAGTTCAGGTTATGTCAGCATTTCTGTATTTTTCAAGAGTGTACCAGTCAGCTGTGTAAATTCATTCTGAGCTGAAATTTGCCAATCAAGCCTTGGAGATTTTTCCTATGAACTTTCAGAAAAAATTGTCCTCGCCATTTCTGATTTACAAGTGCTAAGGAAATAGTTTAATTTGTGTAAGAGGCTATTTTTAGTGCAGCTTAAAAAGGGCTTTGATTTAAATATTACATTGAGCATGTACAATAATTAATCAGTGACATGATCTAATTGCTTTGGTATTTTGGAAATACAAATAGATTCGCTTTATTAGCAACCCCTCTGAAAACATCCGCTCAATGTGCAGCGACAGTCAAAAAAGCGAACATTCTGTTAGGAGTCATTAGAAAAGGAATAGAAAATAAGACAGAAAATATCATAATGCCTCTATTTAAATCCATGGTACGCCCACATTTTGAATGCCGAGTGCAAATCTGGTCACCCCATCTGAACAAAAGATATATTAGAATTGGAAAAGGTACAGAGAAGGGCAAAAAAACTGATTAGGGGTATGGAACAGCTTCCTTATGGGGAGAGTTTAAAATGACTGGGACTTTTCAGCCTGGAAAAGAAATGAGTAACAGGGAATATGATAGAGGTCTATAAAACCATGACTGAAATGGAGAAAATGAATAAGAAAGTGTTATATACCCCATCACATAACACAAGAATTAGGGATCCCCCAATGAAATTAATAGGGAACAGGTTTAAAACAAACAAAAGGAAGTATTTCTCCACACAATGCACAATCAACCTGTGGAATTCTTTGCCAGAGAATGTTGTGCAGGCCAAAACTGTACCTGGGTTAAAAAAAGAACTAGATACGTTCCTGGAGCATAGGTCCATCAATGACCATTAGCCAAGATGGGCAGGGATGCAACCCCATGCTCTGAGTGTCCCTAGCCTCCATTTGCCAGAAGCTGGGAGAGGGAATGGATCACTTGATGATTACGCGTTCTGTTCATTCCTTCTGAAGCACCTGGCATTGGCCACTGCTGGAAGACAGCCCAGGATACTGGGCTAGATGGACCATTGGTCTGACCCAGTTTGGCCATTCTTATGCTATGTTCTCAGTTGCCAGCAAAAGGTTGCTATCATCCGGCAGTTGCTAATGAGCAGAAGGTAGGTTTGCGAGGCAGCAGCCTGGGAAGGAAACTCTGGGACATGCCTTTCCTGCAAACCTGGCTGCAAGCAGGGCCACAACAGAGCAGGGCTGCAGTGTGGATGCCAGGGCTTTCTTTTGGGAGCAGAGGCAGTGATATTCTAGGGGGCTGCATCTTACCTCTCTCTGTGCTCTCCAGGGTTTGGTGATCAGCATGTACCAGCACTTCTTCCCTGTGTGCACTGACAGGGCACAGCCTGGAGAGTGCAGGGAGAGGTACTATGCAGCTCCAGTATCCAGGCTGCAGCCACCATACTGCTCTGTCCACAGCCTCTTATCCCAGCCCACAGCCCTTTAAGTCCTGTGTGGCTCCTGTATTCAGTCAAGTTTGCTGGGCTGCAGCCCCAGAAGGACGGGCTCAGCTTAGTACCTCAGGCAGGTTTGTGGGGCTGCAGCCAGGAAGTCCCAGAACTTCTTTCCCTGGCTGCAGCCTTGGAAATCTGCCTTCTGCTGGGGCCTTTCTTTAAAAAAACAAGTTGCTAGTAAGTGGCATTCCATTGCCACTATCCAAATCCCAATAACACTCATGCTAATGGGATGGGATTGGTTCCTGGCAAAACATTGTCATTAATCTGGAAGTTGCTAATGTCAAGATTTCTATTAAGCAGAATCTACTATGACACATTTAAGTGGCCAAGCTATTTATCCTCAAAAAATGTCTATGTCTGCAGTAGCTGCTTTTCTTGAATCTAGAGTTTGGAATCAGTATGACTAAGAAATTTCCCTAACCACTCTGATTCCCTTTCCACTCACTGCTCCCAAATTCCTGCTGCATTGCCCACCTGGCTAACTTCATCTGAAGCTAACCAGGCCCATGTGACTCCCTCTTCTATTCTCTACTACCTACCCCTATGCAAATACCTTTAAAGAGATATGCGAGAGCTAGCTACATCTGAGCTGGACACAAGAGTTCCTACACTAGTTATTTGTATAGCAGAACTGAGTACACCCCATCATTCATTAGGAATCATCACTTGAACTGTTTATTCTGTATTGATTTTTGGATTTTAATTGATTAAAATAATATTTAAAAAAACTCATTAGCCCTTTGATGAATGCAACTGAATATATGAATAATGTAATGAATAATAAATTCAAATGACCTACAGGAAAATCTGCACTCATTCAAGCAAACATACGCGTCTCCCATTGATAATGAGTGGAAGTTTAGTTAATACACAGATATTTGTTCCTACTGTTTTTCATGGGTGACACTATAGCATCTTACAAGAGAGTGGATGAGTTCATCAAAGTCTGGAGGAGTCTACATAGAAAATATGGCAGTTATACAAAACCATTCCCAATGGATTTCATATAGATAGTTGTGTAAAAAAACTGAACATAAGAGATTACTCTTAGGGGTAGGGTGACATTTGAGATTGGTCGTTCAAGACACAATGAATTCTGCTAAACTCCATTTTATGGTTCTCTCGTCCTCTCAAACCCACCGAACCAGTTTGTTTTGTCCATCTGCTAAGTCCTGTCTGTCATGGAGATTGTGAGCTCTCCAAGGCAGTAACTGGTTTCTTTATTACATGTATTTATGATGCTTAGCACAATGGGACCTGGATAATTGATTGGGGTCAACAGGCGCTAGCATAATACAAATAATCAATCATTATAATGAATATTAATAAATAATAAGATGTTTCAAAAATATGATGTAAGGGCTATTTCTGCTGGATGTATTCCTCCACAAGGGCAGTGTAACAGGGTGGCTTGCCCTTGAAGGGCTGCAAGGTCTGGGACTAGCCAATCCTGATTACTAAAGAGGCACACCTGGGTTGGATCAGGGAATTCCCTATAAAGGCAGCATAGCTGCAATGAAGGGGGAAGCTCAGTAAACTGTAGGACACTAGAAAAGCTTCACCAGGGGAAACCTTGATACCAGGGGTTTTGGAAGCCAGAACCAGAACCCTGAGGCTCTAGCTGTAGCCAGATCTATAGGTTATATATATCGATTACTTTAAAAATCATTTCCTGCAAGTTCAAGTCATCATGCATTGGGGTGCTGTAACTCCAACTGAACCAGAATAACACCCTCAAGGTTATCCAGATCTAGGCTTCCATAAGCACAAGTGAAGATGATGATGTGGAAGAATTCTATTAAGAGCTTGAGGAAACCTCAAGCCTTCGTTCAAAAATCCACATATATGATTGTGATGGGAGATTTCAACACCAAGGTCAGAAGAGGGAAAGAAGGTGAAAAGTTCATTGAAAGGTATGGCATCGGTGAACGGAATTCATGAGGAGAGTGACTGATAATTCTGGCAGAGACGAAAGAAATGTTCATTGATAACACCTGGTTTAAGAAAAAGGCCAAGAGAAGGTAGACATGGATCTCGCCCAATGCGAAGAACAAGAACGAGATCGACTACATGCTGATCAGTAAGCAGCACATCATACAAGGCATCTCAATAGTGCCATCATTCAACACCGGTAGTGACCATCACTTGCTCAGAGTGAGGCTTAAGGTCAACATAAAGGTGGAGAAGAAAGCACTACAGATGGCAAATCAGAGACAGTGGCCAAAAATATTTGACCAGCAATCCTGAAATCAAACATTTCCAAGTAAGACTGGAGTTTCATGGATAACTGTGACGAGGACTATAAAAACTTTGCAGATAAGTTGAGACAATGCGTGAAATTAGCCAAGAAAGAAAGACTGAAAAGAGTGAAGGGAAGAATCTCAGAGGAAATGAGGAATTTGCTAGAGAAGTGGAGGAATATGAAGCAAAATGATGGTGACAAACTTGAGTACTCCCTCCTCTGCAAGCTGATAAGAAGACTAAAGAAGGACTTTGAGAAGTACCGAAATGAAAGGCTCTTAAAGATGGCTGAAGATCGCAGAAGCCTCAAAAATGCAAATGGGAATTGACACTGTACAGGTCAAATAATGGTACTGAAGGACAAGGATGGAAAAGCAGTGATTGACAGAACAGGGATGGAAGTGGCCTGCCAAGATTTCTACACTGAACTGTTCACGTCTCAAATAAATGTCCCACTACCAACACCTCAACAGACCAGTGAGCACGTATTCCTGGTCCTCATCACCAACACCTCATCAGTTCAACATGCAATTTACCAAATGAAGGAAGGAAAAGACAGACTGATAACTGAAATGATAAGAACTAGAGGCCATGACCTCTGGAAAACCCTTGCTCAGTGGTTTAGCCCTTACTTGGAAATCCAGAAGATATCATCCAGCTGGAAGGAGTCCAACACCATTTTGCTGTGCAAGAAAGATGATCATGAAGATCTAAAGAACTATCGTCCAATATGCTGCTCTCTCGTGTCTACAAGCTATTTACCAAAATAATAACAAACTGACTCTCACAGAATCTGGACGAGCAGCAGCCGAGAGAGCAGGCAGGTATCGAACGAATTTCAGTACATTGGACTGTATCTTCACTAGAAACCAGCTATGGAAGCACACAAGGGAATACATATTCCCTTTAGGCATTGCCTTCATCGAATATGAAAAAGTGTTCAACGGTGTAGAGATCGTTGCAGGGCTGAAAGGTCTTGCAGAGCAGGGCATAGACACAAACTAAAGGAAGCAAACTCTGACTGCACTACAGCTAGAACTCTGTACAATACTCCCTTTTGCATCCCAGTCAAAAAGGGTATGAAGCAAAGAGAGACATGGTTTCCCCGCAAACTCTTCACAGCCTGCCTTGAAATGGTAATGAGGCAGATGAACTGGAAGGGTGGAACCAGCGTCGATGGAGAGCAGTTAAATCACCCCAGATTCGCGGACGATATCGTGTTAATTGCCAAAGCTACAGAAAATGCTGTGAGAACTCGACACAAAAAGCAGCCAAATTGGACTGAAATTGAACCACTCTAAAACAAAATGTATGAGGTGTGATGCCTTGCCAAAAGCCCAAATAATAGTCAAGGGAGAACAAATAGAAAAAGTTGAATAATACATCTATCTGGGCCAAGAAATTTACTTGCGCCACGATCAGGAAGATTAACTCTTGCGAAGAAAGAAAGCTGGTTGGCACACAATGATTTCTATCAAGGATGTCCTCCCAGAAAAAAATCAACAAGGAAACATGCGCCAACCTCTTCAAATCAACAGTATTGCCAGCAATGTTGTATGGCAGCAAAACATGGGCGCTGACGAAGATAAAGAAGCAACGACTGTCTATCATGAAGAGGGCAATGGAAAGAAGAATTCTGGGGATTTCAATCCATGACTAAGTCCCCAGTGAAATGATCAGACAACAGAGTGGAGTGCAGGACGGTGTTGAAAGCAGGTACAGTAAAATGTGATGGGCCAGGCATATAGCTAGGCTCATTGACAATTAATGGCCTACAGCTGTCACTGAGTGGTATCCACAGGAACTGAAGCAACCACTCGGCCAACCTCCAAAGAGATGGGAAGATTTTATTGTGAAAAGGCACGGCTGCACGTGGAGAAGGAAGGGCAGGATCAGAGAAGAATGGAAGATGTGTTGTGATTGGCGCAATCTATATGAGGGCTGAAGGACCGATCGATCAAGGTGACGTAAGAATCCCCAGTTATCACTTTGAGAGTTGACAGGTTCTTGTCCCAAGATCAGCCCCAGTATTATTTAAATTATTATAGAGTTGGGAACCCGATGTGCACAGCTGCAACATTCACACTACAGGAACTCTTCTACATTTACAAATAGTTTATTAATGAATTTTACACAGTCACAAACACCTCAACTCAGTAAGGTAGATAAAGATATTACAGAATGTACATCTGAACATTCATATACTCTCACCATCCCTTGTAGAACAACCTGAAGTGTTAGCCATCATCTTTTTCATCACCATCACCATCACCAGTGGCCATCATTCGGGTACCTCCCAAAGACATCTCCATCTCCCCTAGGCTGGGATGCAACTTTTATAATATGTTATGCTGATGCCACAATGTTTGATACATGTTCAGTAGAGGATTTGCCCCTTTTCCTTATTTGTATTTCCTCACCTTACTACTGTTGAGTGTCTTTCTATATAGGTTAGTATATCAATAATATCAACTTATTATCATATATGTGCATTCGTTACCATGGCCCTTTTGTGGTTAGGTATCTGCAGATATAGTTCATACACCTGTTATATACGTCAATTAATTGCCACGATACTTCTGTGGTTGGATCATGTACCTGTGGTCTGAACTTCCCTTTAAACAGTCTATTTTCAACTCCCCAATACTTAGGGTTTCTGTTGCCTGTTTATCTGTTCAAAGTATATCTGTTCAAATGTCATAGGCCTCAAGCCTTATGTTAACTTGCTGAAGCTAATGTCTTATGGGATATAGGCCTGTGGGTTCCTTGCATTACTGCTGAATATACTGCAAAACAGTGAATATACTAAAGGCAAGCTAGCCCACTGAGCTACACAGCCAGGTAGGGCATAGGAGGGTATGTCTATATTTGCAAATAGTAAACTGTGGCTGACCCATGCCAGTTGACTTGGGCTCCTGAGGCTGGGCTGTGGGGCTGTTGCATTGCCGTGTAGAAGTCCAGGCTTGGGCTATGGCCTGAGCTCTGGGATCCTCCCACCTCGCAGCGTCCTAGAGCCCAGGCTCCAGTCTACACTGCAATTAAATAACCCCTTAGCTTGAGCCCCACGAGCCTGAATCAGCTGGCACAGGCCAGCTGCAGGTGTCTAATTGCTGTGTTGACATACCCAGAGTGGCCTGTCAAAGCAGGAAAAGCTCCAGGCAGGAAGGCCTAGGGTGAATTGGAGACTGATAGCAGTAAGCAGGCCCCAGCAGAAACACCTGGGACATGGGGCTTCCCTATTGAGTCTGCAGGCAGGAAAACCTTGGGAGTGACCTGACAAGAGAGTAAAATCAATAGAATTTGTTTGGGGACTTTGAGCTTTCTTAATGTGAAGAAACTTGGGCCCCTGATAAAGCGTGGTTGATGCAGAAGAAAAGCCTCTGTGGAGTTTATGAAGACATTTGAGGGGAAACTATGTAGTGACAGGATTTAGACTAACTCCCTCTTGAGTGTTTATCATTTTTAAGTGCTTAAAAAACACTCTCTACCCCCTGCACACATATGCTGTTTCATTTTGCCAGTTGTGTAACATTTTCTCTCCTGCAATCTTTCCCTCCTTAGCCTTTCTCTTACTGTAGACTGACCAGCCAAATGAGGTTCCTCAAATTCTCCCCACAAGGGATTGTATTTTTTTTTAAAGAACTCCTTTCTCTCAAACCCACTGGGGTACAGTGCTGATTTCTCAGATGCTTCCTTTTGTTCTTTAATATTCTGTGCATTTTGTGAGGTCGTCTTCTGCATGGAACAACATATAGTTAAATCAAGGAAATCTGTATTTCCGTCCTGGAGCCTATCAGGTTTCACAAAAGTTTGAAGCCCTCCCTGCAGGGGATATCAGCTTTATTGCAATTGCCCCCAGATAGTAAGGATTGACAAAAGTAAAGGTGGCTGAAAAATTTCTGACAGCACAGGCTGCCTGTCTGATTTCTCTTTCAACTGAATCAACATCTTCCCATGGAATGTTTTGATTTCCGCAAATCAGCATGTTCTGAGAGAACTGTTCTGTTTGAAAATTTTTGACCAGCTCTATCACCAGGATATCAAGTCAGGCACCCAGAAATGAGGAACATGCAAGTAGTGACCACCTGTGAAAAGTTTGGTTTGAGTGACTTCCCCAGCATCACATAAGAACTCTGTAGCAGAGGCAGGAATATAATCCTTGAGGTACCATAATAGGACTGGTGCTGTTTAACGCATTTATTAATGATCTGGGAAAAGAAATTTAGAGTCGTGGCAAAATTGCCAGATGAGACAAAAATATTTAAGTTCTTCAATATTAAAAACGACTATGAGGAACTTTAGAGGGACCTAAGACAGCTAGGTGATTGGATAAAACAATGGAGTTGAAATTTAGCCACTACTTTAAAAAAAATACTGATTTACATTTGTACATGTTTTATGCTGTTAATTCAATGTCTTCTAATTTCCTTTATGGAGTGAAATCTTTTTCTGCCGTATATTTTTCATGTACTACCTCCTTTGGAAAAATGGCCATTTAGCTATACAAGTGGACAGACATAAGTGTGAGCTATGCCCTTAAAAATGCTGGTGTGTAGCATGTTATGTCTTATCTAATTGGCTGCTATGTTTCTGGGGGAGCAGGATGTCTTCTTTGTAAATCTTACTTATCAATAAATCACAAATGATTGCTTTTTCCAGCAACTTCCCCAAGCACTAGTATCTTTAACAAAACTGTAATAGCTTTTACTGAGGTTTGGATGGTTGAAAGTGTTTGATTTATAAAACTGCTGCTATTCGTTATTAGTACTAAGGATGTGAACCTGCTAAAAATGTTGAGATGGCAAATCAAAGCTGGAAATCAACAAAGACCCAGGAAATACTAATGCTTGAGGCTGCATTCACACTGAGGTGCTCAGGGAGTGTATTGTGATCTCCTTCATTAATGGTATTGATGCACATCGAACTCCCCAGGCACTGTTATAAAAATGTATTCCTTGTTTCAGGGTTTATTTCCCTGGAGTCAGAGGCTGATCTAAACAATGAGGAGTCCGGTTGCACCTTAAAGATGAATATATTTATTTGGGCATAAGCTTTTGTGGGTAAAAAACCCAAAGAAGTGGGTTTTTTTAGCCACAAAAGCTTATGCCCAAATAAATCTGTTAGTCTTTAAGGTGCCACTGGACTCGTTGTTTTTGTGAATACAGACTAACACAGCTTCCACACTGATAGATGCTGATCTAAAGATTTATAAATTGTAGCCCAAACAATAAACCCTCTTTTTCCTTTTTTTCCTTCTAAGATTCCTACCCTTGCTGTTCTCTTCTGTAAAACACAACACACTCAGTTCCAGCGGTGATGAGCACAGTATAAATACATATGTGATTGCAGATGATTAGATAGATATATTGAATCAGACAGAACCAGCCAAAACACTGAGACTGAACTTCGACTGCCTTACATCTTTCTGAGGTCCTTTAAACCTGGGCAAATTGGATTCAAAGAACTACCATTCTGATCTGACAGAGTTTTAAACCCATTTTGCACTGGCATAAATGACTACACAAGATGCAAGGCAGTGAAGAATCAGACACATTGTCTTCTACGTTTGTCTTTATCTCCCTAATTCAGTGGTCTTCTTGTAATACATAGCCATTGTGAAGTTCTCGTAAGTCCCTTAAAGGCAGGCTAAAGAGACAAACATAAAAGATAATCCATGTCCAATGGACTTTATTGTATACAGTCACACTGAGTGACATGCTGTCAGTACAAAAAATGGTGCTAATGGAAAAAGAATGAGACTTTAAAAAAATTAATGCAAACTCCTCAAAAACTGCTTTCCACTGCACTCTGGGATGAAAAGTGATTTAAATAATCAAACACTGAGATCTGGAAGTGTTAAATAAAATGAAGAGAGAACCTACTAGCAGGGTTTACCCTGAGAAAGGCCAATCAGGTCAATATATTTTGTTCTTAAATTGGTGTATTACTTGAATCCAGTCTGATTCAAGAGAGAAATACTTTTTGGGAACTCCATAATTAGAACTGTACAGCTAGCTGATGAAGAGAATTGGGGTTGGGGCAGGGGAGCAAAAGCCATCAGAGATGGTCTTATGGTTACCAGATTGGGGCATACCTTTTCATTATGTGTGTGTACAGTGCCTAGCATCATGTGGCCCTGATCCCTGATTGGGATCTCTAGGTGCTACCATAATACAAATTAATAACAATAATAGTAAGTGTCTAAAGCACATGGCTGGGGCTTAGATCTGGGGTCTGTCCCTGATTCTACCATAGACATCCATATGAATTTGGGCAAGTCACTTCATCTCTGTGCCTTGGTTCCATAATTGTTATGAATTATTTGGGTTATTGGGTTATTGATATTTACTTTCTCCTGCCTTTAATCTGTCTTGTCTATTTAGATTATAAACTCTTTGGGACAGACAGTGTGTTTTACATGTACAGTAATGGGACTCCGATTGTTCTCTGTCGGTGACTCTAAGGCACTATCATAATATAAATAAAAGTTGAGAAACTCCAAACCAGGCCAGATTCTCCTCTCTATTCACCTCAGCAGATCTAAACTCTGATATTTTGTTTTCCCTGGAAGGCTCATATTGGGAGTGTGGCTTTAAGAGCAGGCTCTTCCCCAAAAGTAGGAGGAACAAGTGCCGCTTAACCACAAGCGTATTCAGGCACATTAGTCCTTTTAATGCATACAGAATCTTGTAATTCAGCATTGCCTCTACAGTAAAGCTCACCTAGCTGTTTGTTTAGAATAGTATTCAGTATAAATTAAGGGTGGAATTTTCAAAAGCTACTAAGTAGAGTGGGGTCAAGAATGTTTCAACAGTTGTATTTTTAAAATACCAATGCCTCCATCATGATTAAATTTCTGGTCAAAATATGAGACAGGCCCTTGCAGAATAGCCAATAACCTGGTGGTTCAGGCATGCTCCTGGGATGTGGGAGACCCAGGTTCATGTCCCTGGGCTGGTTCAGGCAGACTAAGGACTTGGATGTGAATCTCCTGCATTCTAGGTGAGTACCTTAAGCACTGGGATAATGGTTCCGCTTTCTTCACAAAAAATTCAAAAGGGCTTGGTTTTATTCCACAGTAGAACAGAAACAAAAACCTTAAAATGTTTTGCAAAACTGATTTCTTGTGTTCTGGCCAGCGGCCAGCCCTATTCCTAAATCACTTAGATGGGAATACTTCCAGGGTTAAAATTAAGCATGCTTAAGTGCTGTGAGGGATAAAGGTATTGGCCACTTTTTCGTTAAGTGAATCATACACAAACTCATCCTGAATGTTGCCAATGAATTTGTTATTTGTAAGGTTAGCATTTGCTGAATAGCTTCAATTAATATTTTTCAACCTCTGTGATGTTTTTGAACTGGTCATTGAAATATATGGTTTCATTATTTGCATTGTACAATTGGTTATCTAATTCACATGGTGCTGTTTCTGCTCCTTGACTGGATGAGAGGCCTTTAAGCAGAAGAATAATGAATGACCAGTGAACATCCAGCAAAAATTTCTGGACAAATAAATACTGATATTAAAATTAATGAACTTTGATGATCCCATGAACCATAGCAAAGTTAACATAGTGCTTTTGTTGCTAAACATATTCATAAGTCTTGTTTTGTTTTTTTTTTAACTTGGATCAGTTCCTCTCTGGATGGCCTATCATTTTTTATACAGATAGAAATTCAAATGAAATTATATATGACCTCTCAAGGTCCCTTCTAGTCCTACGATTCTATGATCAACACATTTCTGAAATTCTTATGCCACAGTCATCTGCCTGCCACTTTTGAGGATAACTACAGCTTCTGGAGCAGATACTGAAAGCAATAGCAACATTCTAACATGCATATAAAGGGGTCAACTTCAAACCAGTTGATTGTCTAGAAAGAAGCCATAAATACATAAATAAATACCAGAAAAACCAAATTAATCTGGCTCACTTTATTTCTGAGCTATCATCCCTACTAGGAAACATGTTATGCAAACCTCCTATTGAACTCTTTTTGGAGTTCTCCTTATGGAATAAAGGTAGAAGATGGTATTATAAACATTACTTTTTCAGCATTTGTAGAAATATAAGCACCTATTAGGTTTGGTTGAACTATAGTTTTAAATTGAGTGGTGGCTATTAACTTTGAATGAGCAATAGCCCCAAAGCTTTTGACCAAAACAGAATAAAATCATGAGAAGAGTTTCAGAGTAGCAGCCGTGTTAGTCTGTATCCGCAAAAAGAAAAGGAGTATTTGTGGCACCTTAGAGACTAACACGTTTATTTGAGCATAAGCTTTCCTGAGCTACAGCTCACTTCATCGGATGCATTCAGTGGAAAATACAGTGGGGAGTTCCCCACTGTATTTTCCACTGAATGTATCCGATGAAGTGAGCTGTAGCTCACGAACGAGAAGAGTTGTTGTTTTAAACTTGTAGTGATCCTTCGAAATATCGGTGTTACATTATTTAAGGTTTGGGCAGAATAACAGAAATAAAACACAGTTAATTGGGTACCAGCTGCATTAAATAATTGGCTATATAAGAAACTGCTTCATCTGGCATCAGCTAAGGTCCAATAATTGGCAATGACATCACTTGTTTCTTAAAGGGCATACAAAATTAAGCTCTCAAAGGGTTCATTGCTAATACCTGCCTGATCACACTGGAGCCAACCAACATGTGTCTAAGCACCCCTGAGTTTAGCCCATTTGTAAATATCTTGATCAAATGCTTATAAATGTTTTGTTACTGTTTGGAGGTAGTAAGTTGCTTATTATTGTGTTGTTGTTATTTTCATTGTTATTTAGGCATGTTTAGAGCAATTGCATAAATCCCACTCAGCCTTTGGATTTAATAAAGGAATTTATGGTTAAATTGCTGTCGTGGTAAATCCCTGCATAAATAATAATAGTTACAAAAGCATTGGAAACATTTTGGTTTTTAGACTGTCCTTAACTATGCAATGTCATAATACTGTATTCATCTAGAAGCTTATTCCTCTTAAGCAACAGTATCTGAATCCCAACAAGTTTTTTATTAATCAGTCAGATACTTGGGTAAGCACTAGGGGGTACTACGCATTTAGCCATGAACATGGGGATCAGCAATCAGCTACTATATAACATGGATACCAGTGCTCAGCTGTCAGCTTTTCTTCAGCCACAGCTGTACTTACAAGACATCTTTAAAAGGGCATTATTAGCATGCCTGGAAGTGTGTGGATCTGCTGTCCCATTCAAGCTGTTAGACTAAAATGATGAGAGATATTTTTTTATTTCTTTTGATGGACTGAGCGCTGAATGCAGTGACTACCAATGCTCACCTTTTAGAAGCATTAAGGAATGGGGGGAGAGGGATTATATATGTGGCCTATTATTAGAGATGATCAAAAACAGTGAGAAATGATTGTAAAAACATTGATGTGGTGGGTTTGGGGTGGGGAGGTGGTTTACATGCCCCCAGTGTCCCAAAAGTCTGCTTTTCCACAAAATTGGCTATTTTTTGCATGGAGGCATTCAAACATTTAAAAAGCCAGCACTGTTTAAGCTTGCAACATCTCTTATTCTGATTTTCTTTAAGGAATTCCTGCACAATTACATTGAACGAAGTGTGCAGAGCAGAGGCTGTGGAGAAGCCTGTGTCATCGTGCACTGCACACTTTTCACAGTTGCCCTGTTTTCAGAAGCTATGATCCTTAAGGAGAGATTAGATAGTCAATCACTTACCTACTGATCCCCGCAGCTTGTACACAAAAGTACATGCAGTATATGATTTTTTTTAAACTGCCGCATGGCATCCTGCTGATTGCTGCTGTAATATTATTCAACTATCCTCCCCCAAAAGTGATCTAATTCCATATATGGCACCTGGCCTACACTAGGCAGCTGGTGAGTTGACATCTTCTGCTTATTGTATAAAACGGATCACTTTGCCCTCCCCAACTCCTCCCTGTCCCCCTCCTGCTCCTCCTGTTTCTTTGTCTTACCCACCTCTTGTGTCTTGTCCTAGATTTTGAGCTCTTAGGAATTTGGAATGTATGTTAAATATCTGTGCAGTGCCTAGGACAATAGGGCCCTGTTCCTTGATTGGTGCTGCTCGACACTACTGCAATACAACTACTTGATCCACTAATTTATTGCGAGGTGACCTGCTGTGTTTCCTAGACACCCACAAGGCAGAGGGGATGCCAGTGAATTGAGTGCCAACAGTTCTGTCAGTCTGGCATTAGATAAACTAGGGTGAGAGGCTGGGGTAGGCAGACTCTGCATCATTTTAGAACAAACACTAGCGGCAGTCGAATCAAAAGAGCAGAAAGTGTATGTGCATAGAAAAGGGACAACTTTAGACTATCAACTAGCAACAGTAGGCCAAAAAGTCATTTTAAAACTGCAGTGGAGTAGCATCTTACGCGGGGGTTAGGTTCTAAAGTCAGCGCGTAAGGCGAAAATCGCGTATAGTCAAACTTACCCTTGAAAATCCCTTAAATCGTCCATAAGGTACAGTATACTGTACATGGTTTTATGTATACAACCCTGTATAGTAATATATATGAATGTATAATGTATACAGTAATGTACAGTGTATAATAAAGAGTACATATGCAAAATATAATTTTACAGTACTGTATTTTTAATTATCAGTTCCTCTAACTCTTCGTTAGTCAATGTTTCTCTATGGCCCTCAATTAATTCTTCAATTTCTTCCTCAAGGATGTCGACAAAGCCATCACCACCCACTGGCCTGGCCACCTGAACAATTCGTTTCACTTTCTTGTCAATGGTTGGGAAACCCTTAAAATCATTCACACATTCTTTCCATAGGTTTCGCCAATATGCATTGACTGTTTCAGGCTTGATTTCACCCATTGCCTGTTTAACATAAGTGATGCAATCGGCAATGTTGAAGGACTTCCAACACTCCATCACATTAAGATTGGGATCAGCATCCATAGCACTACGTATCTGTGAGAACGTAAGCCTCATGTACGTGGCCTTGAAACAGCGAATCATGCCTTGGTCGAGAAGTTGGAGGATAGAGGTGGAATTGGAGGGGAGAAAGACGATTTCAACATTGTTATGTGCAAACTGGAGTGCCGCAGGGTGGCCAGGAGCATTGTCTACCAACGGCAACACTTAAAAGTCAAGTCCTTTCTCTTCGAGGTACCGCTTGACCTCCGGAATGAAACACTTGTGGAACCAATCCAGAAATAATGCTGCCGTCACCCAAGCCTTTTTCTTTGATTGCCAGAACACAGGCAGGAGATTTTTGTTCTTGCCTGTTAGGGCACGGGAATTTGCAGCCCTGGAGAGCAAGCCCAGCTTTATTAAATGCCCAGCCGCATTGCCACAAAACAACACAGTCACACGGTCTTTAGCTGCTTTGAAGCCAGGGGCTTATCTTTCTGATTTCAAAGTGTAAGTGTGGTTGGGCATTTTTTTCCAGAAGAGCCCAGTCTTGTCAGCATTAAAAACTTGTTCCGGAAGATAGCCCTTTTCTTCTATGATTTTCTTTAATTGTTCAGGGTAGGCTTTTGCTGCCATTGGCAGATGCAGCTTCACCGTAGTCTGCACGTTTTTGAGGTTGAAGTGGTTCTTAAAATTGTTAAGCCAACCTTGGCTGGCTTTGAATTCCTTCTCATCAGAAGGCTGTCCCTCTTCGGCGGGAGGTTTGAACAGCACATAGAGGCTAAGAGCCTTTTCTCGCAACGTGTTGCCATCGATAGGCACATGTTTATGGTTCATGTCTTCCAGCCATAAGTATAATGCCTTTTCAGTCTTCACTAAAGGCTTATCCCTCACCTGGGTCATCACCTTAACAGTCATTGGAGCACCTGATGCCATGGCTTGACGAATTTCTCTCTCTCGAATCTTGATGGCACAGATGCTAGATTCGTTGCGGCCATATTTATGTGCCACGTTGGAGACCGACATACCTTCTCTCAATAAGTCCAACGCAGCCAGTTTTTCCTCCAGCGTTGGAACAGATCGCTGTTTCTTTGGTTGAGCACTAGATGAAGAAGTTGGCTTGTGTTTATGGGGCAGGTTGTATGAAAAATATGTAGAGTATCTTTAAACTGCACGTATTTAAACACTAGAATCACACTTAGCGCGGCGAGATGCTCACAGTATGAGAGGCACGCGGGAACTGAGTCGGACTGAGGGAACAACAGATTCACGTCTCCCATCTCACGCTCACTCCGGGGCATACGCTCATTGAGTGGAATGGTGGGCAGAATCGCCCACACTATTTATAGGTATCTTGTTATTTTTCTTTTTTTTTTTTTGCTGAACACGTATAGTTGAATTCGTGTAAGTTAAATGCGCGTATGATGCAACTCACCTTGTACGTCTAACTAGAGGAGTGTGGCTTTTCTGATGCGGATGTGGCTATCATCATCATCCATGCCTTTGTCACCTTCAGACTACTCTCTTGCAATGCATTCTGCGTGGGGCTGTACAATGGGGCTATTCAGAAACCTTGGCTACCGCAGAATGTGGAGGTCCACGTGTTTAGGGCTAGTTTCCAAGCTGGAGAACAAACCTCTGCAGGGAGTACATGGTATAGGAGAGGTGGGGAAATGGCTCTACCTGCTCAGCTGACATGGAGGATATCATTGCTGGTGGCATAGCACTGAAGCAAGTTACTACCCTACCACTGAGCAAAGGGAAGCAAGGAGAGAGTTGTGCCCCAGAGCACACAATGAAACACAAAGCACAATGACTCTTCAGGGGTGGTGCTGCTTACACACCAGCCCTTGGTCAGAACAAATGACACAAACTACCCCTTAGGAGAGTTCTCTTCATATAAATGAGTAGGAGCTACTCGCAAAGTTTTCTCAACTTTGGAATTCACTTCCCTCCATGGTCTGCCAGATGTTAACCTGGCAGGCATGCTACAAATGACCATCTTTTCTAGGACACATTTAGGAAAGTTGGATGGTCTATGTATAAGGTGGACAGAATTTGATTATTATTAATTATTATTATTATTTGTCATTTGGACAAATAATATGAATGTTTAAGCATTTTTTTCAGTTTCTTTTGATTGAAATTTTCACAGAAGTGTTAAATTATGGTGGGGTCAGGCAACAAAGGGGGTCAGACAATAATTATTTAATGACAGATGTTGGGATTCCAAAAGTTAACGCTTTATAACTCTTAAAACACACGTTGTCAGCCTGACATGTCAAAATATCAAAAGTCAATATCCTCCAATCTAACTCTAATAAGGTCTCAAGAAGCATTTTTCTTACTTTGCCTATCTGAAAATTTCAGTTATTATAGCTGGAAATATTTCTTCCTCAGTTTGTGTGTGTGCAGTCAAATTGACTTTTATTGACGTTTACCTCTAAAATTCCAATCCTTCCAAGCTTATCTGTGTGTGGAGGGTCTGGAGAATAACGAACACTCTGATTATTTGTTGGAAAGTCTTTGGTTTTTCTTTTTTGGGAATCTATAAAGAGGTATTTGTGAAGCTGGAAATTTGAATAAACCTGTTGTGTTAATATATTTTAAAAAATTGTCAATGATGTGTTTATTTCCTGGGAGGTGGCTAGACCTGTGGAAAGATGTTAGCTACAAAAAAAAAAAAATTAAACTCAAAATGTAGCTGCTCTATAATTAGACTCAAGCCGTTAGCCACAAGTTGGGGTTCAGGTTCATCTATGGTTTTACACTGTCTTGACAAATGTGCATGCCTACAGCAAGAAGACGTATAGCAGTTTCAAAAGATATTTGTAAACCCTTTATGCTCCTCATACTATTTCCTTATATAGAGAACTCTGGGTGGTATCTATAAGCCTTTTTTTTCCTGTTCAGGCTCTAGGCCATGCATTAATTTCTGTATTTCATTACTCTTAGCCAAATT
This sequence comes from Caretta caretta, assembly GCF_965140235.1. NCBI lineage: Eukaryota > Metazoa > Chordata > Testudines > Cheloniidae > Caretta > Caretta caretta. The sequence continues at coordinate 122,787,416 of NC_134206.1, read as the reverse complement.
CTACCCTCAACCAATAGTATTACTAGAATCTAACAACGGCAGAATATGGCCCACTGCTCAGAAAGATATGCCTAAAGTTATATGGTCTGTAAAACAGAAAAATAAACTCCTAGGGTTCTTACCAAGGGAATTCTGCAATTATCTTATCATGAATTTAAATGTGGAGTGATGTTTTGGCAGTTATTATAAGAAAATATTTAATCTATATTTTATTTTACTCAATAGATGCCATTCTGCTTATGTACAAATGTAGGTTTTTTTTTTTCAGGGAATCACGTCCAGGACAGATTTGCAGTATTTAACTTAAAACATTTGTAGGTGATTTTACTATAGCTGCAGACTCATAGACAACCATAACACAAAGCTATTTGTGGATTATTTTTGTTGAATGACCATTCTGCTGAAGAAAAATAAGACAGATGATGGGATAGCACCTCTTTGTTTCAGAGAGGGTCTTTGTACTATGGGGGGACTCAGCCACTGACCAAGCAGACAGTATTTCTGCTGCTGCCCACATTCAGGGATTATGTTAGGGGATGGCAATTTTAATTTCCTTCTGCACAGAGACCAAATGTCAAAAGATATCACTCCAATGGTGGTGTTCTGCAATAGGTATAAAGCCTCTGAAAGAGAGGGGTTAGCAAAATGGCCAGCTTGTCCATAACTAGCTTCTAACTCAAAGCCATGCTATATACATAGATGTGGTGTACTGAAAACTGCATTAAAAATACAAGTGATCAGCCTTATAAAGGGTTTCCTGGCCCTGCTTGCAGGCTAGAGTGTGCGCAGGGAAGCTGTGTGATATGGGACATCTTGGATAGTTTGAAAAGAGCCAGCCTGCAGCAAGGTAGGTTGAGTTGTACTTCTCTGCCTTTGGTAGCAGCCTGCGTTGTGTGTGTCTGCTTTTGTTGCTGTTGTGTGTTAGGGTTCTGGATTTTAAAAAACAAACAAAGAAAGGAGTGTTATGGTGCAGCTTTCCAGAAAGAATATTTACATTTTTCATTTACTTCTCTGTGTGTATGCCATGCACATGAGAGTACACCTGGGAATGTATTATATATTATTATTTATAGCTTACTTGTACTAGAGTTTGACTAATATCTGGGCTTAATCTTACGCAGACCAAGCAAAGATATTGCTCACCTTCCTGCAAGCAGGAGGGTGGGATTTTCAAAAGCACCTAAGTGACTTAGGAACACAAGTCCCACTGAATATCAATAGAACTAGTGCGCCTAGGTCACTTGAATGTTTTTGAAAAAAATTGCTCTTAGTGCTTCTGATGTTATAAATTTTCCTATTCTGAAGCAACGGAAATCCAGTGCATGCCTAATTGTGCCCTGAGTATGCCTCAATTTTACCACAGTGTACTTTTGCCTCATAGGATCCCATGTTATGGCATACTTCCTTCCACCTCATGAAGTTTATATGGGGCTCTCTTGTGAGGAGGAGTCAGAAACTTACTACATGCTTGCTTACTGCTTACAGGGGTTTCCCTGCCTCTGATATCATAGCCCATCACAACACTCGAGGCCTGATACAAAGCCCAATGAAGTCAATGGAAAGACTCCTACTTATTTCAATTTGGCTTTGGATCAAGCCCTTAATCATGCAAGTAGTATCACTCAATTCAGATATTAGTACCACTGTAACCAGAAAGCAAGAGGACTGAGTGTAGTGGGATTATTTATGAATAAAACTACATATTGTCAATAAAGACTGCAGAAATGGGCCCTCCATCAGCACAGCAACACTGTCTCTGCAGCTCTTCAAGCTCTGTCCAGATCAAAGGCTGAATTTGAGGACAGCAGGAAGCACTAAGTGTTATATCCATAAAGGGATTTAGGTGGCTAAAGTGGCAGTTAGTCACCTAAATCCAAAATGTGGATCCTCAAAACCCCTGCTCAGCTGCTGTCTCACCCAGGAGTTACCTAAATTCAACAGGTGCCTAAGTCTCTGATAATAAAGTCCCCTAAAATTTTGCCAGCAGGCATGCACATTGCCACCTAAATCCTGATGCCTGGAACCTAGCTCATGGGTAAGTCCCAGCAGAATTCACAAACGAGGCACTTCCCACCACTATCTCCTATTGGCCCTGATCTGTTAGGCATGTTCAGAAGCTACCTAAAAGCACACCTACTGGACCAGACCCTGCACAAAACCCAGGAGGAGGAGATATCCCCTGTTTTCCCTGTATCCCAGGAATTAGAAAGCTCACACAAAGACACAGAAGCCCTGGGTTCAAATCCTCACTCTGCCCAAGACAAGCAAGAACTTGAACCTAGATATTCTACGTCATTGGTGAATGCCCTAACCCCTGGGCTACAGGGTACTCTTGGGTGGGATTTTCTCAGTTTATCCTGCTGAAGCTGTTCCCCTTTGTATAAAATACTTGAATAGTCACTGAGCCAAAGAGAGTAAGAATGACTCTGGTCAATGGTTAAGGCACTCACCTGGAGTGTGAGGTTCAGGTCCCTGTTCCAATGAATATTGAATCATTTATACAATGTGGACCCACACCAGAATACCTTATAGCCCTGTGGCTAGGGCACTCACTTGTGATATCCAGTTTCAAGTCCTTACTCCCTACAGACAGGAATGGAGGAACTTCATCACTGCCCTAGGTGCCAGAGATGTAATGGGAACATGATGATGCTGATGATGATAATGACAATGACTCCTCTCAGACAAAGTTGGTATTTGTACCTGCATCTCCCATATCTGATGTGAATGCTCAAACCACTGGGCTATTGGGTTCAAGAAGATTGGGGCTGCCTCCTTCTACCTTTTGTTGTTGTTGTTGTTGAGAGAAAGGGCTGACCTGACTTAGATGCCTAACTCAAGGAGTGGCTTCCCAGCTGTGTAGTGTAGTTAGGTGCCTAGCTCCCCTCTCCTCAGAATTTCTTATTGGTTAGCTTAGGTGGCTCCCTGCTCAGCATGCTGGCTTTTGGGTATCCTGTTCTTAGGTGCCTAACTCTTCCCATGTGTAGGGAACCTGGGCACCTAATTAGGGGCTTCAGATTCCACAAGGCAGCAAGGTGCCTGAACACTAGGCATTGCAACACTGAGCCTAAGTGCCCTTTGTGGATTTGGCCCTAAATTTAGAATAACCTTGGCCACCCATACTTTCCTTTAACCTGCATTTTTATTTTTCATGTTATTGCAAATTAACTACAAGGTATTCAAGACCATTCTGCCACATATGAATAATCACCCAGGTTTGAATCTTTAAAGTGTCGTTAAGATTGTAGATTCACTACTGAATGAAAATATAAAGCATCCTTTGAAATAGTTTCAGCTCTAAATTTAGCATAATTACTGCTACTGAAAGGGCTGCAGATGACATTATAACAACCTTGGGTCAAGGCCAAGCCTACAGAGCTTTATTTATTAATATAACAAAGACTTTTGATAGAGCTGACCATAAATTATCGGTAGAATGGCTGGATGACACAGGATTTAGTACAAAATCATAAACAGATTGGGCAGCAACCGAATAGAAAATAGCTCCCAACTGATTCAATTATAGCAGTTCCACAAGCTTTTGTGCTGGCTTACAATCTCAGTTCCTGGTTACAGCGGTATTAATAGCAGGACCACGAATAGTATTGTCAATCCATATTTTAACATATACAAAAAAACCTCTAGATGACTGATGAAAGGGTTCGTATCTCTTGGGTACCCTCTTACAAATGAATACAACGAATGGGCCCCATTCTGCTCACATCTTGTGCAGTCATTTACAGCTGTGCAATGTGAGTGCAACACAGGTGTAAAACTCTACCATTCTGACTGCGGTTATGGCTCTCCCTTTTATGGGAAAAAGTTTCATCTTACCCCTGGGCTCCTGCATCAAGGCCAGGCACATTCTGACCTTTATAACTAGAGTCAATATTTAAAAAGAAAAATAGGAGCCTAATGTGGAAGTGGAAAAAGGGATAAAGGGAATTTGAATGCAGACATCTTAGTTTTCTTAGGAATAGAGCAAGAGTCAGGCTAACTCTAACTCTAATAATGCGAGACTTTAAGGCAGGGCCTGGGTGAGTGAGAAGTGAGTGGGAAA